>NC_035437.2:118068131-118418964 GCF_002127325.2 Helianthus annuus
GACAGATATCATGAGAAGCTTTGGAGCTAAATTTAAAGATAGTGAAATTCTAGCCCAAAAGAACGTTTAGGTTCTCCGTGTAAACATTTAGAAGTTGGAATATCTTACTTATTACATAATGTCTTGCTAACATTCGGAATATGTTTTGGATCCAACTTATTATTGAAGTTATAATATTATGATTTCTACATTTACAATTTTATCGAATTTTTATTTTATATTTTATATTGTAGATAATGCGTTTTGTGGAATAATTACGTTCACTAAAATAGTACATATGTTTAATTAGAAATAGTTCTACCAACACAAATTTTGCCACAAAAGGTTCTTTTTACTGTGACATAGAGAGTGCCACTAAACTAGTATGGATGTGTAACAAGGATTACTTTTTATAAAGTGTTTTTTTATATCGTGGCAAAAACAAAAGTGCCACTAAAGGCTCAAAAACATTGTGCGGCAGATTGAAAAAGTGACACTAAAAGGCTTTAGCGTCAGCGCTTCTAGTGGCACTTTTTTTTGTGTGCCACCCATTCCAACAAAGATCTTTAGCGGCACTTATTTGTTATTTTGTGGCACTTTTTGTGTGTCACTATATGGCATTTTTTTGTAGTGAAGACTCGACGCCGAAGACTTCGTCAACATCCAAGGGGGAGTCTGTTGGTGCATTGAATGTCTGTTAACTACGTCTTAATCGAGTCTTAGGTCTAGATAGGATATATTAGAGCACAGAAATCAAAAAGTGGGTTAATTCATGTAATTCCGCTTGAAATGACAAACATGTCATTTCAAGCGAAATCAGGAATTCTTGATATTCCGCTCGAGTTGAACTTAGTGATTTCGCTTGAACCAGTTGAAGCGAAAGCAGATCTCGCTTGGAACTGTAATGTTAGTTCAAGCGAAATCAGCATTAGTATAAATAGGTTTAGGCTGACTTCAATTGTAACAGTTCGAGCGGAATCAGGTCTTGTGTATTGAGTCGAGGTGCTGCCGGATTTTAATCAGAAATCATTGTAAAGACTCAGGAGATCAGTAATAGAAAGAAATTGAAAGATTACAAGCTGTTTGACGTTGTTTACTTTGATTCCGCCTTAGTAAATGATGATGAACTACTCAACTTGACTGCTTAGGGTCACCGGAACGATCCAACAGAAATAAACAAAACAAAAAAAAAAATTAGAAACGTAGAGGGTGCTCGCGTGACGCGAGGGTCTACCCGCCTTCCTGTCGCGGGGCGCTACCAGCGTCGCGTAACGCGACGAACAAATGGTGCGGGTGTAGCGCGACGCGACCCGCCGTTTTTGACAATAGGTTCATTCTTTTGTTGCTGCAGATGCCCAGCTCCATAATTTTCCAAACTTAAATCTTAAAAACTTCATATCTTTAGTTCTACTAGTCCGTTTTACTCGATTCTTTTTCCTATGTGTCCGTAATTTAATTACGGACCTGTTTAGCATTTTCGTTTGCCATAAAATTCGGTTTAAAAGCACATAACCTATAAATCAATTTCTACTTCTAACTATAAGCATAATCAAGTTAATAATTCACTTACTTGCATAGCGTTGCGGATCGAACACACCTTCATACGAGCTCTCGGTTTGAGTTCAAGCATTTTGCTCTAATACTTGAATCTCTCAAATCTCGGCTTTGATACCAACTTGAGACGCCCACTTTTTGACATTTAATAAAAAACATAAACTTCATACCAATTTTTTGAAAAATTTTGACATGACCCATTCGTAAAGAAGACAATTTCCTGCTTTTTAACATAATCAATCAAAATACATTCTACGACACTTACAAAATCATACTAAGATTTAGAACCTTACACATTTCATCAAAACATTAAATCTGAACTATTCAAAACAGTGTTTAAACTTCAAACTACTACTATTATCCTAATTACTAGTTAACATTTACTACACAAAATGGTATTTTGACCCATTCAAAATAAGCAACTTGAACCGAAAGCGCATAAAGTCGACATTGTGGGTGTGTTCGGTCCGAGCGCGCCGCAATTAAACATAGGATCTACCTATCATTCATAACAACAAAACATTTGTTAGTCATAATACATAATAATTCGAATCCTATAATTACCTATCATTATTCGACCCATTAACATGACATGTTACTTTACTAACATGTTTACTTCCATTCGGAAACATCCAACATACACTTTCTGACTCATTTATAATGAATCGCTACATACCATACATTTCAACATACTTACATCATTTGACCCGTTATGAATAAGTCAATTCCTAAACATTCCAACAATCATTTTACTTATCTTTCCAACCCATTTAGACGGTTCATTTCATATTCACTACAACATCATCTTTTGAACATTTCTTAATATAAGTTTTTGCATCTAATCATTCATGATCCATAATGGAAATTTACACTAATTCATAGTGCCAAATATTTTAATTCACAAATCTACTAATAGAGTAAATAAAGTTCATATGAACTTACCGCGATCTTGAGATGCTTGTGACTTCAAGTGACTTGTGCCTTCTTCCTTCTTTGTTCCTATACATCACAACTTTATATACTTAGCTTTCTAAAATTTCGTTATTCTCATATTCTTTGTCGTTTAACATGACGTTTATGAACCATATGCATTCACACCATAATCATATTTCATCAACTTAGCTAATTTCATACAAAGTCACAATTTCATTAGATTAGACATTTCATCGAACATATGGCGTGCGTACATTCTAATAAACATGATGTACAAGTGTTTATAACACATTCATCCTAAATTTATCAAATAGATCAACCAATTTCCTTCAAAACAACAATCATAACTATATTACATATGATTCATATCAAAGTTATTCATCTTAACACTTATGTAACATGAATTTAACATCAACATTACACAATTCATCCATAAACTTTACTAATTTTTCACTACCTTACATAATCTCAAGTGGGTTTTACCCCAACTATTAGTATAATCGAAATAACACATAATATAACTCCTATTTGTTCATCTCATTCAACATCTAAATTCAATTTCATACACACATCATAAATCATACATAACCCACTTCATCAAATGTTAACAAATAGTGAAATTAAACTTACTAGATGTCAAGAACCCTTAGATAGTCGAAGTTATTGTCTCATGCATTTGAAATATCCTTGATTCCCCTTTTCAATTTGATGGAATTAGTGTGTTAGGGTTTTTGAGGGGAAGAACTGTTGGTGCATACGTCTGTCGACTTCGTCTTGTATCAAGTGTTGTATTAGAATTGTTAGATCAGGGCCCATAGTTTGAGAAATATAGGGTTTATGTGTGAAAGGCTAATTTCGCATGAAATAGCATCTAGCTATTTCGCACGAAATAGCAATCAGCTATTTCGTACCAAATAGCATTTGCCAATTTCGTGCGAAATACCAACCCCTATAAATACTCTTGATGCTAGTTCATTTGTAATCATCATGTTTCCGGTACCGAAGTGCTGCCGACGTGTCTACTGATCTGTAATTGTGTCAAATCAATAAAACAAGACAATTAAGAGTGAATCAAGTTGTTTCCAAGTCAATTCATTAGTTTCCGCCTCTTGAATTGATTAGAACTCTTCTGATAGACTCGTTTGGGTCTAAAAACGATCCTACAAGTAGTATCAGAGCTCAGGAGGAAGAGTTCTTACCAATTTCAGCTTGAAAATCTGTTTTCTACGCCTTCTTTCTCAAAATTAACAAATTTCATGGTTAAAATGGATTGAATTTCATACATAACATGCGAAACAGTGTTTTAATGAATCCTTGAGAGAATTAGACCTTAATTCAACCTAAAACTTGGTTAATTTAACAAAAATCAGATCGAACATGATGATGTCAGAAGCATTCCACGCGAAATAGGGTATTTCGTGTGAAGTTGTCCTACTATTTCGCACGAAATCAAGGTTTTTACAAACCTAATTTTACAAAGTGATAAAATCCAACAAAACTTATTTTCCGGAAAAACCATTTTGATTAAAACAAACTTAAGTGTTTTGAAATCATAGTGGGAAAATAGTTTGTTGTAAGGGTGAGTTCTGTTTGTTTATGCAAAGAGGATGGCGAATTAAAGCAATTCGAATCAGTTGTCAGTTTGCTTGTACATTTTGTTTTTCAAATTTTCCCGGAAAATCAAAATTGAAACATATTTTGATTTTAGGGGGAGTAAAAATTTTAGAAAAATTCGAAAATTTGAAAAATCCAAAAATATGATAAATCCCATAAAGCCAAAAACATCAAAAAGATTCAAAAACGAGCTTTGTTGAGAAAACAGGAAATGATAGTACATTAGTGGACTATCAAAGCACGCTAAAGAAATGGAATGTTTAATGTGATAAACGATCTCACTGAGGATGTGTTAGTAGGTCTTTATTCATTTAGTAGATTGTTTTCGAGATATAAACATAAAATCAAATATTTACTTATCTCGTGGGGAATATCTCTCGGATATATGGGTAACCCCCGAAATCTTGTTTGAAAGATTTTCTATTTCTGACATACTAGGTCTTTGTGCGTGGTAATATCTGGGGTAGGACTTCTGATTTTACGGAAGCAATAGCCTAGTCCTCGTATAATACTTTTCAATTGCTTTATTCTTAAAGCTCGCCCTCAGTACAAAAAATGATGAAACATTGAAAAATGCTAATCATGTGCTGTTGAAGAAAAGATCCCCAAACGGGACACACCAAAAGTCGAGCCGTCATCTCTCTGATTGAATGGAAGTTCTAGGCTGAGCTCTCACGGTCTCGCATTTACCCGTTTACAGATATCATTAGTGTACATTCATCTGTAAGACTGAATATAGGAATCTGGATACGGGAGTATATTCTGAGGTGGGTCACTCGAATAAGTTTAAGTTTCTAAAAACATTAATTTCGTATCTCAAAACAGTTGAACTTTGTGTGAAAATTTAAGTGGATCAGTATACTGACAATCTACGTGAATCGTTTAGAACTTAAAATGTCTAAAGCTTAACGGTGTTAGTAATTTGTCTCTAAAACTGATATGATCTTCTTACACAAGCTCACAAAAATATTGTCTGTAAATATTTCTTTATTGCTTTCTGTTAAAAATCAAAAATCCAAAAAGATTTTCGACAACTAATGATGAAAAGCTGATTTTCAAAGTTCCTAGTGCTAAACATGAGGAACATTTTGTGAAGGGGAGTCTGTTTGAAATAAGAAAAGATTTGAATGTGTTGTCTATAAGTGGTCATCAAGAGACTATTAATGTTAAATCATTTTGTTTGTCTCCTGCAAAAGTTTAAATTTGTCAAATCTTAAATTTGTGAAATTTATTTTGAGGTGGAGAGTGTGCAGGAATGAAGTCATGAAAAAGCCAGGTTCTAATTCCTGAGCAGAGATTGAACCGGGTTGCGTTTCTAGAACCAGTGAGAGCCAGACTAAGATCCCAGCACAGTTTTAGGGGGAGTCTGAAGATGCAAGAGCCAGTCTCAATTTCTGAGGATCACACTAGTTGCTAATGCTGATGGACTTAGAGAATCAAAAGATCTGATCAAGAGAGTTAGAGTAAGGTAAGAGCCAGGTCGAGATCCTGGAAATTCAAGATAAAGATTGAGGATGCTTACACTGTCAGATATTTTGATAGAGCCCAAAGACTGATCAAGGCTGAAGATTGTGAAGTCTCGACACTGTAGACTTGTCAACATCCGAGGGGGAGTCTGTTGGTGCATATGTCTGTCGACTTCGTCTTGTATCAAGTCTTGTATTAGAATTGTTAGATCAGGGCACGTAGTTCGAGAAATATAGGGTTTATATGTGAAAGGCTAATGTCGCACGAAATAGCATTTGCCAATTTCGTGCGAAATACCAACCCCTATAAATACCCTTGATGCTAGTTCATTTGTAATCATCATGTTTCCGGTACCGAAGTGTTGCCGACGTGTATACTGATCTGTAATTGTGTCAAATCAATAAAACAAGACAATTAAGAGTGAATCAAGTTGTTTCCAAGTCAATTCATTAGTTTCCGCCTCTTGAATTGATTAGAACTCTTCTGATAGACTCGTTTGGGTCTAAAAACGATCCTACAAATAGAGCTAGTTGTAAGCCTCCTAAACACTATTTTAGTTCATGTTTATGTTATGTATAAGTCACACCATTTAAGAAACTAAACTTTAAAAGATGAAAATGTAAAGATCTAACATAATCATGAAGAAAACAAGTGATTTTAGTGATTTTTGGTGTATGTGATGAAGTTGTTGTAGTTGAATATTGTGTGTATGTTTAGATCTAGCATGTTAAGCTTCTTAGAAGCTTAGATCTAACAAGTTAAAGCATGGATCTTGAAAGATCCATGGTTAAACTTGAAGATGAACTTGTGAAACACTTATGTGAACTTGAAAGATGATTTTTGAAGCATGAACTTGTATTCTTGAAGTCACTAAGTGTATGAAAAACTAAGTTTTGAAACTAAAATCCTTGAAAAGTTTGTTAAAGATTCATCATGAAGCTTGTTTATGAAAGATTCAAAGATGTTAAGTATGGATCTTGAAAGATCCATGATGAAACATGGTTTTAAACATAAGGATCTTTCTAATAAACATAAAAATGGTTTTAGAGCATGATTTTCAAGACTTTGAAACCATAAAACTCATGGATGGTTTGGTTAGTAAATTAAAGTTTCATAAAAAGCTTGTTTAAAATTTACAAGAACACTTGATTTTAAAAGATCATGGCATGTAAAGTGTAGATCTAAAAGACTACACATTTTTAGCAAAAATCAAGTTCACCATAATGTTTTACATGAAGAAATTAGTGTATGATATTTGTGAAAACTGTTGGAAATTGTTTTTAGTGATAAAAAGAAAATAAACACACGTTTTGAAAACATGGGAAACCTCCATTTTTAGGGGAAACAATGTGAAAATTTTTATAAAATTTTGACACATAGATTACAAGCTTTCCTAATTTTTGCACAAAAATTCACCTAAAAATATTTATCAAGGTTTCCTAATTTTTGCACAAAATTACAAGCTAAGAAATAATGATTTCTTCAAGTTAAAATTAATATTAATATGTATATTTTTAGGAAACATATATATATTTAGTGATTACCAAATTTTGTGCTAAGTGTATATTATGTGTATATATATTATGTAGTAGTGTATTAGGAACTTGAAAAATACACTACATACTTCCAAGGAGTATAAATACCAAAATACACATATAAGTACATGAGGATACCTAAGTACACAAGTATACAAAAATCCTCACAAGAAGAGTATATGGACAAATACAAGAAAATATATTTATATAAATATATTCCACAAATATATGGACTTTGGACAATTTTTGGACATAACTATATATATTTGGACAAATATATAACTGTTACCAAGTAATGGAAATTATACAAAAATCGGGTGAATAACAAAAATAAATATATATATTCTCTCAAGCATGACAAAGTATATATATATATATATATATATATATATATATATATATATATATATATATATATATATATATATCATACAAGTCTCAAGGGTCAGAATTTGGAGAAAACGCTGAAAAGTGTGAGAACGGTGAGAACGCTTATGGATCGTCCGATCAAAACAATCCATGGACTAGATTCCGCGGTGGCTTTTTCGTAAATAACATCACTATTATTATATGGGACGCGCTTCATTAAGGGTAAAAGGGTCTTTACCGCTCATATTTAAAACCCCATCAAATGATAAAACGCCATTAAAAACAAAACGCCAAAAATTAAAAATAAAACGCGTTGAATATTACAGGAAGATGAAACAACACAAAATAACTGAATTGCAGTTAATAACATTTATTAGAAGAAATTCCCTCATAAATTACGCGCCAAAAACATCATTATATGAACAAACGTAAAAACATAGCTTCCATAATCACTTCAATCTATCCATTTTCTGCAAAAAAAAGAAACATCTTTAAACAAAACGCCAAAAATGGCAACAGTCGTTTCGTGGAGATACACTCTTGGGATCAGGCGATACGTCCTCCATTTTGACAACAGAACGAGGTTGTATGTTAAGACGGTCAAGGCAATTCTGAAAATGGAAGAAGAGATACAGAGGCAAATCTTATCCATTGGCATCGCTCTAGACAACAAATGCCATGAAACGCATATGCTTATGAAAGCATTAACCAGCAAATTTGGACCAATCAAAGGAAATGTGAAGCCAGATTCTGTCATGACATCGTGGCGTTTTGGTGATGAAACATACAGGGTGACAGTTACATACGACAGCGGAGAGGAGGAAGTCTACTGGCTAGAGAACATCATGACAAAGCAGCGACTGGGTTTCATGGAAGAATTGCATAACGCCACTTGTACCAACACAGAAATAGACTCAAAATTGGAGTTAATGCAAGACATCTTCAAGTGGAGGCTTCAGAATCTTCAGGAACAAGAAGCTGATGAAGGTGAATGTGATGACATGGAAGAAGATCAAGAAGAAGACTCCGAGGAGGAAGAAGATGACACAAGTGATGGATACTATTCAGATAAAGTACCTTCTGACGAAGGATTTTAATTTTTTTCCTCTTTTTTTCTTCTATGTAATCTTCTTTTTTTTAAGATAATAATTAAATGATATATTTCTATCTTTATTAGCAAAACGCCAAAAAATACTAAAAAATAGTTAACCCTAACTAAACGCCAAAAATAACAAAAAATATTTTTCCTACTTAATATTTTATTTACTCCGTTATTATATTTTGACATGTTGGTCTGCATAAGGCCATTTAAAAAAATGCCAAACTTAGAAGATGGGACGTCTATAATCTATAAAGCTGATAAAAGTTGATCAACACATTAAATAAAAAAAACAGTAACTGAAAAGACAGTTACTTTAGTCATTTATTACAATAAAAAGTCCCGCCTAAACTACGCGCCAAAAAACTCCTATAAGAGAAGGGTCTATACACAATGAAATTAATCACACCCAGAAAAACATAAAAAAGCCATATCCTCTAGAAACCACTCCCTTTAGAACGCCACAGATGTCAAAGCTTTCACTGAAGTGGATCCTTTTTCTGAGGGGGTTAACTCAATAATATTTTGCTGAATGAGATGGACAAATATTCAAGAAAAAGAGACTGATATGCCATCAGGTGAGCTTTATTCTTGATGATTATTTGAATGGAATAAAGGGATCAACACAAGGGTAAAATGCGATTTTGGACTCCATTATTACAAATAGCATCAAGCAAGAGTTGATCTTTAATGACAAGCCACCAAACAAGAATATCACACCAAAAAACAGGTTGCCACTAAGCAGCTTCTTCTAAAAAAAGGGGTTTATGAAGGAAAGTTGGCATCTAGCTAAAGTATTCAAAAAAGGTTCAAAACGCCAAAAACAAATTCAAGAAGGAAGAGGATGATGACATTGAAGATTCAGAAGAAAAATCAGATTACCCATTTTGTATTTTTTTGTTTTCATTTTATATTGTTTTGATATCAAGTTATATGTTGTTTTGTTATCCAATTCTCTATAAATAAAGTACATTATTACATAAAACGCCAAAAACTACAAACACCAAAACGCAAGTAGTATGAAACCTGGGAGAACAGCTGCTGGCAAATCACCTTGTAAAAAGGGTATTAAATGCCAAAAAATTCACTAAACGCCAAAAAAAATTGGTCTTGTGGTAGTCCTATGAAAATTTTAATGACTCGTAGCGGAATTATTATACAAAATGCCAAAAACGCCAAAAAATTAACAAGAAAACGCTATAACGCCAAAAAATTATATATGTGACATAAAACAATTAATTAAACGCCAAAAAGTTTAATAAATACAATTAACGCCAAAAAAAAAACTTAGACGTCAAAAAATATTATACCGCGTTGAGAAAATAAAAGAAGAATGAAAAGACAAAAAGGCCCCTCCGCCCTTCTCTATGCCGCGGGACACGTGTTGGACCAGGATGCGTTCTCACCGTTCTCACACTTTTAAGCGTTTTCCCCTGACCCCGTTTCCATGTCTTAAAAATATATTATTTTTAAGAAATATAATTTCGGAAAGTAATAAAAAATCAAAGTATTGATTTTTGGCAAATAATGTAAAATACACAAGTATTTACATAGAAATACAAGTATACTTTTCTAAGTATACTTGCACAAAAATAATATTGAGAATATTATTTAACTGAATACTTATATTTATTTTTAGAAGAAAATAATATAAGTAACATATATGGACAAGTTAAAAATAAAGTTTATTTTTAACACTTATTATTTTGGCAAAGACTACATACACAAATATATATTTTTGGTAAGTAAAATATATTTTTACAAATAAACAATACAAATTCAAAGTGCAAAGACACGACGAACGGGCGAGACCCGACAAACAAGGGCACGACCCCTCACAAAAGATCAACATACAAAAGATAAATACATAAACTTAAGATGGTGACTTGTACTTGTGTGATATAAGTCTAGTGACTAACGTACATAGAATAATTATAGGTCACGACACTTACAAGCACAACCGGTGAAGTTTACGACGCGAGTTACGCAAAACAGTGAGTTCATGTCCCCACTTTTAAACTTTTACTGGTTTTCTAAAATTGGGGAAAATACATGTACAATGGTATGTAGAACACAAAACTAAGGAATGACACATAGATCATGTGACGAATAGGGTACCATAAGCACCATTAATCAACGTATACATTTAGACTAGGGAAAAAAATGTTAGATCTAATGGGTTTCAGGCAACCTCACTCTTGGCATACTTCTACCAAAGAATGCTTTTGTGTCTCAGTCGATCTCGACAAAAATGCCTAGGTTTGGTGGCTTCCTATGTCATGACATATGTTAATGTTGTAGCTAAAAATTAGCGATCTCGTATTCCTTACATTTATAGAACACAATTTACAGATACGTATTACAAATTACATACCATGTTTTCATACAAGTATACAAACATTCTATACAAAAACTGCATGAATTCACACCAACTTACGTTGACGATTTTCCAAAACTTACATGTATTTCAGGGAACTAAGTGGATGTATGTGCGGTCTCCTTACTCAAGATGGTTGTTTATGTTTCAAGTTATTATGTGTCGATGCTCCGATGCCACTTTTGTAGGATTGGATTGTTATATCCCACCTCCCGTGGTGATATACTGATCAAAACCTTGATATTTGTTTTTGAAATGATGTTGTAAACTTTTCAAACAATTATCTTATTTGGGATGTAAACTTAAAACTTAACTTTTGTTTTGGATGACAACTATCAATGGCAATATGGAGTTATTTTACATTCATGTAGTATGTTTACTATTCGTGTGCAATGAGAACCTTTCAGATCACACCTCGTGTTTCCACCTTAGAAAGGGGTGTGACGTTTATTTAATCGAATAAAGGATAAATTTTGATTCGCTGACTTTTTAGAACAATTCAAGACGGTTTTTTTTCTGCATTCAGTGATGAAAGAATGATACAGGGGTATAAGGGAAGAAAATGATAAAAGATTAGAGATTTGAATATGACTTTTCACATGTGATCTTAAAATTTAATGGCAATTTACTTTTCTAGTCATCCTTCCTCCTTATTAATGTATAATGTATTATAGATTAATTTAGACTTTTCACATTCATCTTAATTATAGGTTACAAGGTGCCGAAATCCCTAAAATGCCCCTAAAGTCTCTTAAATATTTGGATAATGCGCAAGTTTACCCCCTCTAAAATGACTTGGCTCTCTTGTACATGTAGCTTCAAAACTTGTACACATGGTAAAATTACCAAAAAGGTAAAAAAACTCAGATTACTTAATAAGGTACTAGTGGGTTACCCGCGCGTTATGGTGGGATAAAAAATTGAAATACAACATGATTATGTACAAAATGGAAAAATGCAAGTTCAATAGTACACCTAGTGTTATGTTTCCAAAAAAGCCTTCTGGAGTAAAAACTGAGTTGCTCATGATACTTTATTGGTGATCGCTTTTATTTAGATAAAGCGGATGTGTGCAATATGTTTATAACACCTATCATACATTACCACTTGAGTTATTTGCACATTTTTATATAATTTATAATTCAAAGATGTTATTGGTATGTCAGTAAGCACATAATCTTATATAAGCAATGGTTTTTATTTTGTGGTTTTGGGTTTACTCTAAACAAATTCGGGTCAAACCCAATTACATATTTAGCCAAACATAATGTGTTCGTTTGACCCATTTATTTTATTTGTTTTTTTTATAATTGGCAACCACATTCACGCCTTTTGTGGCAGGTTAAGCCTATTTCCAAATGGGTAATATTGCACAAAGGGACAATCCACGACGTTGTGGCAGACACTAATTAACCTTCAATAAAGCCAAAACTAAATGTTCATATTGAATGTGATGTCATAGAATTTGAATACGAAGCATTGACAAATGTAATACATGGCCAAATGAATCCTTTACAAATGCTAATATTGGGATTTTACATATTTTTCTAAATGAAATACAAAATGTAAATATAAACCACAATTTGGTTTTACATAGTTGGTGTTTATACTGACCACTACTTTAAATAAAGTATTTTAGTGGGCTGCGCATGTATTGCGGCGGAGACCCCAACACATCGGTTAGTAATCAAGTTTTGGGTTTGCGAATATAACCCGTTAATAATAATAATAAAAAAACCTTTAAACCACCAACCTGACACAATTGGCATCAAAAAATATAGAAAAGCTAAAAATCCCACTTAAATTGATTAAACCACAAGTTTTAGAAATGGTTCTATTCTGATGGTTTTTAAGAAACCAATTCAGTAACACAAAAATGGCAGTCCATTAATTTTTGAATCTTTATCACCCCTTCAATTCCTAACTCCAGTTTTGATTTTAAAAATAATGTAAAAAGTGATTTAATATTAACAGGATATACCGTACATTGTTCAATTTGGGATCTTCGGTTACCTTGCTTGGCCTTTTAATACTAATAATATTTCACTAAAAAAATTTATTTAGGACTTTTATGCATCAACGACACTTTAGGAGATTTTCGACAACATTTGACTTGTTTTTTAAGCTAGTTTTGACATGTTTGACATGACCCCTTCGTAAGTAAGTGGTTAAAATTTGCAAGGAAAATAGATTCCACTTCTTGAGTGTGTTTTCTACTGATATTAATATATTAAATTTGACCAATTTACATAGAAAAGAACACCATTTAGACTACAATATCAGAAAGTGAAGTTGTCACACCCCCAAATTACCACCTAGGGAGTGTCCCTGTTAGGCGTGTGACGACCAGCAATGAGCCACCAGTTACATTGAATCACCTGTTTGAAACACAGTTTCATCTTTTAATAATACCGAAATCTCAAACATAAGTTGTTCAAAAACCATAAGTTCAGCGGAAGCATTAACGTATTACAAAGTATATGTTTCACACAACCAAAGTAAATAAATGTTCGTGAAATAACTCAGCAAAGCAACCATGACCACTCGCGCCCTCCAGCCAGCAAGTTCCTGCGTTCCAAGTACCTAAGGACCTGCGAGCATGTAACACGTGTATCAGACAAAGCTGGCGAGTTCACAGTTTTTAGAAAACGTTTGTTACCCGTTGTATGTAAAACAGTTCAATAACCAATGCAAGTAATATTGTTAATATCTCAATTCCGAACAATGACGGCTCCTGAAATACACGACTGCCCTTCCCACGTACTCCTATCTAGTACTGGGCCAGACTGGGTCATTAGTTCACCTCCGTCCTCCACAGGAGCAGTGTGAGGGTGCCAAACCTAAGTAGCGCTACTAACTAATACCCGATGAGGGACTTACAAAAGATGATAGGTGAGAATATTAACCAATATACCCGTTTTTACCCAAAGACTTATCCCCCCATGGAATACCCACTGACTGTCCCCAACCACTGGGACGCATGCTCGAATGTAGTGAACTCACCTTAGTTTTGCTCGGTATGACCAGTTACTCACACACACCAAAACAGTCGAAGCCTATAATGTTCATGCGTACGAAGTCAGTTTGCGTTCATGTTGTTTACATACAAGTTGTAATCATAGTTAGCATTTAAGTGGTGGTTTCCAAATAATACATAGCCGTTGCACAAATTCAATGAAATTCACGGTTCACATGCAGACGGAAATGACTTCTCAAGCAGTTTGTTAATGACCGACATGTTAATTAGAATCACACTAATGTCTGACACTTAATATCATGGATTGACATAACAAGGGAACAAGCCGTGTAACAATAATTGCATTCAGTCGCTCCTTACGATCATGGCCGGCTATTATTTCCAATCACTATCCTATTGAACCGGTGTGCTTAGTGGGCTAACATTTGAATCGGCCTGTTACCTATGTGTCGATCAAATGGCCCAACTATTTTAATTAACTAACATGGGTCCTTATAATAAGTAAATTAACCACTAACAACATGTATGGCCATCACATGCTTACTGCCAAAATAATCAACCAAGTTGACTAATGAATACATCCCATGCATACATCATTTAATTTATCCAATATTCACATGGCCACCAAAATCATAATCAAACATTGAGTTTTGTGTAGCCATGTAATTCCAACTCTATTGGACCCCCCAACCGATTGAAATGATTAACCCACCCCCTTTGTTACTTCAACCTGCTACTACCTATCACTTTTGACTTCATGTCTACACATAATCGATGATACAGCCACACTTCATGCAATCCATATTTTCATGCTCAAGTCCTTAACATTTTACTAAACACATATATTTGAAACCATCTCCTTTATTATAAAAATTTGGGTTAACAGTTTATGCATATACCACCAACCTTTATCACCTAATTCTCGTTAACAGTTAGTACAAATGATGCAGTTTGTAAACATGCTACCCACCCACAAGCATGTAGTTCCTTATCATAAGCCGGCCCGTAAGGTATGGAACCTAAGTTCCTTTTTAGGTGATTAACTGGGTCGATAGCCCAGTGTTTAAAGGAAATCGGCCCAGCTTTATTTGATCCGCCCCCCCCTTTTTGCAAGTGTTAAGTCAACGTGTTCCTATGATCACAATACACCCACTATTCTCCATCCACAAAACGTGATTAAGCAACAGTAAAACAACATCACGATTTTACCGACCATGCACATACTCATAAACAGCAGACCACATTCACACATATGCATATTATTTCGTACGCTATTATCATTCTACGTTGACAAGAAGCATGTGTTCACAGGACATCCTAGGCATCATTTAACATAGATCATGTCGTCTACCGTTACGTTATTCGCTATACATTAACGTGATCAAACAACCTAGCCGTATTATATAATCGACCCGCAACATATTATGGCTAATGTCCAACTAAAACTAGCAGCGAATCCAGATTCATAACAATTATAAGACTAGCCCTATCAAATAAACACGATGAATCGATGATAGGATAATTCCATTGAAACTAACCAGAAAGTTAATGCGTGATAAACACGGTTGCGGATTGATAATCAGAAGAAGCTTCGGCCGTGGTGAGGGGGGTTTTCTCCTGCCGTAAGTAACGTATGAGACTTGTAGGGTTTTGTTTAGTGATGTAGGTAAATGATAGGTAATACACAATATAAATATCCAAAGTATTCGATACTGGGTTTGTTTTGGGCAACACAACTTCCGATTGGGCTTTGGTTCTACTCATATTGGGCTTGCAAAATCAGTCCAACAGGCAATCAAAGATCGCCACTTTGCAAAGGCTGCACCGACAATAGTCGGCCCAATCTGATGTTTAACTACCGGCCCAAAGTTCAACAATCGGTCCATTTGATGTTCGGTTGGTTATTGTGATCCCGTACGTATTATATAATAGAGTTACTAAGTTTAACGAAATTAAGAATCATGAAATTAAGACGTAACTAACCTTGAGGGTTCGGGTTGTCACATCATCCCCAACTTGAAAGAAATTTCGTCCCGAAATTTTGATAAGTAAGCAAAGAGAAATGAAGTGAGAATTCAAGGTTGTTGCGGATTTTGCTCAGGTGTTACATCATCCCCAACTTGAAGAGGAATCTCGCCCCGAGATTCACCGGTTTTGCTTGACTCTGCTTTGTCTTTGGGAAAGAGGTGAGGGTACTTTAGTTTCATCTGATCCTCGCGCTCCCACGTAAACTCCGGTCCACGTCTTGAGTTCCAACGAACTCTAACGATGGGAATACGACTGTGTTTACGTACTTTGACCTCACAGTCCATGATCTCGATGGGTTCTTCAACGAATTGCAACTTGTCGATCTTTAGCTCTTGAAAAGGTACCGTTAATGGGTCGTCAGCATAGCACTTCTTCAACTGCGACACATGAAATACATCGTGAACATTACCCAGCTCAGTAGGTAACTCCAATCTATAAGCCACTTTACCAATACGCTCCAGAACCTTAAACGGCCCAACATATCGTGGGTTCAGCTTGCCACGTTTCCCAAAGCGCACAACCCCTTTCCACGGTGAGACTTTCAACATAACTCGGTCATTCACTTCAAACACTACCTCCTTGGCACGCTTGTCTGCATAGGCTTTCTGACGATCACGAGCAGCTGCCATACGTTCTCTGATTTTCACGATTTTCTCAGAAGTTTCGAGTACTATCTCAGGACCTGTGATCTGACTATCACCCACTTCAGCCCAGCAAAGAGGTGAACGACACTTCCTCCCGTACAGTGCTTCAAATGGTGCCGCCTTGATACTGGTGTGGTAGCTGTTATTGTAGGAAAACTCGACTAACGGCAAGTGCTTCTCCCACCCCTTTCCAAAATCAATAACGCATGCCCGTAACATATCCTCTAGTGTCTGAATGGTGCGTTCACTCTGACCATCTGTTTGTGGGTGATAGGCTGTGCTCATATCGAGACGCGAGCCGAACGACTTATGCATAGCCTGCCATAACTCCGAAGTAAAACGAGGATCTCGATCGGAAATAATAGAAGTCGGCACTCCGTGCCTAGAAACCACCTCTTTAAGGTACACCGCTGCGAGTTGCGAATACTTATCTGTCTCCTTGATCGCTAAGAAGTGTGCTGACTTGGTGAGACGGTCGACAATCACCCATATAGTATCGTTCCCAGCCTGCGTTCTCGGTAACCCCGTAACAAAATCCATAGCGATCTGTTCCCATTTCCACATGGGTATCTCCGGCTGCTGAAGTAGACCCGAAGGTTTCTGGTACTCTGCTTTGACCCTAGCGCAAGTCAAGCACTTACTCACGTATGCTGCGATGAGAGCTTTCATATTCGGCCACCAATACAAAACCTTGAGGTCCTGATACATCTTATCGGACCCTGGGTGAATAGAATATCGTGACTTGTGTGCTTCGTCCATCACAAGCTCTCGAAGATCACCAAATAAAGGAACCCATATCCGTTCCATGAAGTAGTAAATACCGTCAGACCGTTGCTCGAACTTCTTCTTGTGTAGACCTCGTAATCCTTCAGCCTCGATATTTTCTTCCTTTAATGCCTCAATCTGAGCTGAACGGATCCGAGCAGGCAGATCAGAGTGAATAGTAAGCTGTAGGGCACGAATACGCTTCGGTTTTGGTTCTTTGCGGCTAAGAGCATCCGCCACCACGTTAGCTTTACCCGGGTGATACTTGATAGCACATTCATAATCATTGAACAACTCTACCCAGCGACGCTGACGCATATTCAATTCTCTCTGGTCGAAGATATGCTGAAGGCTCTTATGATCAGTATAGATGGTGCATTTCGTGCCGTATAGATAATGCCTCCAAATCTTCAGTGCAAAGACCACTGCTCCTAGCTCCAAGTCATGTGTCGTGTAGTTTTTCTCGTGTACCTTCAATTGACGAGAAGCATAAGCTATCACCTTCTCGCGTTGCATCAACACGCAACCGAGACCCTGAATCGAAGCATCACAATAAACCACAAAGTCTTCGGTACCATCTGGTAGTGATAGAATCGGCGCGCTGCATAACTTTTGTTTCAAAAGCTGAAAAGCATCCTCCTGTTTCGTTCCCCAAGAGTAAACTACCTTTTTCTGTGTTAATGAGGTGAGTGGCTGAGCAATCTTCGAGAAATTCTGAATAAAACGACGATAGTACCCTGCTAGACCGAGAAATTGCCGCACCTCTGAAGGATTCTTTGGTGCCGCCCAATTTCTAATGGCGTCGATCTTGGCAGGATCCACATGTATGCCCAACTCATTAACTATATGCCCCAGAAAATGTACCTCCCGTATCCAAAAATCACACTTCGAAAATTTTGCGTACAGTTGCTCCCTCCTCAGGAGTTCTAAGATGAGGCGCAGATGCCGCTCATGATCTTCCTTGTTCTTGGAATAAATTAGAATGTCGTCGATAAAAACGATAACGAAGTCATCAAGGTATGGCTTGCACACGCGGTTCATGAGATCCATGAAGACCGCTGGTGCGTTGGTCAACCCGAATGGCATAACCAAGAATTCGTAGTGACCGTATCGAGTCCGAAACGCTGTTTTGGGAACGTCTTCTTCTCTAACTCGCACCTGATGATATCCCGACCTTAAGTCGATTTTCGAATAGAAGCTTGACCCTTGCAGCTGGTCAAACAGGTCGTCAATACGAGGCAGAGGATAACGGTTTTTAACCGTCACCTTGTTGAGCTCGCGATAATCTACACACATCCGGAAAGACCCATCCTTCTTCTTTACAAATAGCACTGGGGCTCCCCAAGGGGAAGAGCTAGGTCGGATGAAACCCCTATCCAGCAGCTCTTGGAGTTGGTTTGACAATTCCTGTAACTCCCCTGGCGCAAGATGATAAGGGGCACGAGCAACCGGGGCTGCCGCTGGGGCGAGGTCGATCTGGAATTCCACCTGACGATGTGGAGGTAGACCAGGGAGTTCCTCAGGAAATACATCAGGATATTCACGAACAACTGGAAGATCTTCAATCTTCCTTTCATCTGACTGTGAATCGGTGACAAGAGCAAAAACTGCAGGATAACCCTTATGCAGATACTTCTGGGCCTTCATTGCTGAAACAATGCTAACCGGGGTCCCACTGCGATGACCCTGAACTGATAAAAATTCCCCACCAGGAAGGGGGACACGTACGATCTTCTCCTTACAGAGAATCTCCGCTTGATACTTGGACAACCAGTCCATTCCTACGATCACGTCGAAGCTTCCAAGAGTAATAGGTATTAAGTCAATGTCGAATACTTGACCCAGAAGATCGATTTTACACCCAAGTAGAACATGTGTAGCTTCGATTGTTTTACCATTTGCGATTTCTACTATGTGTTTCATTACGAGAAGTGTAGGACTTAACCCTAATTGAGAACTGAACCCCAAAGACACGTAACTCCAGTCGGCACCAGAATCAAATAAAATAGAAGCAATAACACCATTCACTGAAAACGTACCAGTAACCACGTTGCCGTCATTCCGCGCTTCACCAGCTCCCAACACAAACCCGCGCCCACGCGCGACATTACCCGCATTGTTGTTCCCGTTACTACCCCCTGTGTTCTGCTTCAGCTGAGGGCAGTCTCGCTTGAAGTGCCCCTCAGCCCCACACTGAAAACACCCCTTCTGAGTACCCTGGTTCTGCTGAGTCTGTTGTCTACCCGACTGCTGTGATGACTGCTGCTGAGCTGGAAAAGTGGCCCTACAATCCCTAGCCATATGCCCTGGTCGATTACATCGATGACAAACACGAGCACACTGTCCCTTGTGATGATAGTTACACTTGCTGCACAAGGGTAGCTTCCCTGCGTATGATCCCTGCCCTGATTTGTTACTCGCGTTCTGATTCACTGATGCTGTCTGACTGGAACTGCGGGTGCTGCCAGTATCCGTCTTCTTCTGGGGCTGTGCAGAGTTGGACCCCTTGTCCGTATCGTTCCACTTACGTTTGCTATCAGCAGCAGATGCAGTGGAAGTAGTGGCAGCTGTGGTAGTGCTAGAAATACGAGGTGGCAATGAGTCGCTCTCCACCTCCTGGTCAACGATTTTATGTGCCAACCTAACAATCTGGGTTAGGTTATTGAGGTTCGCTGCTGTAACTAAACCCTTCACCCGTGGAGGTAACCCCTTAATAAACAACTCGATTCTTCGTGGCATGGGTCGGGACAAGTTTGGACACAAATCAGCTAACTCATATGACCGCTTCACATACGCCTCGATTTCGGACCCCACCATTGTCAGATGGTAGTACTCATTCTCTAACTTCGCTATTTCATCTCGAGGACAGTATTCCTCCCTCATCAGTTCTTTAAAATCATCCCACGTAGTGGCGTTCGCCGCCTCAATACCTAGCAGTTGGACCTGGGCATTCCACCAGGTCAAGGCACCATCCTGAAGCGTGCCTGCTGCAAACTTTACTCTATCCCCAACTGGGCAGTTACATATCGCAAACACTGACTCCGCCTTTTCGAACCAGCGTATAAGTCCCACAGCCCCTTCAGTGCCACTGAAGGTCTGTGGCTTGCAATCCATGAAAGTTTTAAAAGTGCAGACCGGTGGGTGAGGCGGGTTTTGTGGCGCCGGTTGACCTATTAACGAGGGAAAATAAACCAACAAGTAAGACTCAAGTTTACGATTCAAAGGAAAAGAATGTCTGGTACATGTCATACCGGCCTGGTAAGCTGCCAAGGCTGCAGCCACCTGAGCGTTGAGTAATGCTTCTAGCTCAGCTTGGGTCATATGGATTTCACCACGCCCACCACCGCGGCCTCCATTACGTCCACCACGACGACCTCCACCACGTCCGTTCATGATTCTACAAGTATGGGAAGAAGGAACGAATTAACAGATTATTTCAAGTGGACGTCAAATATTGCTATAGTATTCACAGTTTTCGAGGTTCTAACACAAGATTGACTAACAACGTGGGATTCCTTTTTCACACCAGTCGAGATTTACTAGGACTCGCATGCACCCCACGTTGTTATTATGTGTGCACCCATAATAATAACCCGATTTGCATGCTTATCTCAGTTCCTCCCTACTCATGTTAAAAGATTTCCCCAAACTCATGCAGTACGACCGACGACATCACAACATAGAGCATGTAAATTCAAGTAGAGTCCTACTCTTAAAACATGTAGCATAGACAGATAGCATGGTAATTCGTATTGTAATATCAAGTGCGCGTTCGGGTGTGATACTAATCATGAGTATGTGCTAACTATGCTATGCAATAGTAAACAAGAGACGAACCTTGCTGCCTGGAGCTGAGTGTCATGGTCAGTATCGTGTCAGTTCAGTTATAGTCTGGTTTTATAAATCATTTTTAAAACCAAATTCACTATAACCAGTGGCTCTGATACCAAACTGTCACACCCCCAAATTACCACCTAGGGAGTGTCCCTGTTAGGCGTGTGACGACCAGCAATGAGCCACCAATTACATTGAATCACCTGTTTGAAACACAGTTTCATCTTTTAATAATACCGAAATCTCAAACATAAGTTGTTCAAAAACCATAAGTTCAGCGGAAGCATTAACGTATTACAAAGTATATGTTTCACACAACCAAAGTAAATAAATGTTCGTGAAATAACTCAGCAAAGCAACCATGACCACTCGCGCCCTCCAGCCAGCAAGTTCCTGCGTTCCAAGTACCTAAGGACCTGCGAGCATGTAACACGTGTATCAGACAAAGCTGGCGAGTTCACAGTTTTTAGAAAACGTTTGTTACCCGTTGTATGTAAAACAGTTCAATAACCAATGCAAGTAATATTGTTAATATCTCAATTCCGAACAATGACGGCTCCTGAAATACACGACTGCCCTTCCCACGTACTCCTATCTAGTACTGGGCCAGACTGGGTCATTAGTTCACCTCCGTCCTCCACAGGAGCGGTGTGAGGGTGCCAAACCTAAGTAGCGCTACTAACTAATACCCGATGAGGGACTTACAAAAGATGATAGGTGAGAATATTAACCAATATACCCGTTTTTACCCAAAGACTTATCCCCCCATGGAATACCCACTGACTGTCCCCAACCACTGGGACGCATGCTCGAATGTAGTGAACTCACCTTAGTTTTGCTCGGTATGACCAGTTACTCACACACACCAAAACAGTCGAAGCCTATAATGTTCATGCGTACGAAGTCAGTTTGCGTTCATGTTGTTTACATACAAGTTGTAATCATAGTTAGCATTTAAGTGGTGGTTTCCAAATAATACATAGCCGTTGCACAAATTCAATGAAATTCACGGTTCACATGCAGACGGAAATGACTTCTCAAGCAGTTTGTTAATGACCGACATGTTAATTAGAATCACACTAATGTCTGACACTTAATATCATGGATTGACATAACAAGGGAACAAGCCGTGTAACAATAATTGCATTCAGTCGCTCCTTACGATCATGGCCGGCTATTATTTCCAATCACTATCCTATTGAACCGGTGTGCTTAGTGGGCTAACATTTGAATCGGCCTGTTACCTATGTGTCGATCAAATGGCCCAACTATTTTAATTAACTAACATGGGTCCTTATAATAAGTAAATTAACCACTAACAACATGTATGGCCATCACATGCTTACTGCCAAAATAATCAACCAAGTTGACTAATGAATACATCCCATGCATACATCATTTAATTTATCCAATATTCACATGGCCACCAAAATCATAATCAAACATTGAGTTTTGTGTAGCCATGTAATTCCAACTCTATTGGACCCCCCAACCGATTGAAATGATTAACCCACCCCCTTTGTTACTTCAACCTGCTACTACCTATCACTTTTGACTTCATGTCTACACATAATCGATGATACAGCCACACTTCATGCAATCCATATTTTCATGCTCAAGTCCTTAACATTTTACTAAACACATATATTTGAAACCATCTCCTTTATTATAAAAATTTGGGTTAACAGTTTATGCATATACCACCAACCTTTATCACCTAATTCTCGTTAACAGTTAGTACAAATGATGCAGTTTGTAAACATGCTACCCACCCACAAGCATGTAGTTCCTTATCATAAGCCGGCCCATAAGGTATGGAACCTAAGTTCCTTTTTAGGTGATTAACTGGGTCGATAGCCCAGTGTTTAAAGGAAATCGGCCCAGCTTTATTTGATCCGCCCCCCCCCTTTTTGCAAGTGTTAAGTCAACGTGTTCCTATGATCACAATACACCCACTATTCTCCATCCACAAAACGTGATTAAGCAACAGTAAAACAACATCACGATTTTACCGACCATGCACATACTCATAAACAGCAGACCACATTCACACATATGCATATTATTTCGTACGCTATTATCATTCTACGTTGACAAGAAGCATGTGTTCACAGGACATCCTAGGCATCATTTAACATAGATCATGTCGTCTACCGTTACGTTATTCGCTATACATTAACGTGATCAAACAACCTAGCCGTATTATATAATCGACCCGCAACATATTATGGCTAATGTCCAACTAAAACTAGCAGCGAATCCAGATTCATAACAATTATAAGACTAGCCCTATCAAATAAACACGATGAATCGATGATAGGATAATTCCATTGAAACTAACCAGAAAGTTAATGCGTGATAAACAGGGTTGCGGATTGATAATCAGAAGAAGCTTCGGCCGTGGTGAGGGGGGTTTTCTCCTGCCGTAAGTAACGTATGAGACTTGTAGGGTTTTGTTTAGTGATGTAGGTAAATGATAGGTAATACACAATATAAATATCCAAAGTATTCGATACTGGGTTTGTTTTGGGCAACACAACTTCCGATTGGGCTTTGGTTCTACTCATATTGGGCTTGCAAAATCAGTCCAACAGGCAATCAAAGATCGCCACTTTGCAAAGGCTGCACCGACAATAGTCGGCCCAATCTGATGTTTAACTACCGGCCCAAAGTTCAACAATCGGTCCATTTGATGTTCGGTTGGTTATTGTGATCCCGTACGTATTATATAATAGAGTTACTAAGTTTAACGAAATTAAGAATCATGAAATTAAGACGTAACTAACCTTGAGGGTTCGGGTTGTCACATCATCCCCAACTTGAAAGAAATTTCGTCCCGAAATTTTGATAAGTAAGCAAAGAGAAATGAAGTGAGAATTCAAGGTTGTTGCGGATTTTGCTCAGGTGTTACAGAAGTTGATGCTTGAAACATTAAACCACCTTTATGGTCGTATCTTTGGTGAAGATGACAAAGTAGGGGGTGGAGGTGGTTAGGGTCAAGTATAGGCATGTTCGAGTTTGAAAGGATAATATGCAATACGGGTCACAATGGGTCAGGTTGACAAACATTCATATCTAGTCATGGGGATATAACTACGTAAGCAATACCTCAAGTTGACCCACATTTATATCTAGTGTAAATATATCATGGCACTGATTTCCACCTGAATTTTGCTCAAAAATGTAATCTTCCAAGAGCAGTAGGAGCCTGCTTTGTAAGAGCATTCACTGTCTGAAATCTTGAAATCCGTTTGAGACGACGTAGCGTTTTTCTTGCCTGTCAATTGTTCATGTACAAACAACACTATCTTCAAGAATTGTTATTTTAAATGGTACCTAATTTGGTGGGTCACATCTTCATTTCAAGTTAAGAGAGACACGAAATAATAAACAGATACCTTATATGCTCGAAACACAATTTGGATTCAAGTGGCAGAATAATACTCATTATTAGAAGTAAGAAACTTTGATTTATTCATAGTTGGATGTGTGTACCTTTGCATCTTTTAAATCAATGGAATCCTGCGATAAGGATCATTAGCCATTAAAATTCCTAAAACAGAAGCTATGCTTTGACTTTTGAGGTGAATCTGACCATTTTCGAGCATTAGCATCCAATTTTGTAACCTAAAACTACAGAGACATGTTTTCCTTCTTTTTCCTTAATGTCACAAGCATTATATATATGTTCAGAACGTTGACGTATCACGAAATGTAAATTACAATCAGATTCAAAAAGTTAAGGTAACAACCAAACATTAACACACAAATTCAAATAAAAATTACTCTTGAAATTCGTTAAACTATATACCATAATAAAGTAGAGAAAATAAACAATAGTAAATGAAATGAATCCCTGAATTAGCTCTATCGAAAAATTGAAAGTTATAATCCCTACACATCCTAAACTACAAGGGTTTTATGGTAATTAAAGAAAAGATTGGCGGTTACAAAGTTGAGGGACTAATGTTGACAAAACAGAACTTGACAACCAACACCCTCAAGGGTTGCGACACCCTTGGAGTCACATCTGTTTGATTTCGGCAGACAAAAACAAAGGCATGGTCACGTATAAAGAAGGGCATAGTCATGTTGATTGGAAGGCATGGTCACGTCTAATGGGAAGCAAGGGCACGTCTATTCAACAAGGAGTTACAAAGGGCGGCAATAAATCAGAGACAAAGGGACACGACTTTTGGAATCAAGGGACGCATCTCTTCCTGTTTAATCACATCCACACAATTCAAGAGATGCAACCGTTCGCAAGGAGACACGTCTATTAGATCGCACCCTTTAGAAACTATAAATAGGGATAGATTTCTCATTTGTAAATCACTCTCAACAATTGTATTGTATTCGAACTCTTATTTTATATATTTCAAGCTATTCGATTGTCTAGAGATCAAAGATCCATTTTGGGGCCAACAATTGGTATCAGAGCATCACGCTCTACGCGTAGGAATCGAAGGATCATTCGCGATCAAGTTTTATTCTTCTAATTTTTCAATTCGCAAGTTTTAGTTTTTCTGTTCAAGGCTGTCGAACCAGGGGTTAGGAATCTAGGGTTTTGATTCCGGGGTTTAGTGCGAATTAGATTGATTGGTTATTACGCGTTGGAGTTATACGCGGGTTAAAGATTTGAGAGTTTGTTGAATTCAAGGGAATTGAATTTACCGGTACAGTGGTTCGTATTGGTGGCCAAAAAGTTTTAGAAACAAGAAAGTAAGGGTTGTGAGAATTCTAAGTTAGCAATCAGACTAAGGGTTCATGAGTGTATCAAACCAAGTACAAGAGCGCAGGACAGGGTTCTTTTGTTTCATTTGGAGGGCTAGGTGTTGGTGCATACATCTGTCGACTTCGTCTTGTATCAAGTCTTGCATTGTTCAGAGCTCGGAGTTCAAGAAACCATGTCAAAAGTTAATTCCGCTTGAAGCTGTTTAATTCCGCTTGAAGATGTCACCTTGTAATTCCGCACGGAATTACAAGGTAATTCCGTTTTAGTTTGTAATTTCGCTTCAATGTGATTCCGTTTGAGTATGTTTGAAACGGAATTAGTTTGTCTATAAATAGGAGTATTTCCGTTTCATTTGAAACGGAATTAGATTTGGGTTTTCCGACGGCGAAGCTCTGTTGAAGTGTCTACAGATCTGTAACTGTTCAGATATCAATCAAAAGACAGTTTAAAGTGATATTCTAGCTGAATCACACACAATATGTTTGTTTCCGCCTTTCATATTGTGTAGAACACCTCTGATCGACTCGTTTCGGGTCCAAACACGATCCTTCAAGTGGTATCAGAGCTCAGGAGGAGGAGTTCTACAAATTTCAGCTTGATTTCATCTCATTTTCTTACTTTTACCCCTTCTTTTCTAAATTGAACAACTTTTCACAGTTAAAATGATCTGAATTTCTCACATCATAAGCGAAATATATATTAACAAATCCTTGAGAAAATTGGACTTTAATTCGATCTAAAACTGATAAAAATTGTAATTCCATTTGAAAAGTTGGAGTGAAATGATGACATCAGCATAATTCCCTTGAAATTGCATCATAATTCCGCACGGAATTACGACATTTGGTTAATTCCGTTTGAATTTGCTGCTAATTCCGCTCGAAATTAGTATTTCCGTTTGAATCCGTTCAAACGAAATTATAGTTTCGTTTCAAAACATAATTCCGCTTGAAACTGGTGTTTAATTCCATGCGAAATTAGATCTCATTTGTTCAGTTCAAACGGAATTAGTTAATTCCATTTGAAAATCTTAATCTCGTTTGAAAGTTTAATTCCGTTTGAAGTTTGTTTGTGCAGGTTAATCTCGCTTGAAGGTAATCTCGTTTGGAGTGATTCCGTTTGAAGCACTAATTTCGCTTGAAATTGTCTGGTTTGAGAAACTTGTTACCAAATCATGAGTGAAGAATTTTACAACGCATTTGCCACATCCCCAACTACTCCAGCTACCATTGCTCAAAACATGAACTTGGAAAATGAGACAGGAACTATGCAACCCCCCCCCCCAAAGATAATGAGCATTGAGGAGATTACGGTTGGAAAGATAGGTTTGAAAACTGGGTTCAAGCTAATCATTTGAGATCTTGGGAGTGTATTTTGAAAAAGTATGTACTACCACGTACTGAACTGCGAGTTGAAAAAACAATCTCTGAATTCAATGACAAAGAACGAGACATGTACAAAGCTGAAAAGATGATGATTAGTCTACTTCAGCAAGCTATTAAAGAAGACATCTTTGTATTGCTTCAAGATGACAAAACTTCAAAATCAATCTGGGATGCTCTTAAAATCAAATTTGAGGGAAGTGAGAAGATGATTAAGAGTAAAAAGGCACTGGTTAACAAAGAATTTAATCTTTTCACAAGTTTGCCTGGGGAAGATACAAAGAAATTGATTGAAAGATATTGCCACTTAGTGCGTTCTACGTCATTGTTAAGCATAACCAAAGAACGAGAGGAATAGGTCGACAAACTAGCTGATGCTTTGCCTCAGAAAGAATGGGGTACATTTTTGATGATCTTAAAGAAAACCGGAGAATATGATGGTTTGACGACTTCTTAGTTCATTGAAAGATTGAGGGTCAAGATCTTGAACAACAAAAGATTGCGAGGATGAATAATCCGAGTGGTCAACAAGATGTAAAAATGTATTACAATAGCAGTGTTCAAGAGGTTGAAATGAGTCCAAAAATCCAAACTTCTTTTAGTGCTGGAAACTCATCTGAAAATGTTGATCAAAGTCCAAACAACAGCAGTGGATTTTCTTCATATCCGAGTGTTAATCCAAAGAGTTCAACTTCAAGTTTTCATTCTCAAAGTTCAAAAAGTGGAAATGGTTGTGTGATACAGTGCAACATTGCATTGAATCTTCCGAGTGGTCAAAGTTTTTCTGAAGAAGTTGCAAAAGATCACATGGTGTTACTTGCAACTGTGCTACAATCCTATGAAGGTTTGGTTGCAGGGAGGATCGGCAATCCTATGCTGACAAAAGACGATTACGATCAGATAGACGCTGAAGAGATGGAACTCATGGACATCAAATGGTGTCTAGCTAGTGTCTTGAGAAGAGCTGAAAAATTCAAAATGATTACAGGAAGAAATGATTTTCTGGATGCACATGTTTCTACTTTGGGTTTTGATAAATCTAAAGTTACTTGTTTTCGATGCAGGGAGAAAGGTCATTTCAAGAGAGAATGTAAAAATCAGGAAGCTAGTGGAGCAAAGAATCCGTTTGGAAAAGATGATTACTATCGGAAAGCCATATATCAACAAGTTGCTCATTAACCGCCTCAACAAAAAGAACCACAAAACTGCACATGCTAGGATGATTGAAGATGCAAATAAGAAAGCTTATTATGGTATCATTGATCAAGATGATGAGAAAATGGCTCCAGAATTTAGCTGGGATAGATTTGTGGATGAGAATGGGGAGTTTAAAGCTTTCATTGCTAAAATTGTAAAAGAACCAGATTTGTTTACAAAATGGATGAAAGTGGTTGGTGTTAATGTGAAGAATCAAGAAGAAGAGTCTGTTTCATCAGATGAAAGTTCAGAAAGAGAAACTGTTTTTTATCAAACACCATCTGATTCTGGTTCTTCAGATGATAGTTCTGAGAAGACGATAGATTTTGATTAATCACCAAATGATGATAATAGTGATGATGAGGAAGAAAGGCATATTAATGTTGCAAAAACTCAACTATCTCCTGAAAGTTTCCAATTTTATTTTGTAGATCGTTTGGAGAAACTGAAGGAGAGACGAGCAGTAAAAGAACAAAAGAAAATGAAGTGTGAAAGTGTTGCTCAAAAAGAAGAGACTGTTCAAAATGAAGAGGTTAAAATTGTTGTTGAGGAGATTGTTGAAACAGAAAAGGTTATTGAAGTTGAAAAAGTTGTTGCAGCTGAGAAGATCATTGAAGTAGAAAAGATTGTGGAAGTCATCAAGCCTTGCTTAAAGTGTTTAGAATCCTGCAAGGAATGTGCAGCAAAAGATGAAAAGTTGGCCGAGTTTGAGAAGATGAAAGAAAAATTACTGTTCAATCTCAATTATGTGAAAGAATCATATGATGTGCTAAATAAAACGGTAACTGGTCTTCAAAAGACAAATTTTGAAAGAGAAGATGCATTGACCATTGTAACACCCCGGAAATACAAATTCTTATAAGGTCTTCCCACACGACAGCCGCGGAGGCTAAAACTGAAGCTGATGTTGTTCCAGGTATGCTTATTACAAATTTAATTGCATTATAAATTTTATTCAATACTAGTGTGAACAATAGTTGCATAGGGGCATACATGAGTAGTGAAACGGGCGAATTACGTGAAAGAAATATATATATGCATAAGAAAATAAACAATGGTGACTTGGTGAGCATGTGAAACCAAGGCAAAAGTAATCACGGTCAATATTGTCATGGGAAGGAGTGCGCGTACACTCGAACCCGGGAACATAATAAAGTGAATAACTGACGTATTGGGAAGGAGTGTAATAACACCCGAACCCAGAAATTTGCAACAAAATAGATGACAAGGACAAGGTTATAGACTTGGCCAAACCAAATAAAAACATGCAGAAACATCGTTCATATTGATAAACGATGAGGGTAAATTCCATACAACGACATGGAATGATAAAATGAAATGAAATGATTTCTATTATTGTTACAATAATATGGCGTCAACCATAGTTGGCGGCAATATGGTATCCCTCATAACTGAGGAGATACGCGAAGAGATCTATGGGAAAGTCGGAAAGGGCTACTGAAGTCGTTTAATCCAGAATAATGAAAAGGCTACAAGTCAAACAAGGTAAATAAAAGAATAAACTATGTGGTTGAATAAAGGCGATGGATTTCGCTAATACGACCAAATAAATCTAAATGAAGTCTAAATGCATGCCGAAATGGTTGCTTCGATAATGATGTCAGTAAAATGCCCGATGGATGGGTATGATTTCATATATATGCGTAAACAAAGAGACGGGAACGCGGATTAAAAAGACAAAAGACTCGAATTTAGAACTGTGACTGAAAGACAATAAAATTTCGCAAAACATAAATTTTGAAAGTTATGTTCAACTATTTCAATGTTGATAGGGCTGAATAAAGTATAATACTTGATATTCCAAGTAAGCGCAAACTGAATAGTGAAAGTGCGAAATATTACTGAATTCATGTGATAGGTCGTAAAAGTGTATGGAAAGGAAAATGCAAACCAATGAAACCAAAGTGTTAAAAATAGATAGATAAAGAACCCGGGTAACGGGTTGAAAGGAAAGTAGGTACATAAACCAAGCAACGGAACGAGTGGGATAAACAGTCGTGAATACGACGTAAGAAATCAAAGAGTCGGAAAGATAATCCGAAAGAAAATGAGTGTAGCCTTAGACTATGGTTAAGGTCAAATGAATTTCAAAAGTGAAAATAAATTATTCTAAACATAAAAGGGGGCGCCTTGACGCCATATGTATATATACAATTAAATAAAAACACAAGTAGACAGTGGTCTACGGGATCACTATGACCATCGAGTCATAAACAATATAAAGGTCTGCGGGATCAAAATGACCCTCGGGTCACAAATACGAAGAAACAAACTATAGGGTCCCACCTTAAAAAGGTGAAGATCGAATAAAATAGCCTACGAGGCAAAGTGAAGGAATCTACGGGTCAATTGGGGTTAAGCATGAGGACTGGTTACGATTCCCCGGGCAATATAATAATGGAAAAGAATAAATTCTTGTCGTCAATTCCTGGATATGAGTAATTGACATAAGTAAAACAGATAGACGTTAAACTAAAATTCAGTTTTAGTAGGAAGTGGCGTTTAACAAATACGAATGTTATAGAAAAATTAGAATATAGCTAATATTAATGAATGTAGATCTCAACACCGATAGGTGTGAGACACTATGTTCGAAAGAAGATTCATGATAATGAAGAGCTAATGAAAACTTAGACATGATGTGATGCGGTGCGATCATAGTCACAAAAGTGACATAGAAATACATAATATAATCATGTCGTAACGCGAGTTAAGGGGATAGGAAATCATAAACTCATGTGAGACCAAATATGACAATATGGAAGACCCGAATTACGGGGCATAAAATGACGGTGATTGATCAATCTAGCCGACAAGACCATCCTGAGTAAAAAAAGATAGTGACGTGATTTATACAAAGCACTTGTCAATATAAGATTAGTATGGGGCGAACATGTTGATAAACTCATACTATTGAGTGGTCAATTGACAATTGGGTCAAAGAGGTGACAAAATAAGAAATACAAGATAAAAGTTACAGTACATGAGGACTTACTCATGAAAGACACATGCGTATGATAACTTTTGACTAGAAGAAACAATGACTTAAAAATGAAACTAAGCTAGATGGGTCCAAACCAAAGGACTACTTAAGGAAGGTTGTCAGAAGCATATACTAATGAAATAGTGGCGCGACACGGAGTACCGGTATCCATTGTGTCCGACAGAGATACTCGGTTTACTTCAAACTTTTGGCGCAAATTCTAAGAACAAATGGGAACTAAGTTGTTAATTAGCACCGCGTACCATCCACAAACGGATGGACAAAGCGAAAGAACGATACAGACGTTAGAAGATATGTTACGGGCATGCATTTTCGATCTCGGGGGTAGTTGGGATGTCTATCTACCTTTGGTCTAATTTTCATATAATAACAGTTACCACGCAAGCATCGGTATGGCTCCGTACGAGATACTTTACGGTAGAAAGTGCCGAACCCCGGCATGTTGGGGAAAAGTGGGTCCACGTCAACTAGCTCATACAGATAAAAACCGAATTTCGATTGAGAAAATCGACTTGGTCTGAACTCACTTAAAAGCAGCTCAGGATCTACAAAAGTCGTATGCGGATAAACGAAGGAAGCCAATTGAATTTCAACTGAGCGATAGGGTGATGTTGAAGGTAACGCCGTGGAAGGGAATAATTCGGTTTAGAAAAAGAGGAAAATTGAGCCCAAGATTTATTGGGCCATTTAAAATCATCGAATGAGTTGGCAATGTAGCGTATCGCCTCGAGCTACCGGAAGAATTGAGTGGGATACATGGCACGTTTCACGTGTCACAGCTGCGGAAATGGCTAGTAGAGGAAACATCTTATATCCGTTACGACGATATCGAGGTGGATGATCGTCTGAATTATGCGGTAAGGCCAATAGAGATTGTAGATCGAAGGGTTAAGCACTTTCGATATAGACAAATCGATCAAGTCAAGATTAACTGGGAGTCCGAAGAAGAGATGCGACGTCTCTACCCTACACTATTCGGTACGTACTCTGGTTTCGGGGACGAAACCCTTTTAAGGGGGGTGGACTTGTAACACCCCAAAAATACAAATTCTTATAATACGATAACGTTGGGAATATATATGATAACTAGGAATTTCAATAACCTAGTTAGGAAATAAGTTGTGAGTAGTTAAAGAGTTAAAACAAATAAAGAATGAAAGTTGGAGGGCCAGAAGTGTCTAAATGAAAACTAATATAAATAAAACAATATTAATTAAAATCAAACACACTTGTTGCTGTGTGTTGAGATCAACCACAGCAGGGGGCGATCCCCAGCTCCCCTAAAAACCCTAGTTCCTGCTAAAAACTCCAAATTGAATGATCAAATCAAGTTTAAAACGAAAATCGAGCATAGATTATTGATCCTCATCGCAAGAGGGTTATAAGGTATGTAAATTTTGATGAGAATTCTATACTTGGAATTCTCATGAATTTGGGAAATCTGAAATTTGATGATGCATGTTTGTTATTTGGGTATAATAGGAATGATATAGTGTCTAGGAGTAAAACCTAGACAACAATATGTGAAATCATGCCTAAATTCTGAAAATTTCATGTACACATTGAAGGTGATTCATGGGTTTTGTGAGAAAATGATAAACACTAGGATTATAGTGGTTGTTCTAGTAATATTTGACATATGTGAAGTGATTTCAGAATTTTAGAGGTTAAAGTTCATGTAAGGTAGTTGATTAATGAAAATTTAGGGCTACATGACAAGTTATGAACTTGATAATATATAGTGTAAATTTATGCCCTTAAAGTGTTCGCATAAATGCCTCAAAGAAGGCTTAAATCTGAAAAGTTGAGTTAAACCAATGATTGTGATGTTTCGGAAAAATATGCGAACTATGAATTGAAAAGAGTTCTAAACATGTCGTGGTTGAACTCTGTAGGAACGGATACCGGAGCTCCAAGCGGACAAGCCGGTGGCGACTTGCGTTTGAAGGGCGTGCACTAAAGGTATGTAACTTGATTCGTTACATTTGGTAAATTTTGATAATTAGCACATGTGTAGTTGAATTGTAGAATAAAAGTTGTGTTGACTTAAAGAGATAATGTTCGCTATATTGAATAGTAGGTCAAGAATTGGTTAGAACTCGTTGGTAGTCATCATAATGGAGGATTTCGTAGATGAGCCAAACGGGTCGAATAATCAAATAATGCGTGGCTAATACTTCATAATATGGTTAGTAGGTCTTTTGTGATTATTAATAAATTACATATTAGAATATGAGAATTTAGCGTGTTGGTTTGTTAGAATGATTAAGTCCATAAGGGTGAATTAAATGGGCCACAAAGAGAAGGTATAATTGAATAACGTAATACTTTACCTGTAGATTTTGAGCCCGAGTGACAGGTAGCGAAATACTACACACGCAAACCGGAAATGGGAGCGTGGGCGCTAAAAATGAGAAATCCAAGATTTGGGTTTTGGGTGAAATAAACAAAATCTAACAAAACATAAACTTCCAGGGACTACCGTAAGTTACGGTAGAAATAAAAAGGGTTACGGCAGCTTTATACTGCCTTACGGCAGACCAAGGTTTTCCAGCAACTACCGTAACTTACGGTAGATATACCGTAAGTTACGGTAGAGCCCATGCAATTTGTTAAATCTTGCATATCCAAGCTAATCGAATCCGTTTTTGTACGTAGTTTCGATTAAGCAATATTTCTAAGAACCCTAACACTAATTTATGTTAAAAATCTCCAGTTTTCATGTTTTGCAAGTATGTGGACGATGATCAAGTTGATGCTCCAAGAACCGAACATGAAACTTTTGGACGCTTCCGCATTAAATGAATCCAGTTAAATTATGTAGTTTTGTAAACACTACTAAATGATTTATGTTTGAAACTAGTTATTTGACTATGTTAAATACTATGACGAAGTATAACTTAGTCTATTAACTAAGTTTTTGTTAGTCAAAAATTTTGTCTAAAATTTTCACATTTCATACGATTAATTAATGAATTAAATGGATGGGTGTTACAACCATGATGAATGCTGTGATGATGTCGAAGCAAAAAGCCATAAATCATTACATTGAGGAATGTGCCAAGCTGAAACAAGAGTTGGAGACTGAGAAAATTGAAAATGAAAGAATTAGAAGACTGTTGCAAAGTTATTCTAGTTCTGATTATCTCATTGACCGAATTTATCCAACTGTTGCAGGTTTTGAAGCATTTCAAGAAGAAAAGCAAAAGAAGAAGGATACTGGTAAGAAACAGAGTGTTAGCTATAACAAGTGTCCGCCACCAATTTGGGAAGGGTATTTGCCTAGAAAACCAAATGAGGAGCAAGTCAAGAAGGTTGTTTATATAAAGTTAAAATCCAAAACAACTGATGAGTTACCAGAAAACATTGACGTCACGTTCACATCGTCTGACACCGATCATGAGTCCGAGTTAATAAAAAAGGTGGTCGATCAGGTGTTGGATACGGATGAGGAGTCTGAGTCAAAGTCCGAAATCGTCGGTTAAACGGGTTTATAGTAAAGAGTTTTTGCTATCAAAATCTAATTTGAATGAGGAAACATTTGAAGTTGCATATACTTTGAATGATTCTTTCAAATTATATTCTGATAAAGAATTTCCAATAAGAAGTGTTCAAATTGAAAAAGATCAAAAAGGTTTTCAAATTAACAGAAATCAATATTTCTGAAATAAAAGATGTAAATCTTACTGAAAAACCTAAAAAATACACTTCAAGAGTTCAACAACGGTTAAACAAGTAAAAAGGTTACGGTTCTGGTTCTGGTTTTCAAAAGAAACCAACCCATAACGGTAATTTCGAAAAGAAATGTATTGGATTTATTCCACTTGAAAATTATAAAAATGAGAAAATTTATAAAACAAAAACAAAATTTGTTGCAGGAACAAGCTCAGAAGAAGAGGCAAAAAGTCCATTTTGGAAGCAATCAAATCAGGAATTCCTTGCCAAGAAGCAAGAGAGAATGAAGAATGGAGCTAATCAAAAGATAGAAACAAGAATCTGTTATCGGTGTCAAGAAGTTGGTCACATAGCATGGAATTGTCCTAAAGCTACCAACATCAAACAGGAAGTTGTTTCTAAACTTAAAGAAAAAGTTGTTGAAGAAAATGAATCACCGACTGAAAAATTTGAAAATTCAACATATGAAGTTGGTGAGTGTTCAAAGAAAAGGTTTTATAAAAAGAAAGCTGAGCATGACAACCAAATGTGGGTTGTTAAGAAGTCTGATGTGAAAACTGGCAATGAATCTGATTCCATAAAATCAGAGGAGCAACAGGTTGAGGTTAAAGAAGAAAACTCAGTGCCTCCAATGGATGATGATGTTAATTTTCCACCATTGAAGGCTGAGAATTTTAAATCAAAAGTTGGTAAGGTTGAGATATCAATCAATTCTATTCCGAAAAGAAAGAATTTGATGTCGATAAAGCGTTTAATGGAAATGTGAAAAAGATTTTTGGAAAAATGGTTGAGGGTAAGGTGAAAGGGGTAAAAGATTTTTATGAAACGAAGAAGGCAACATACACCCTAACTGAAAGTGAACTTGATAAGCTAACATCCAAGCTTGCTGAGGCTTGGGTGTCTGTGTTTAATATGTAAAAATCTGACTTGCCGGAGCTCCCAGGTTGGTAAGAGTGGTGTAGGTCCCTTTTCGCGGAGGATAGCGAACCTAAACCTTGTTATACAAACCTACTAGCGAGTGCGGAATCCAAGCTAGCAAGCAAACCGAGTTAGTAGCAAGTAGAGAAACAAACACACAAGATTCACCGATTAACACAACTTGTATTAATGCAATGAGGGTTCGGTTACAAGCTCAATGTTTACAGAAGTGTTCTATAAACTCTCTAAGTGTGTGAGTGAGTTCTGGACAGAATGCTCTCTAAGCTTCTATCTCTCGGGTGTGTAAAATGGCAGAACTAACTCTCACACAACACATGCATGGGTATATATACCCAGCTCAGCAGGTCTGCTCGAAGGATCCGAAAGATGGGCCGAAGGATCATCTTTCGGATACAATGCTACACGAAAGATCAGCATGGACCTCGAAGGATCATCCTTCGAGGTCTAATGGTCGAACCATGGTCGAACCATATCTTTCGATCACCTCGAAGGATCAGGTGTATCCTTCGAGGCTATCCTTCGATCAGAACATCTTTCAAATATTGTCCAAGTCAGACCGGAGGATGGTTGACTTGGTCAACTTACAACACAAAACAGGACATCGTTTATATCAGACCGAATACAGACAAAGTACAGACACAAGTGCACCAACAAACTCCCCCTTGGCTGTAGCTTTGTCTTTGATCTCTAAGCTTTGTCTTGTTCTTCTAATAGTGTAGACTCGTCTTGAACTTCGACGGTCTTTGGTCTTCAGGTCTTCAAGACTTTGATGTCCTATCATGTCTTCAATGTCGGAGGATCTTCAAAGTCTTCACGTCTTGAAAGTAGAAAGTGTATCAACAAACTACCCGTATCATGTAGGAAGTGTGTTGACAAACTCCCCCTTAACATAAGCTCCCCCTTGAGTTATGCTCGTGAAATACTTTAACTTTATGAAGTAAGATCCTTGAAGGTGATGATGATGGCCAGCGGCAACTCGATCATCTTCATTCATTGAGTGCCTTCGTGTCTTCATTCCAAAGCTCGTCAACGACCATGTTCTCCTAGCCTTTAGAATCTGCACACGCAAGAAATCTAAACGCGTAATGAGAACAACTGCTTGGAATATAGTTAGCATAAACAAATGACACACGAATGACCATGTCATAATCAAACACCGTCCGACAGTTTGAAAGTTTTAATAAATTTATCAATTTAAATTCTAACTTTCAAAACATGCAAATTTCTGACCGTTTATGAAGATTTAGTCAGTTTGGTTTTCAGTCAGGTTTTAGGTAACGAAGACTTGAGCTCCAACATCGTACGATCGAAAATAAAGCAGAAATAAAATCTTTTTGGTTTTTATAAAGTTTATGTTAAAACAAGCCTAAAATCTTTTTGGTATTTTTGAAATTAAAAGACAACAATTTAAAATCCTTTGAGTGTTATCAAACGACATCACCGCTAATGTCGTGCTGATATGCACCAAACGACGAAACTGTTTAAAAGAAATAATAAAAGTTAAGCAGTAAATAAATAAATATATACAAACATTCTTTTTGCGAGTTTCGAGGGTAAGAGAATCATATCAGTGTACGGTCATGCCAAAACACTCTTGTTGTTCAGTTAGTTAACATTAAGATAAGCATCCTATAACAATTATCGGTATTGTTGTCCACTTAAGCTCAACTTATCAGATGTAATCATGTTTAGAGGATACGTTAATGTATGATTTATACTTACCGACCGGTGTTCATCCACATCACGACACATTCCCGTATCAAGGTATGCACGAGGGTTCATCTTACCGGTGAGTATACCGATTATCATCTGTTTGACCGTATAAATTGTGAGATAACCACTTATTTTGAATTGAAAACAAGCCCTATGTGATATAATCACTTATTGATGAGGAACTTGATTTTCGTATGCATGAGGGCACAGGTGCAAGTCCGTGAACAGGTCAGTACTTCCGTACAGCAGAGAGACGAACTTGACACCCGGATAGATGTGATATTTTATCACTTATTTGAATTGGACATGTGATTGTTTATCACTTATTGAGGTCGAATGCAGTATGCAGTATGTAATATGTACACGTATGTATAGTATCATGGAAGATCTAGACTTGCGTCCCCGTTATTTTTCGGTAAAAGATACAACCATGATACCCAGATGATAAGCAGCATAAAGACCGAATATCTCAGAACCTCGGCAATCTATCAAACGAAATTTCGGTACTAAGACCATATGCCAATGAATGGTTCCCACCTGGTCTTCAGTCGATTAAGATTTATATCACCCTGCACACTTTAAAATGATTGTGAGCCTACCGATACATCTTATATAGAGCTGCTTATCGTTTTTCATTTAAGGTTTAAAGAGGTTTGGATAGACCACTGATGTACTATCATTTTCTCTTTTTCTCGCCAGGAAACTCATTTTTGTTTTTCTATTGTTTTTGTGTTTTTGAAATTTTTCGATGTTTTTGTATTTTCCGATTTTTGGATTTACTCCCCCTAAAATCAACAAACTAAGATAAATTTAAAAACACAAAGGTATTTACAAAAATGATTTTCCGATGTTGGTTTTACTCTTGCTTGACCTTAATGCCGTTTACCAATAATAAAAAGTCAAATCTTGATTTGTCAAATGCTTTGGTAAATAAGTCGGCACGTTGGTCATCGGTGTGGACCTTAACAACATCGATTAATCTTTTCTCAAAGCAGTCACGTATGAAGTGATACTTGATTTCGATGTGTTTGGTCTTTGAATGCTGCACAGGATTTCTAGTGATATCTAAAGCAGCAGAATTATCAACGTAAATAGGAGTAGTTAGGAATTCAAAACCGTAGTCCCGCATCTGTTGTTGGATCCAAAGAACTTGGGAGCAACAACTTGAGGCAGCAATGTATTCAGCTTCGCATGTTGATGTAGCTACACACGTCTGCTTCTTGCATTGCCATGTGACTAGGCGATTTCCTAAAAACTGACATCCAGCCGTTGTGGACTTGCCGTCGATTTTACATCCGCCAAAATCAGAATCACTGAAAGCTACCAATTCAAAGTTATTATCCCTAGGGTACCACAGACCGGTGTCAGGGTACGCCTTCAAATAACGAAAAATCCTTTTAACAGCAGCAAGATGTGAGGCCTTCGGGTTAACTTGATATCTGGCAAGCAGGCACGTTGGGTACATTATGTCTGGCCTTGATGCTGTGAGGTACATGAGAGATCCGATCATGGCGCGATAGATAGAAGGGCTAACAGCTTCTCCCTTCAAGTCTGGAGTAATTCCGTGATTAGTTGGCAATGGGGTACCAATGGGCGTTGCATCAGACATCTGGAACCGGCTCAAGATGTCACCAACATATTTAGTCTGATGAATGAATATCCCAGACTCCGTTTGTTGTACTTGTAGGCCCAAGAAGAAAGTCATTTCCCCCATAGCACTCATCTCGAATTTATCCTGCATAATGCGCTCGAATTCCCTACACAAAACATCATTAGTAGAACCAAAAATAATGTCATCAACGTATACCTGTACCAGAAGAAGATCTCCATCTTGTTCCTTGATGAAAAGAGTGCAGTCGATAAGACCTCTACGAAAACCGTTCTCCAGCAGATAGTGAGATAAGGTTGCATACCAAGCTCGTGGTGCTTGATGAAGACCATAAAGAGCTTTGTTGAGCAACCAAACCCGATCGGGATGGATAGGATCTTCAAAACCTGGAGGCTGTTCGACGTACACCTCTTCTTCAACCACACCGTGTAAAAATGCACTTTTCACGTCCATCTGATAAACCTTGAATCCTTTGAAGGACGCATAGGCTAGAAAGATTCGAATTGCTTCGAGACGTGCAACAGGTGCATAGACTTCGTTGTAGTCGATCCCTTCAATCTGACGAAAACCTTGAACGACTAAACGTGCTTTGTTTCGGATAACAACTCCGCGGTCATCCTTTTTGCATTTGAAAACCCAACGGGTACCAATCTTCTTATATCCAGCAGGTTTCTCTACGAGTTTCCAGACACCCAGCTTCTGGAATTGTTGCAGTTCTTCCTGCATTGCTTCAACCCAAGCATTATCTTTCAAGGCTTCTTTCCACGTTCTTGGTTCTTCTTGTGAGACATAACACGCGAAGGACCAGTCGTTTTGTTGCCCGGATTCTCTAATAGCTGCATACAAGCCTGCATTGTTGTTGTTTCGCAACATGTTTCTTGTTTGTACGCCACTTTGCACATCTCCAATGATGTTTTGTTGAGGATGGGTATTATGAATCCTTGTTTCTGGATTATCTGGAACTGGAACATTTATACCCAGATTGTTGAGATTAAGATCAACAACCAATTCAAGACCCGGAATTGACGAAGAGGATGATGCAGTAGTCTCAGCTGTTCTATGTGTATCCACTGGAGGAGTACCCTCTGAAGTACCATGAACTGCTGTTGTAGGAGCTTCTTGATCTGCATCTAGAAATTCATCATCCTCTGAAGATTCGTTCAATTCGTTTGCATCATGAAAATCCTCATTGTTGAGAGTATTATTGTTCACCGAAGAAGATGGTTCTTGATTCACAAGAATTGGACGAACCACCGGTGAAACTGTTGCATTGTCACTCTCGAAAAACATCCTAGCCGCAGCATTTTCTTCAGCGGCTTCAACATTGATCGAATTGAAGAAGTCATCGTACTCAAACATCCAAGGTTGACCCGGATTTTTGACTGGCAAGGTGTGCCTTTGTACTCTGACCTCAGACCATTCCTCGACCCTTTTAGTCTCTAGATTCCAGACTCGTAAGTTAGGGGTGGCATACCCAAGAAAGTATCCATCAATTGCTCTTGCCCCAAACTTTCCATTAGGATCGATGATTGTGCATGGAGCTCCAAACGGTTCTAGATAAGACAAATCTGGTTTCCGTTTCTGAAGAAGCTCAAAGCAGGTCTTGTTGTGTCTTTTGACTGTAAGGACTCTGTTCAAAGTGTAACATGCAGAGGCCACAGCTTCAGTCCAGAATGGAATGGGTAATTGTGACTCTACCAACATTGTCCTAGCAGTCTCGATCAATGTGCGGTTCTTACGTTCAGCGACACCATTCTGTTGAGGAGTATAAGCTGCACTAAACTCATGAAGAATACCCTTTGAAGTGCAGAACTCCGTCATGGAATGATTCTTAAATTCAGTACCATTGTCGCTACGTATCCGCCTAACCTTCAACTTATACAAATTCTCAATCTGAATGATCAAGTTTTTGATAATACCAAAGGTTTCACTCTTGTGTGCCATGAACGCAACCCAAGAAAATCTTGAATAATCATCAGTAACCACGAGGCAGTACTGATCACCCCGAATACTCTTGTGCTTGACAGGACCGAACAAATCCATGTGCAAACGTTCAAGAGGAACTGCCACTGTGTTGATCTTCTTTGTAGGGTGCTTCTTCTTTGTTTGCTTTCCTTTCTGGCACGAAACACAGATGTCTTGAAGATGGAAATTTTTGAGGGGAACACCATTCACCAATTCATTTGAAACCAAATGATTCATTTTTCGTAAGTGAATGTGACCCATTCGTCTGTGCCAAGAGATAGTGTCTTTTTCTGTGGCTTTGGAAACGAAACAAGTTGCTTGTGCAGACGTAGTAATAGCCTGGCTCATGTCAAGGACGTACAGATCATTTATCCTTGGAGCCGACAAGAGAATCCATTCTTTTGGAATTTTGAAGCCGGGTTTCAGCACGTAACATCCATTAGCATCAAAGTGTACTGAAAATTTCTTGTCACAAATTTGAGAAACACTAAGAAGATTGTGATCAAGTTGTTGCACAAAATTGATCTTGTCAAAGCTGACAATCCCGTTAGATATCATTCCTTCACCCGTTATGTATCCACCTTTATCTCCAGCAAAAGCAACATAACCTCCTCTAATAGATTTAACGTCGTAGAGAAGCTTCATGTCGCCTGTCATGTGCCTGGATGCCCCACTATCAACAATCCAGTGACTACTGATAGTTCCTCCTGAAGCACCCTGCACATGAACTCAAATGAATTAGTTGGAGATGGGGACCCAAGCCATTGTGGTCTTGGGTCTTCCATTTTCATCAATGACAATAACTTCTTGTCTTTGATGGTTAGTGAATTGTGATGGTCCCCCTGATTCAGTAACCGATTTAGGTTTCCAAGTCTGTTTGGTTTCACCAGTGTTTTTCTTTAAAAGTTTAACTTCTTGATGATTTGAAGTTTTAGAATTTTCTGGTTTTACAACAACAGATTGTTTTTGAACCACATCAGTTTTAATTGCTTTTTCAATTTTCTTGACCTGTTGCCTTTTCTGTTTCTTTTCCCTTTCTTTTACAAGGCGGGGATTTTGTTTTGTGGAAACAATTGGCTTACGGTCAGTTTTGCCACGGGGATCATCAACCTTTCCTTTCTGCTTATGAAGATATGGACAATTACGAATAATATGTCCAATGGTTCCACACTCAAAACATGATCTTCGTTCTACAAACCCCGAAGAATCATGTGATCGTCTAGCCGATGATGTTGAACTTTGTGAACCCGAGGTACTAGGTTTTGAACTGCTTGGTTCGTTTCTTTTCTCGACAATAGCTTTCTTGACAAAATCTAAGTTAGATTGATTTTCAAACTTTTCAATTTTGTCTGTTCCCGTCGATTTCACAAAGTTAACATTCTTCTTCTTCTTTTGATTCGGCTTCTTGTTAGCTTGAGCCGGTGTTTTACCTTTGGGTTTGGTGTGATTTTGCTGTGTTGGTACTGTTGGCAGTTTCTTGTTACCAAACTGCTTTCGAATTTCAGCTTTTGGAATAGGAGGACACTGTGTAACTGTAACTTTAGGTCCTGCCTTTCCCAAGAACTTACTCGTCGAATTTTCAAAGACTTTGCAGATTAAGGATTGATTAACATTCTTAATGGGAAAATCTTTGTCTGAGTAAATTTTATCATCACCAACTAGAGTGTACAGCAAATTCACACTCTCTGGCTCTTCTGCAGATGAGGACTCAGTTGCAACAGTCTTAGCGGGTTTGACAGGGGGATCACATAAAATGTGATTCTCAAGAGGTATGTCCTCATTTTTTACTACCGCATCAGACTTTGCTGGGACAGTATCGTCAGATTCATCATCAGACGAATCAGCATCCTCAATCACAACTGGAGGATCTTGATTCTGTTCAGCACTCACAAATGTATCTGCTGACACATCTGAATCTGAGGATACTTCCTTTTGGTATCCGAGTCCTGCAGCAAACTCCTTAACATCCAGAGGCACAGAAGGTTCAAAGAATACCCTGTCCTCTTCATCAGGCATGGCATCATAATTATGTCTCACTGGAGGTGGACACTTCTTGTACCCTATGCATGTGACATCTCTCTTTTCCTTCTGAACGTCAATGATGTGATCTAACACATAGCTAGAACTCAAATAACTGTCTAGCTTGAGTTGGATCGCATCACTTTCGGTTTTCACACAAGCCATCTCTTTTTGCATACTCTCAAGGCGAGATATATACAGATTAATATCAGTTTGTTTTCTTGAAACCATTTTAGTCAGTTCAGTTTTATCCTTCTTTAACGTTTCAATTACTGACTTAAATTCTTTTTCATGGTTTTCATAAAACATGTTGGCTTCTGTGCATTTAGAGAGGTCCACAGTCAATTTCTGATTGTGGAGAAAGGTCACATCATATTTTTCTTGCAAAGCGTCATGCTTACTTTGCAAGTCACTCAGATTCTCATTCACAGTAGTATGTTTGTCTTGCAAGTCAAACAAACTAGCTTGTAAAGCATCATGTTTGCCTTGCAACTCAGACATACTTTTCTCCATTTCAGCACATCTAGCATGCATCCTAGCACATTCATCACAATTAACAGCAGTGGGTTCATCGACACATACCTGACTTGATGAACCGTCGACATTAGCCATAAAGGCTGAATGGAGAGAAGACGAAGTATAAGCAGCTTGATCCACCAGAATAGATCTTCTTTGAGTTTCTGCTGCAGCTTCCTCCAAGAGTTCATCAATATCTGCATCGATTGCTGCATTCGATGTCTCACCCACATGATCATCACCAGAATTGGATGATTCTTCATCAACACTTCTGCTGTACCCAGAAGAGTTTTCATCTTCAGACAATTCACCACCACTGGCAGAAGATTCTCCACCACTGGTGTGAACTAGCTCCTTCACAATCTGAGCAAAACATGCTGTTCCATCGGGAGCATCACCACCCAACTGGATTGACCAGTCACAACCTTCATCTACCTGAACCGCAAGTGCCCGGTTGGTTTGGTTGTTGACGGGTACCATGGTACGATCATTGTTTCTGTTCTGCCGATTGCCTTGGTTTCTGAAGGGATTTTGATTCCCGTGCTGGGCTGGCTTTGTACATTCCCGTTTAAAGTGACCCCGTTCACCACAGTTGAAGCATTTAACGGCCTGCTTATCGAACCCATACTTGGTATCTCGCTTACTTTCCAAGCTGGTTCTTCCAGTACTCTCCATCCAATCCTTTGCTCTTCTCACAGCACTCGCAAAGGCCCACTTGATGTCCATCAAGTCCATCTCCTCTTTATCAATCTGCCTGTAATCTTCTTGTGTCAGATTAATGTTGCCAATCTGACCTTCTATCAACCCACAGTACGCGCTCACTACAGTGTTAAGCAGCTCCATGTGTTCCTTAGCCACTTCTACACTGATTTTAGAGAAGCTTGACGTGTCGAGCTGTACTGTACTTGACTTTGATTGTTGACCAGCAGATGATGTTCCTCCATAACATGCACGTTGTTGTTGTTGAGCAGGAGGAGGTGGAGGTGGTTGGATTGGATTTCCATACATGTCTGTGGTGGGAGGTGGCTTAACAGGAACTTGTATTGGATTGCCAAAACAATCTGTGCTGGTGACAAACGCTGTTTGAAGTGGAGCATGTGAACCGGTTCTTGCAGACGAAGAATTGGAAGTTCCACAGTACATTTCTGGATTCTGTGGCAATGGAACTCTCTTCGCCTTCAATGTTTCCTCCTGATCCTTGTTTTCCAACAGTTGAACGAATTCGTTGATATTAGTGGTTCTCAACACCCCGTTGTACTTCAGGATTTCCAAGAAACTACTCCATTGAGGAGGCAAAGCATCAGCAAACTTCTTCACAACTTCAGCTTGAGTTGTCACTACACTGTAATTATCCAATTCCGTAAGCAGATGATAAAATCGGCTTGTCATATCTCCCAAGGACTCCTTATCCATACAAGTGAAGCCTTCGAATTCTTTCTTGAGAAGATCATGACGCATTTGACGTGTTGCTGCATTTCCCACTCCTCTGTTTTTCAATCCATCCCATAACTTCTTTGTTGTCTTGAAGCTGACAAACTGATGGTAGATATCCTTGCTCAACGCCTGAGTGAGAATGGCGTATGCCTTCTTTTCCAGATCATAGGTTTTCTTTTTATCTTCTGGAAGATCAGCAAACGTAGTAGAATCTGAAGCAGCAACCTCTATGGCTTGATCGAAATCTGTGGTGAAACGTATCCACAGTTCCGTATTTTGACCAAGAACATATGTTTTAAATCTCTCAACCCATCCTGGATATTCATTCAAATGCATCAACTTTGGAGGTCGATTCAAACTTCCTGATTCACTTTCGCTTAGTAGAATACTTTGAATGCTCGGAGTTTGATTCGATACCAAAGCCCATTGATTTCCCTGAGAAGATGTCGATACCGGCGACTCGGCCCATAAAGGAGATGACCTGGTATTCGTGTATTTTCCATCGTCTGGAGCCGATGTACCCCACCATGAAGGAGTGACATTTGATCTTGTATATTCACCATTGTCTGGAGCCGGAGTTCCCCACCAACTCGGATTCATGATAGATAAGCAAAATAAATGCTAAGTAAGAAAGATCCGAAAGATAACACAACCGAAAGATCCTGGTCGAAAGATCTGAAATCACAGAAAGTTGTTAATAATAAACAGATCACAATCGAAAGATATAATCTTGTTCGAAGGATCAACAGTACTCGAAGGATTACTGTTGACTCTCGAACAATGATCTCGAAAGACTCAAGAACACGAAGGATTCCCTTTTGAAAGATCCTTATCTTTCGTGTTAAATCCTTATCTTTCGATCAACAAGTCTCGAAAGATTCACCAATACGAAGGATCCTAATCTTTCGGACACTAGTCTTTCGAAAAGATTCCTCTGTCGAAGGATATGTTTCAGACTTCGAAGGATGGATCGAAGGATATAAATCTTTCGAGCCCTCCTTGATCGAAAGATATCGAAGGATGATCTTTCGATGTCGAAAGATATCTTTCGATAGGTTCTGACACAACTGACTTTGATGTGAAAGGTTGGTGAAAAGGTGACAGGTTGGTAAGGTCAACTTTCGGCAAAGAGGTATGGGCAGGCTGTCCTATCACCACCAACTTTGAAAGTTTGCCAAAAATGACAACCCTATCTTCAACACCAGTCACCGGAATTTTAAACCGGAAAATAGCCGGAAAATTCAAAATCACTTAAAACAATTTTTCAAGTTACCCAACCCCACTTTAAACACTCCCGGTTAGTTTAGACACGTTTTTACTCAAAGAAAAAGCAAGAAAACAAGTAAAAACAGGTGCAAAACCGAGTGTTTCAACACACCAAAACTTGTAAAAACCCGGTTTTAAACAAGGTTAAGAGCCTTAGCTCTGATACCACTTGTAGGTCCCTTTTCGCGGAGGATAGCGAACCTAAACCTTGTTATACAAACCTACTAGCGAGTGCGGAATCCAAGCTAGCAAGCAAACCGAGTTAGTAGCAAGTAGAGAAACAAACACACAAGATTCACCGATTAACACAACTTGTATTAATGCAATGAGGGTTCGGTTACAAGCTCAATGTTTACAGAAGTGTTCTATAAACTCTCTAAGTGTGTGAGTGAGTTCTGGACAGAATGCTCTCTAAGCTTCTATCTCTCGGGTGTGTAAAATGGCAGAACTAACTCTCACACAACACATGCATGGGTATATATACCCAGCTCAGCAGGTCTGCTCGAAGGATCCGAAAGATGGGCCGAAGGATCATCTTTCGGATACAATGCTACACGAAAGATCAGCATGGACCTCGAAGGATCATCCTTCGAGGTCTAATGGTCGAACCATGGTCGAACCATATCTTTCGATCACCTCGAAGGATCAGGTGTATCCTTCGAGGCTATCCTTCGATCAGAACATCTTTCAAATATTGTCCAAGTCAGACCGGAGGATGGTTGACTTGGTCAACTTACAACACAAAACAGGACATCGTTTATATCAGACCGAATACAGACAAAGTACAGACACAAGTGCACCAACAAGTGGAGTAGGAATCGGCATCATTCTTTTCATCAGGACTGATCGTGTATACTTACAAGTGGTAATTTGTTGTGACATATAAGTGGTAAATCAGGGACATTAATTTGTATCTGATTTTCTACAAGTGGTAACTGGTTTGATCTACAAGTGGTTAATCAAGGTCATTAAGTTGAACTTGATGTAATCTTACATGTGGTATATTTGAAGAACAATATGATGAACCCCTAACCTACATGTGGTTTATAAAATCAACAAAACTTATTTTTCGGAAAAATCATTTTGATTAAAACAAACTTAAGTGTTTTGAAATCATAATGAGAAAATAGTTTGTTGAAAGGGGGAGTTCTGATTGTTTATGCCATGTGGATGGAGATTTGAAGCTTGATTCATCAGTTTATCATTTTCTTGTATAGTTTGTTTTCAAGTCTCTTTAAAGGTTTTTGAATTTTAGGGGGAGTAAGAAATTTCAGAAAATCCAAAAACATTAGAAAATTTGAAAAATCCAAAAACATGATAAAACCAGAACAAGCCAAAAACATTAGAAAATTTCAAAATGAGTTTGGTCGTGAAAAGAGGAAATGATAGTACATCAGTGGACTATCACAACATGCTAAAGATTTGGAAAGTTAAATAGTGATAAATGATTTCACTGAGGATATGTCAGTAGGTTTTTACTCATTTAGTAGATTGTTTTCGAGATATAAACATAAAGTCAAATGCTTACCTATCTCGTGGGGAACATCTCTCGGATATATGGGTAACCCTCGAAATCTTGTTTGAAAGGTTTTTATTTCTAAAATACTAGGTCTTTGTGCGTGGTGATATCTGGGGTATTATACCAGGACTTCTGATTTTGCGGGAGTAATAGCCTAGTCCTCGTATAATACTTTGAAAAAACTTTAGTTTTTAAAGCCAGCCCTCTGCTAAAAAAATGAGAAATATCGAAAGATATGTATCAATGGCAGTTGAAGAAAAGATCCCCAAACGGGACATGCCGAAAGTTGAATCGTCATCTCTCTGCTGAACGGAAGTTCTGACCTGAGCTCTCACGGTTTTGCATTTACCCGTTTACAGATATTACTAGTGTACATTCACCTGTAAGACTGAATATAGAAATCTGGATACGGGAGTATATTCTGAGGTGGGACACGCGCATAAGTCAAGTATTTAAAACATTAATCTCGTATCTCAAAATAGTTGAACTTTGTGTAAAGATTTAACTGATAACTAGGTGAATCGTTTAGAACTTAAAATGTCTAAAGCTTAATGGTGTTAGTGATTTGTCTCATAAACTGATATAATCCTCTTACACAAACTCACAAAAAGATTGTTTTACTATATTTCATCAAATTCAAAAATCCAAAAAGATTTTAGTGTGTTTTAGCATAAATTTTGAAAAACTCAAAAAGATTTTCGACAACTGATGTTAAATAGCTGATTTTCAAAATTCCGAGTGCTAAACATGATGATCATTTTGTGAGGGGGAGTTTGTGTTCTTAATCGATAAAATTTTGAATGTTGTATACAAGTGGTACATTAGATATTTGTCACACCCCGACCACGTAAAACAACAAATCGTGGCGGAAACGTCAGGGAGTGTTGTAACAGAATCATTGTTTCACAACCATGGATCAAATAGTTTTGTTTTTATTTAAATTTTTGAGCTCAATGTTTTGTTACAAATCAGATAAATACAAATAATTGTTCTCAATTTTAAAGTCGCTAAGGCACAAGTCCATCCTATGTGTAGCATGCATCAACAATCATCACATAGCAGTACCTAAAACATATATGAAAATAGGTACGTCAGCATAAAAATGCCTGTGAGTAACATAGGATTTTGTATATTAGATTCATAGCTTTGGATAATGCGAGAAAAGGTTTTATGTTTTCAAAATAGCCATGAATCTAATGTAAAAGTTTTGTTTCTGAAAACGCGTCGTTTTGGAAAAAGGGTTTATAGTATAGACAAAAATATACTTTGGTTTTGAAAAGTTTGTATAAATAATATAACAAGGTATACTTTAGTTTTGACATAGTTAAATGGATAGTATATCGAAATATACTTTAGTAATTAAAATAATAGTTTTGGTAGTATATCTCAAATATACTTTGGTTTAAGGATAAAAGTATCGGTAGTATATCAAATTATACTTTGGTTTGAAAATAGCATATCAACTATGCTTTGGTTTAAAAATAGCATATCAACTATGCTTTGGTAGTATATCAAAATATACTTTAGTTTATGAAATAACAAAGTCGGTAGTATATCAAACTATACTTTGTTAAACAGTAGCATATCAAACTATGCTTTGGTAAAAGTAGTGTATTAAAACATATGTTGGATTTTGTACTTAGTATATCAAAATATACTTTGGTAGATCACATTTGAGAGCAGATCAAACTGTACTTTTGTAGTATATCAACATATACAAAGAAAGTGTGATTTGGTATTCAATCAAGCCTTAGTGTATCAAACTACACTTTGGAGACTACAGAAATACCACAAAGGCAATTTCTATTTGGTTAAAATTTGGTTTCTGACATTCCATACAACAGGAATGGGGTGTCTAGTCCTATAGCGCTATATCATACTACCAATCGGCTGGGTGAATGTATAAAAATAGGTACAATCCAACAATTAGTTTTATAAGTTTTGGAAAATCAATGTTTAAACCATAGGTAATCGTTTAATTTATCAAAAGAATATGTACTAAGCATGTGTAATCATGTAGTTTAAAATCAGGAAAATAACCGATAGGCATATATGTTTCACCCCAAAACAATTGAAAACAGTAAAAGAGGGGACTATGTACTCACTTGAGATTGCGAGTATCCTTGATTAAGTGTCCTAACAAAGCTCGGGAAATCAAGGAATCAAGTGGCACCTAGTATGGAATCACTAATTAAACAATCGGATCCTAAATCGGGAGATAGGATAGAATGAGGTTCTATAAATCAAATGAGTAATTGAACTCATATGGTATGATTTAATAGTCCCAACATTCTAATTTGGAAGTCTACCTAAGTGCTTTTGACCCGTTTCGACCCATTATGGTAGTATAAGCCACTATAATGCATCGTTCGCGTAAAACTATGCTCGGATGGTTAACTATGTGCTTTGTCAAGTCTTACATGCCCAATTATCCCTAAACATGTTACTAAATCAGATTATATGTCAAAAATATGTTCACATAGTCAAAATACGGATTTTAGCTTCAAAAGGGCATTTTGGTCATTTCCTATGGGCATACAAGCTAATTAGCATACGACTAACCAATTCTATGTGATCATAAGGTATAACCTCAGTGGTTATTCCCTATGCAACTATGATCACTAACTAAGCTTGGTCAGATCTTAAAGATCGACCAAACGGGTCGGGTTCGAAAGTGTAAGCGGTTGTTTAGACCGCTTACCTTACGACCCTAAACAAGCACTAACTAATAGTGACGAGTTAAACATGTCAAAACATGTTTAACCTACTGATTTGGTATAAAAAACAAAGTGTTTTGATACCTAATACTAGTTCCGTTGCAAAATGCGTGCTAAAACGCATTTTGACCGAAACTTTGACTCGTCACTACGCCTAGTTAACATGGTAATCAGCGGGTATAATCACTAAGGATTATAACCATCGTGATTACAATCACGTTGCAAAGTTCAACTGAACTTTGCGTTGACCATTGACTGGTCAAACTGAAAGTCAAACACTGTTTGACTTTTTAAACTAGTAAGCAATAAAAAGAATGAAAGAATGCTCACTAAGGGTCCTAGCTATCTTTTCTACAAAGAAGACAAAGTCCCAAATGCTTGAGAGAGCTCCCAAGTCAGATGTAGAGAAGAGAAATGAGAGGAATGAGCAAAGAATGAGGAGGTCTGGCATGCTATTTATAGTTGTGGTGAGATCATGAGATCATTCCAAGTGTTTGTGTATTCCCCAAGCATAAAATCATGGCCATACACTTGTTACAAGCAGGATAGAAGCCTTGGGGAAGAGATAACTTGGTTACCACACATAGAATTTGCATAAACAGCCCTTAAACTTTAAACAGATTGCTGAAAACACATTTCTGGTCGCTGGGCACCTCACACGGCCCGCTTAAGGATAGGCTTAGGCCTTACGCGGCCTGCCTGGGCTCCCCAGTTCAGCACAGTTTCAAAAATTACAATTTTGGTCCCTGCATGCATTCGAGTCCATTTTTGGCACTTTTGACACCCGTTAAGCCATTTTCAAGGCTCTACAAGGTCAATAAGGTTTAAAGGACTCAAAATATGCCCGGAAAACTCTCAGATGTCGGCTCGTTTAGTCGTACGGTCGCGTTGTTCGCTAAATTACGACGAAACTCAAACGGACGCGAAAACGAACCAAATTAAGCGACGAATGGTATTTTTGCATGCCGATCACTAAAATAAAAATATTTTAGTGTGTACAAAAATTTTGGATGTCCAGATGTGTCCAGAACGTAAGATATGCGCGAAAATGCAAACTTACGCTGTTTTTGACACTTTTAGTCCCTGTAAGATCATATAAGCATGTTTTCGCATAGCGAACCTATTAAAGCTCATTTCTAAGCCATGTTTAGGTTATATATGGTATGTTTAACTTATGATCAAGTTCTGGACTGTACGTTACCTTACCAATCGGTATAGTTTCGCAGTTTGATGCAAATAGTCTCTGCGATCGAATAAACTTGTTTTTGCCATACCAAACCTTCCAAAACTTATTTCTAAGTTATGTAAAGGTCATTTAAGGTATGTTAAGATTATTTCACTATTCCGGAGTGTTTGTCGCGTTAAACTGATTACGTTTACGCACCAGTGCGCGTATAACTTTCTAGAAAGCGATTTAAAGCTCGAAATTGAACAAGAATTGACATGTGCAAAAGATACACATATTTATACAAATCCCAAGTATGAAACACAATATTTCATTGATTTAGAATTTGTTTGGTGTTCGTGGTGACACAGGTGTCACAATATTATCATTGAAAAATCTTTATGGACAAATCTGAGGGAGAGCCTTGATATAAAAATTTGTCAAATGTTAAATTTGTGAAAATTTATTATGTGGTAAAGGATGTGCAGGATAACCTGGATTCTGAGTCTGAGAATAGAGCCAGATCACAATCCTGATCCTGTGAAAGCCAGGCTGCGATCCCAGCAAATCAAAAGGGGGAGTCTAAAGTCATCAAAGAGAGGTTGTTCGAGGGGAGTATGTTGGTGCTGATGAAAAGAAAAGAGCAGACAGACTGATAAAGACTGAAGACGTTGAAGACTCGACACTTAAGACTCATCAACATCCGAGGGGGAGTCCGTTGGTGCATATGTCTGTCGACTTCGTCTTGTATCGAGTCTTGCATTGTTCAGAGCTCGGAGTTCAAGAAATCATGTCAAAAGTTAATTCCGCTTGAAGCTGTTTAATTCCGCTTGAAGATGTCACCTTGTAATTCCGCACGGAATTACAAGGTAATTCCGTAATTCCGTTTGAGTTTATAATTTCGCTTCAATGTGATTCCGTTTGAGTATGTTTGAAATGGAATTAGTTTGTCTATAAATAGGAGTATTTTCATTTCATTTGAAACGGAATTAGATTTGGGTTTTCCGACGGCGAAGCTCTGTCGAAGTGTCTACAGATCTGTAACTGTTCAGATATCAACCAAAAGACAGTTTAAAGTGATATTCTAGCTGAATCACTCACAATATGTCTGTTTTCGCCTTTCATATTGTGTAGAACACCTCTGATCGACTTGTTTCGGGTCCGAACCGATCCTTCAAGTGATATCAGAGCCCAGGAGGAGGAGTTCTGCAAATTTCAGCTTGATTTCATCTCATTTTCTTACTTCTACACCTTCTTTTCTAAATTGAACAACTTTTCACGGTTAAAATGATCTGAATTTCTCACATCATAAGCGAAATAGTATATTAACAAATCCTTGAGAAAATTGGACTTTAATTCGATCTAAAGATAAAAATTGTAATTCCGTTTGAAAAGTTGGAGCGAAATGATGACATCAGCATAATTCCGCTTGAAATTGCATCATAATTTCGCATGGAATTACGACATTTGGTTAATTCCGTTTGAATTTGCTACTAATTCCGCTCGAAATTAGTATTTCCGTTTGAATCCGTTCAAACGAAATTATTGTTAGTGCAATAACGTCTGTAGCTTCCGTCAACATGTAGTCATATTTTGTATAGTTGTGTATGTATTTTGTATGTGTGTATGTAAAGCAGGACAGAATCGGTGTAGTTTTTGTTAAGTGCTGTTGATGCCAGCCGATCGGATAGCCCGGTCGATCGAGCAGGCTACTCGATTGGTTAGCATTGTCAGCCGATCGGCTAGCCAATCGGCCAGCACTCTCTTATTCTGTCCTTGCCTATAAATAGCTGGTAGGTCAGTTTATTTAGAACCTTTTGACACTTTCACTTGCTACCTACCTTTTGTATGTCTGAGTTCTTTCTGGCTCCTGTACATTTTCACATCATTGAATAGAATATCAGACGGTGATTCAAAGTAGAATGTTGTCTTTGTATATCTGCTATGTGATTACATGAATTCCGCGCATTGATCACTTTACGATTCAACTACGTTTACGAACAAGAAGATCCCATCTGAGGGACCAACAAGTGGTATCAGAGCATTAGGAAGCTGAATCGAGATCTACAGAGATGAATTCACCGGAATTCAAGTCGTTCTTGTTGATTTAGGGACGAATTCACCGGAATTCAAGCCGTGTCTGCTGTTTCAGAAACAAATTTCACCCGGAAATTTGTTATTTCTATCATTCCGACTCAAATTTCGCCGGAAATTTGACAGATTCTTCTATACTCTTCTTAGATCTAGCTTTATTTTTAACTTTTACATCATAAAACCGAAAAAAACTTAAAATTCAGTGAGATTTTACGGTTAAAAATTGACAAATTTGCTATCAATCGAATCGCAATCATAAGAATTACAATCCTACAAAGTTTCACAATCAGATTCAATCTAAAACTTGTTCAGATTGATCAAAATCTATGGGAAACTGTTCATGTTTGCTGATGTCAGCCGGTCGAACGACCTAGCCGATTCATATACTTGCTGATGTCATCATTCCAAGTTGCATAACTGCTCAGATATTTTCTGTTAGAAAGTGTTGCTGACATCATCAGTGTTAGCCGATCGAACGAGTAATTCGATCGGACAGCATTGTTGACTCTTGGTATTGTTGCTGAAATCATATTGCTAGCCGATCGAATACGCCACTCGATCGAATACACCACTGGATCGGACAGTAATTGTGTACTGTTTACATATTTGTGTTTGTCAGCCGATCGAACCAGCTGGTCGATCGAACGAGCCATTCGATCCAAGTGTTCTTGTGTTTACATCTTTAAAATCCAAAATTTTTCTAAGTGTTTGATAAACATCTCAGGTACTTAACAATGGAAGAATTCATGAACCCGTTCAGTGAAATGTATGCGTTTGCTGGTGATGGTGGAGATGATTCAACAAACCGAACAAATGAGAATACTCCAAGTACGAGAAAGACGTTGTCGGAAGCACTTAGTGTTGAAAGCGCTTATGGAACCTATAATAAGCCACCAAAGCTGTTAGCAGTTGAAGATTATAACCGGTGGGCAAAACGATTCGAGGAATGGTTGAAAGCCTTCACGTACCCCAGTTGGAAAAGCTTAAAAAATGGTTTTAACAAGGGTAGAAGAGATTTTGAGAACATGTCAGAAAGTGAAGAGATTGAATACTTTGTGGCCGAACAAAAATGTTTAGCTTTGATTAATCAATCAGTGAGAGAAGATATAATCTCACTAATTGAGTATTCAAACGCAAAGGATCTTTGGGATAAATTACAAAAGAAATGTGTCGGTACTGCAGAAATCATTAAAAACAAAAAGAACCTGCTAAAAAAGGAATTTGATCTGTTCGGATGTCTTAAGAATGAGTCTGTTCCAAAAATGATTGAACGTTTCGGGCATCTAAAGCTAGAGTTGGCCAGGCATGGGATTGTGTTTACTCAAGAAGAGCTTATAGACAAGTTAGTTGATTCTTTGCCAGACGAAATGGATTGGCAATACTACGCAATGATGATCAAGAATACAATCCAGCCAAGTGTTCTAACAGTTGACTTGCTGATAGAGAAACTTGAGAGTCATGAGCTCGAAATAAAGAAAACACATAAAGTCAATCACTCGTTATATCAACAAAATGTGGAACTTTATTATCCAAAGGGCTTGATTCAAAAGACAGGATCTCCGAAAATAGCCTTCACTACAGAAAGTTCCCAACCAATGACTCAAGAAACCTCACACAATGGTTTTCATGGTGGAATGTCTTCCAACAATCCAAGTCAAGGACCATCTTCAAGCACATCAAACCAACAGCAAACTGCACCAAAGAATGTCTTTCAATGTAATATCGCTGTTGATTTGAAAAATGGTCAAAATTTCAGTGAGGAATCAGCGAAACAACAGATGATTTTCTTAGCATCTGTATTGGAGTCATATGAAGGGTTAGTCGCTGGGAAGATTGGCAATACCAACCTGACGAAGGAAGATTACGATCAAATAGATCCTGAAGAAATGGAGCTAATCGATATTCGTTGGGCTATGGCCAGTGCTGTTCGTCGAGCACATCGTTTCATGAAAATAACTGGCAGGAAAACAATTGGTGGTCCATCTACCAAATTGGGTTTCGATAAGTCTAAAGTAACATGCTTCAAATTCAAACAAAAAGGTCACTTTAAACGAGAGTGCAGAAACGAGTATGCTGATGAGTCTGCTAATCCGTTCCGAGAAGATTACTATAAGAAAGCCATTTATCATCAGAACAAGTCGGAACCTCCAAGGCTGAAGCAGATTGAAGAAAAAGATAAGGAAAAGTCAAGAGCTCTAGCAGTCATTCATGATGATGAGGGATACGACTGGAGTGAGTTATTGCCTGAAGAAGATGCAGTTGGTTACGCATTCGCAGCAGGAAAGATTGTTCCATTCAAAGATACAAGAACAGAAGAAGAAAAGTTTGTGAACAGAAGAATGAAAGCCCAAACAAAAGTAAGCAGAATCTATACCATTTACAAAGAAGCAAAAAGGGCTAAAAGGTGGGATCCAGACAGAGAATGTTATCTTGATCCTCAAGGTAATATCGCAATCGATCCAGGTTCACTCAGTGAGGATGCAATCATTCAGCATATATGCTGAAGAAGAGGAAGCTAGACAAAGAGAATGGTAGGGTGAAGGTGAAAAGAAAGTGGAAGAAAAAGAAGAAAAGGTGAAGTCAGCAGAAAAGAAGATCGATAATGGGGTGATAGATACATCACAGGAGCTCACAGCCGAAAATCTGATGAAGATGGCAGACAAAGTTCTAGCTGCTAAAGAATTGGAGGTAGATTCTAGTTCTGGAACTGAGTCAAACGCCAAGGTCAGTTAGATAAACATGAATGTAGTGTCAGGTAAGAAAGACAAAAGCGAAAGTGACTGCAAGAATTGCATGAAAAATTGCAAAGATTGTAGTATTATCGCTTATCTCAACAACAAAAAGGTTGAAGATCTGACAAAAAGAGTCAGAGAGGTTGAAAACCAAATCTTAAACCGGGATAAATTGCTAAAAGCTTCAAACGATCGTGCAAAAGAGTCAACTGAAAAAATTGAAAGTAATAAAAGTGACATAGAAAGAACCAAGAAAGAAAATGAAAAACTCATTCTTGAAAATCGTCACATCACAGAAAATTTTGAGAAGCTTAAGCGAACAGTTAAAGATTCGGATGATCGAAATGGGAAAACAACAAAAGAAAATGTTCAACTATCGGGTGTGTTAAGGGTGAAAGAGGAGTTAATAAACAACCAATTGGATGAAATTGCTAATCTCAAGCTTCAATTCCAAGAAGCAAAAATCGAAAATGAACGCATCCAATTAAAATTAACCAGTTACAACTCCGCAAGCTTTGTTCTGCAGCACATTGTTCCCAAACCCATCGAGAAAAACAAAGCTGGCGAAGATGTATTTTCGGACGGAACTGGAGTGGGATATCATCAAGTCCCACCACCTGTTTTAAACAATTTCTCAAAGAAAAAGTCCGGACTGGTTATTGATGATGAAAATTCAGATGAAATAAAACTTCCAGAGTCGATTGATGTTACATTCTCATCATCATCATCTGATGATAGTCTTCAGACGGATATTGTCAAAAGCATGGCAGAAAGTGTCTTAGAGTCTGATTCAAATGAAGATGATGGTTGTTTCTTGGATAAATACATTCCGAAACAAAAATCCAAGAACAACTTAAATGAAGAACCAAATCTTGTCATGTACAAGATGTTGGGTTCAGATAAGTTGTTTTCGGATACTGAGTTTCCGATTGAGAATGTAAATGTCAACAAATTGAAAAATGTTTACAAATTGATCGAAGTTGAACTGACAGATGTGAAGAGTTTGAACCAAACAAAAAGACAAATGAATTTTGAAAAAGATAAAGCTTACTACAAGAAACCCGTTATTCCTCCACGTTTTCTAATAACAATCGATACAATTGGTCGGGTGGATATCAGGGGGTAAGTCTTATCAGAAGAAAAATGTTCAAAACAAGAAGTTTATTGAAAAGAAAGTGTTTGTGAACAGTTCGAGTTCATTTTCAAATGAAGAACCTGAAATTTTTTCAAAATCAAACAAAGAATTCTTTGAGGAAAAAGCCTCGCAACCTCAGTCTGAAGGCACTAGTCGGGTTATTGACACCCGAACATGTTTCAGATGCAATCAAGTTGGGCATATTGCACGAAAGTGTACCAACTTGAAGTCTAAGACTGATGTTGTTGAAAATCAAAAGAAGAAAAATGATGAGAAAGAAAAGGCTCCATTGATTGTTGAGAAAAAGAGTTTGAAAAATGACAACACCAAAGTCAAAACTGAATCCGTAAAGAAGGTGGTAATTAAAAATGATAAATTTTATAAACGGGTCGCAACAACTCAACAAACATGGAAGCCGAAAGTTGCTGAAATAAGAGCAAGTGGGTCAAAATCAAAGGTTTCTGAAGTGGAAAAACAATCATCTTCTACTACATCGGTAAAGATGAGTGTTCCTGAAAAGAAAAGAGTTCCATTATCTCAACAAGTTTGGAAACCAAAAAGTGAGAAGAAAATTTCAACTTCCGAGGTGAAAAAGTCTGAAGAATCAATTACGGTTGATTATGATGCAAATTTTCCACCTCTCAAGGCTGAAAATTTCAAAATTCAAATTGCAAGAGTCAAAGTTACACCCAAGGCTGATGAGGCCTGGGTGGATTCGATGTTTGACTAAACAATTTGAATTGCCGGAGCTTCCTTGATCGCGAAGCATGAATCGACATTCTTAATTGAAATATTTTAATCATGGTTGTTTATGTGCAGGATCTTCCACAACTTGTTTCAAGATGGATCATGGATAGTGGAGCTTCCAGACATATGACAGGGAAGACTGCATTGTTGTACGATGTAAGGAATATAAATGGAGGATATGTTGGATTCGTGGGCAATCAAGGTGGTCGTATAGTAGGTGAAGGAACGTTATCAAATGGGATTGTAACGTTTGAAAGAGTCAATTACATTGCTGAGCTGGAGAACAACCTACTAAGTATTTCTCAGATCTGTGACAGAAAGTACACCACTCACTTCACTGAAAAAGAAATACTAAAACCGGGATTTGTTGTACCTGAGGAGTGGATCATCATGAGGGCACCAAGAGTCAACGACCTGTATGTATTGGATATGAGCATAGCAACGACAACAACGGGTCAGGCTCACTGTTTTGTGTTAAGAGCAACTGAGAAGGAATCAAGATTGTGGCACCGAAAAATGGGGCATATACATCTTCGAAAAATGAATCACTTGGTGCACAATGATCTGGTTACAGGAGTTCACATCAAAGGTTTTCATCTAGAAGGGGAGTGTATAAGTTGCATTAAAGGCAAACAGAAGAAAAAGTCACACCCCAAAAAGCAAGTCAATTCAGTTTCTCGACCGCTGGAAAGACTTCACATGGATTTATTTGGTCCTGTAAATGTCAAAAGCATTACATGAGATTACTATTGCTTGGTCGTCACTGATGATTATTCTAGATTTTCTTGGGTATCTTTCTTGAAAACAAATGTTGAAACATTTGACAGTCTGATGGCGTTATTCAAAAAGATTGAGAATTTGTACCAGAGACGTATCCGAAGAATTAGAAGTGATAATGGTACTGAATTCAAAAACCACAAGATGGAAGAATTTTGTGAAGAAAGAGGTATACTGCATGAGTTTAGCGCTCCGTACACTCCGCAGCAAAATGGAGTAGCAGAACGCAAAAACCGGACGCTAATCGAGACAGCTAGGACTATGCTCACATATTCAAAACTTCCAATAAATTTCGGGGCTGAAGCTGTTTCCGCCGCATGCTATACTGTCAACAGAGTTCTCACTGTCAAGAAATTCAACAAAACATGCTTTGAATTGATCAGTAACCGTAAGCCTAACTTGAAGTATCTTGAACCGTTCGGGTCACCCTGCACGGTGATAGAACCTTTTGGAAAATTTGGCCCGAAATGCATTGAGGGTATTTTTGTTGGATATGCAAGTCCTTTGCGTCGTGTCTTCGTTCCAAGTGAAAAACGGATTATTGAAGCTGCAAATGTTGAATGTCAAGGTAATACGATGCCGCCTCAGAACCCAGGAGATTTATGGCATTATCACTATGACACGTTGTGGGAATCATTTGATGTGATGGAAGAACCTGAAGATGAAGAAGATTTCTTTGATGAGTTGGATATTCTTCGAGACTATGAGTCATCAGAAGAAAGATTTCCAGCACAGTATTCTAGGCAATCTCAGAAAACTTCAAATGATGATGAAGCAGGTCCTAGTAATGCTGGTGAACAAAATGATACTCCTCAAATTCCAGAGAATCAAACGGCAACAAATGATGACACAACATCTGATATTGGTCCAACTTTTGATCATGGGGATTCTGAATCTGAGGGGGAGCAAATCCAGATTTTAGATCAAGCAGATCCTATCAGTAAATGTCACTAATCTGGAAGGCAATGTAGATGTTCCGAGTGAAGTAATGCCCAGAACTCTTTCATATCATCCAGAGGAGCTGATCATCGGAGAGCTTCAATCAGGAGTTCGCACCAGACATCAAATTGACCAAGGGCTTACTAGTTTTTATTCATCAGTAGCACCTCTACAAACTGAATTTTCACTATGTTATTTTATCTCGCAGATTGAACCTCGAACGTATAAAGAGGCGCTTACTGAAGATTCTTGGGTCAACGCGATGCAAGAAGAGCTGAACCAGTTTGAGAAATTAGGTGTTTGGAAACTGATAGATTTACCAGAGGGTCACAGAAAAATCAACACCAAATGGGTGTTCAAGTGTAAGAGGGACGACAGAGGAGTAGTGGTCAGAAACAAAGCTCGACTTGTTGTTCAGGGCTTCAGTCAACAGGAGGGAATTGACTTTACCGAAGTATACGCTCCTGTGGCACGACTAGAAGCAATCAGAATTTTCCTAGCATTTGCATCATGGAAAAACTTTAAAGTCTACCAGCTTGATGTGAAGTCGGCCTTTCTCTATGGCAAAGTGAAGGAGGAAGTGTATGTGGGACAGCCACCTAGCTTCGTCGATCAACACCACAAGAATAAAGTGTATCTTTTGGATAAAGCGTTATACGGCTTACACCAGGCCCCGAGAGCCTGGTATGAGACATTATCTCAGCATTTGCTAGCCAATCACTTCATCCGGGGAACAATAGATGCCACCCTCTTCACAAAGATAGTCGACGGTCACCTGCTGATAGTACAAATTTATGTGGATGACATAATTTTTGGGTCAACAAACGAGGACTTGTGCAAAGATTTTGAACAAGTGATGAAGCAAAAGTTCGAAATGTCATCAATGGGGGAAATGAAATTCTTTTTGGGACTCCAAGTTGATCAACTTCCTGAAGGAATTTTTATACACCAGACGAAGTACGTTCATGATATTCTAGAGAAATTTGGAATGTCAGGTTCTACTCCTGCGGCAACCCCATTAGCAACAAATCATGGGATTCACCCAGATCTCACTGGAGACAGGGGAGATGAAACACTTTATCGTTCCATGATTGGTTCTTTGATGTATCTTACTGCTTCAAGACCCGACATTATGTATCCGACGTGCCTCACAGCAAGATTTCAATCTAACCCGAGAGCTTCGCACTTGATCATTTTGAAAAGGATATTACGCTACCTGAAGGGAACTCCATCGTTGGAGTTGTGGTATCCTAGAAAAGGTGACTTTATGCTCGAAGGGTATTCCGACTCAGATTTCGGATGCTGCAAAGTCAATGCCAAATCAACAACTGCAGGATGCCAGTTCTTTGGACCTCGCTTGGTCACCTGGCAGTGTAAGAAACAAACGTCTGTGGCGCTATCCACATGTGAAGCAGAGTACATTTCTGCCAGCAGTTGCTGTTCTCAGATCCTGGGGATACAGCAACAGATGCGCTGTGACAACTGTGCTCTGTAATCTCTGTACGATGAAAAACAATGTTGATTATTAATAAAACAATGTTCTTTGGTGTTACTATATGTGTTTTGGTGTTATTTTGTCTGTATTTGTGTTTGGTGATTTTACAATTCGATTCGATTCCAATTTCAAGCTCTAAATCGCTTTCTGGAAGGTTATACGCGAACTAATGCGTAAATATAACCAGTTTAATGCAACAAACACTCCGGAATAGTGAAATAGGCTTAACATACCTTAAATAACCTCCAAATAACTTAGAAATAAGTTTTGGATGGTTCGGTTTGTTAAAATCAACCTTGTTCGATCGCAGGGACTATTTATGTCAAACTGCGAAACTATACCAATTTGTATAGTAACGAACACTCCGGAACTTGATTATAAGTTAAACATACCCTAAATAACCTTTACATAGCTTAGAAATAGGCTTTGAGGGGTTCGGTATGCTAAAATAAACTTTATTGACCAATAGGGACTAAAAGCGTCAAAAAGTGCATAAGTTTGCATTTTCGCGCATATCTTACGTTCTGAATACATCCTGACATCCAAAAATTTATGTAAGCATTAAAATATTATTTTTTAGTGTTTGGCATAATAAAAATCCATTCGTCGCGCAATTTGGATCGTTTTTGCGTTCGTTACGACTCCCGTCGTAATTAACCGAACAACGCAATCGTACGACCAAATGAGCCGACATACGAGATATTTTTGAGCACATTTTAAGTTCCCTATACTTTAACTTCATTTTAGAGCCTTAAAATGGGGTTAACAGGGTTTAAACGTGCCAAAAATGCTTAAAAATCAAGTTTGGGGCTTCAGGGGCCTGTTCTGCCAATTTCTGAAACTTGCTGCCAGCACACATGGTCCTTACGGACCGTATGGAGGTGCTTACGGTCCGTAAGCCCTCTCCAGCACAGCAGACTTCATTTTTAAAAACCCAGCTGTTCCCCATTGTTTTGCAAATGGTTTTGGGCAATCTATGGGCTGGTTTGAAGGCTCCCATGGTATTCAAATCAGTGGGTACGAGGTGTATGGTCTAGATCATTCCTTCTTCTCCAAGAAACGATCCTAACGGTTGTGAAAATCCTATAAATACCCCCACCCTTCACTCATTTCCCTCACATTTGAATCTGATTCTACACTCTCTAAGTGGAAGTTTGTGCTTCCTACCTGAGAGTGAATCGGGTTCGAATCTTGCGGGGACCTTCTGTAAGTATTCTTTCGTGTTTTTCGTTAGTTTCTATCGTTAAAGTCAAACTGTGTTTGACTTCCTGCTTTGACCTGTTTATGGTCAACGCGAAGTTCGTTTGAACTTCATAACGTGAGCGTAATCACGATGGTTATAGTCCCTAGTGACTATACCTATTGATTACCACGTTATCTAGGCTCAGTGACGAGTCGTAGTTTCGGCCAAAATGCGTTTTCTCGCGTATTTTGTAACCAAACTACTCTAGGATGTCAAAACCGTTTGTTTTGATATCAAAACCTGTTTTCTAACTTAACCAAACATGTTTCGACATGTTTAGCTCGTCACTTGTTAGTTTAATGCTTATGTAGAGTCGTAAGTCAAGCGGACTAAACACCAACTTAGACTTTCGAACACAACCCGTTTGGTCGATCATTAGGATCCGACCAAACACGTTTAGTGACCATAGTAGCGTAGGGAATAACCTTCCGGGGTTATACCTTATGGTCAATTAGGTTTGACTAGTCGAATGATAAGTAGTTTATGTGCCCTTGGTAAATTACCAAAATACCCTTTCCATACATAATTGGTAATTAAGCATATGTAACTTAAACTTTTGACATGTAACTGATTATGTAACATAATTAAACATGTATGGGCATATAATACATGTCATAGGACCAGTTAGACGTCTCGAACGCGCTTTCGCGTGCACGACGCGTGAAAGTAGCGTAAGCTACCTTAATGGGTTGCGATGGGTCGAAAGCACTTAGGTTAGGTTCCAATTTAGGATGTAGGCTTTGTTAAACCATTTCACATGTGTTCCAACACTCATTTGGTTTTCAAGACCTCATTCTGTCCGATCTCCCGATTTAGGCGTCTTTTGTTTGACTAGTGGTTCGATTATTAGGTGCTACTTGATTTCTCTGGTTTGCTCGAGTTTGTTGAAGTTCTATTTGATCGAGGATACTTTGCACTACATGTGAGTACATAGTTCCCCTATTTTACTGTTTTTAAATGTTTTGGGGTGATACATATGTACGAAATGTTTTCAAGGTTTAAACGATGATTTCAAAGATGATTAAAACGATTTTTACTAAACTAAGAACGATTTCGATAAAGTGAACGAACTTGTTGGTTGTAGTTACATAACGAATGACATTCATTAGCATTGATCAAGCCGACCAGTATTAGGTTATGGTACCATAGGATCTGACAAATCCCGTTACTTTACTACACCCATGGTTATGTGTGGGGGTTGTGGGTAACGACTGAATCTGATGTTTGTTAACTTACCCTTTGGTGGTTTGTTAATACGAGAACGAGTTGAACGATGGACGAGTCACAAAGGTTTGAATGTTATTAACGAGACGACCATATATAAGTTTTTCACAATTAAAACGAGAACGATATGGAAACGATTTGGGAACGAGTAAACGATTTGGGAACGATTTGGGAAGGAATTGGGAACGATTTGGAAACGATGTTAAACGATTTCGATAAACGATTGGTTTTTGGTTAAGTGTATAGATAATGAGACGGAGGTAATATGATGAAAACATGGTAGATACGCCGCTGGTACTTCTTATATATTAATGTTTTCATCATATTACATATCGTGGCGTTATTTAGTTCACTTGGGTAAACGATTTTGAAACGATGTCACACAACGATGTTTTTCTAAGAGATATAAACTATACGAGTTTTTAATGAGTTTTTACATGATATTTTACAAGTTGGTTTTCTAAAACAAATGTTTTTGGGGTTAAGAATCATGGCTACGCGATTTTATAAACTATAACCCACTTGATTTGAGTTGGTTAATTATGTTGCAATACACTTTTCAAAACAAGGTTTGTATTTTGACTCTTGTAGTCTAATAAAGTACTGCAACATATAAACGAGCCATAATTCCGATACTCTTATAAAACCTATGTACTCGCCAGCATTTCTTTGCTGACTAAGTTTTACATATGTTTCAGGTGTTGTTGCTTGATGTGGTTTCTAAGATGCATGCGTCACATAGGATCTGGGCGAGGCCTTAGTGACATAATAATAGTGATAGACGATGTAAAACTTGATTATTCTATGATTAAGACAATACAATGTTTAGTTTTACCAATAAAACAAAACTATTTTGTATCCATGGTTATGAAACAATAGCTTCTGTTGCAACACTCCCCGACGTTTCCGCCACGGTTTGTTGTCCTACGTGGTCGGGGTGTGACAGAAGAAAGTTGGTATCAGAGCCAATGGTTATAGGGAATTAGGTTATTAGTAATGCTTTGACCTAGACTATAACTTTAGGACCCTAACACAAGTTTACTTGTGTTTAGATTTTAAAACAAAACCGTCACCTATCCTTAGGTGATAACCACGAGAACACAAATCCGAATCTGCTTCGAAAATTAATCATCCGTTCTAGGATGATTGATTACTAGGTTTTGAACCCTTTGTTATATGGTTTTGAACCCTTTCAGTTTGATTCATATTTGGCTTAGTGCCTTTTGAATTTTCAAAATCTCGTCAAAGTTTGGGTTAAAATAATGTGAACACGTGCAAACTGGAAGAGTGAATGCCTGTACCCTGAGTTTTCTGTCTAAGGCTAGAGTGTTCGTACAAATCCACATAATCGGACCAGTCACTCTTACCTGGGAACTCTTGGGGTGAGTGTTCACTTATAGGCGAGCATGTCTTCGCAATGCATTATTTTGATTCATTTTCTTTGATTAGTCACTGCGTGTCGTTTGTTTGTTCGAGGTAACAGACAAAAGATCGCCTTCCTTGTGTTTTGTCGATACATCTTTTGTTTTTCCTAATTATCAACCTTACTCGTTTCTCATATTTCCTTGTTAGACAATGCCTCCACGACGTGAAGCACAGTCTTTCACCATTGAAGAAATCACAGCCCTAGTCTCTCAGCAAGTGGCTGCTGTGCTTCCCGGTGTTGTAACTCAAGTTCATGAGATATACAACAATAACAACAACAACAACAACAATGCGCAGTGTAATTTCAAGAACTTCAATTCTGCTAAACCTCTAAAGTTTTCTGGGTCGCAAGGAGCAACTGCGCTCCTACAGTGGTTCGAGAGTATTGAGAACACATTCAGGCATGTGCAGTGTCCGAATGCATGTAAGGTTGAATTTGCTTCAAGCGTGTTTGAGAAACGAGCGCTTACCTGGTGGAATGGTATTATGCGCGATAGGGGTGCCGAAGTGGCGTTGGCACAAACATGGGATGAGCTTCGGGCTCTCATGATGAGAGAGTTCTGTCCCCGTCACGAGATTCGAGCTTTGGAGCGAGAGTTTGACGATTTAAAACAAGATGGGGCTGAGCACCGTGCGTACACGGATCGCTTTGAGGAACTCAGTCTATTGTGTCCCACCATGGTTACCCCACCAGACAAAGCAATCGAAAGATATATCGATGGTCTACCCGATTCTATGCTGGATATTGTGACCGCTGTTAAACCCACTACTCTTCGTCAAGCAATCGAGTTATTTGCTACCCTGACTGAATCCCAAGTCAGAAAGGGTAAACTCACCCGCAAGGGTGACAAGAAGAAATCGTCTGATTCTGCGAAAGATAAGAAGAATGGTAAAGGTAAAGAAGGTGAGTCGTCGAAGAAATCAAGGAAGCGAAAGGGTGCACCGAACTTTGTTGCTACGACACAGACTGAACAGAATACACCGGCTCAACCTCCTGCGAAAAAGGCGTATGCTGGTACCGCACCGCATTGTGCTCGATGCAACGGTCATCATGTTGCACAGCAAGCTTGTAAGCAATGCACGACGTGTGGTAGACTTGGGCATTTAGCCAATGTTTGTCGTTCAGGACAAAATCAGGTTGCTCAGGTTCAAGCTCCGGTTCAGGGGAATGCTGTAAGATTCCCACCGGGTTCTTGTTTCAATTGTGGAGAGTTTGGTCACTTCCGCAACAACTGTCCGAGGCTGGCAAATGCTAATGCGAATCCGAATGCGAACGTCAACGCCAATGTGAATCCTGCTCGAGGGCGAGCATACAATTTGAATGCAAACGAAGCGAGGGCTGACAACGAGGTTGTCAATGGTACGTTTCTTGTTAACAATCGACCCGCATCTATTCTTTTTGATTCTGGTGCCGATAAAAGTTTTGTTTCGTTATCTTTTGAGCCTTTGCTTGCGATACCTAGAACTAAATTGAGGAAACCTTTATCTGTCGAAGTTGCTACTGGTAAACCTCTTGTTCTCGATTCCGTTATTCGTAATTGTCAGTTGAACCTTGATTACCACCTTTTCCCTATTGACCTCACGCCAATGCAACTTGGAAGCTTCGACATTATCGTTGGAATGGATTGGTTAACCAAACACCATGCTGAGGTGGTTTGTTTTGATAAGATTGTTCGTATTCCTCTTCCGTCTGGCGATGTTCTGGAGATTCGTGGCGAGAAACCTTCAGGTGGATTAAAGCTTATGTCATGTATGGAAGCCCAAAGGTATTTGCGAAAAGGATATGTTGCTTTTCTAGCACATGTCACCGAGGAGAAAGACAAGCGCAAGAGTATTCAGGATATTCCGATTGTTCGGGATTATCCAGAGGTGTTTCCTGATGAACTGCCTGGTTTGCCTCCAGTTCGTCAAGTTGAGTTTCATATCGCCTTGTACCCAATGCCAACCCGATTGCGAAAGCACCATATCGTCTTGCACCTTCAGAGATGCAAGAGTTATCGAAACAGCTTCAAGAGTTATCTGATAAAGGATTCATTCGTCCGAGCTTTTCACCTTGGGGAGCTCCAGTCCTCTTCGTGAAAAAGAAAGATGGGTCTTTCCGAATGTGTATCGATTATCGTGAGCTTAATAAGCGTACCATCAAGAATCAATATCCCCTACCTCGAATTGATGATCTCTTTGACCAGCTGCAAGGTGCTTCATGTTTTTCTAAGATCGATCTGCGTTCTGGGTATCATCAACTTCGTGTTTTCGAAGAAGATATTCCCAAAACTGCCTTCCGCACGAGATATGGGCATTACGAGTTTACAGTCATGCCTTTCGGCTTGACGAATGCGCCAGCTATCTTTATGGACTTAATGAATAGGGTCTGTAAACCTTATTTAGACAAGTTCATTATTGTGTTCATCGACGATATTCTCATTTATTCGAAGACTCGAGCCGATCACGAGCAACACCTTCGCTTAACATTGGAACTCCTTATGAATTCTGGCTAAATTCTCCAAGTGTGAATTCTGGCTTAAAGAAGTTCAGTTTCTGGGTCATATAGTCAACAAGTAGGGTATTCATGTGGATACGTCCAAAATTGTTGCTATTAAGGATTGGAGTACGCCAACGACGCCTACAGAGATTCGATCTTTTCTTGGTCTTGCTGGTTATTATCGTCGGTTCATTTCCAATTTCTCGAAAATTGCGGTTCCACTCACTGCTTTGACTCAGAAGAATAAGCCTTTTGGGTGGGGACCAAACAAGAAGAAGCGTTCCAAACGCTAAAGCAAAAGTTATGTAATGCTCCTGTTCTATCTCTGCCCGAGGGAAGTGATTGCGATGCGTCCAACTTAGGCCTTGGTTGCGTCCTCATGCAACGAGGTAAGGTTATAGCATATGCATCTAGACAGCTGAAAATCGACGAGAAGAACTATACGACTCATGATCTTGAGCTAGGAGCTGTGGTTTTCGCGCTTAAAATCTGGAGACACTACCTCTATGGAACGAAGTGTGTGGTTTTCACAGACCACAAGAGTCTCCAACATATTCTTAATCAAAAGGAGCTGAACATGAGGCAACGACGTTGGGTCGAGCTCTTAAGAGATTACGATTGCGAGATTCGCTACCATCCAGGTAAGGCGAATGTCGTAGCCGATGCGCTTAGTCGAAAAGAGCGAGTCAAGCTTCACTCTGTCCAAGTTCTATCTGATATCCAATCTCGTGTCCTTCAAGCTCAACGATCCTGTGTGATCAAGGGTTTATTGAAAGATGAGCTACCGCTTCAACTTGAGCTTAAGCTCGAAAGGAAAGGCGATGGTTTACTCTACTTCAAGGATCGTTTGTGGATCCCGAAACAAGACGATCTTCGCGCCCTAGTGATGGACGAATCTCACAAGTCTCGATATTCTATCCATCCAGGTGCTGATATAATGTACAAGGATCTTCGTACTAAGTTCTGGTGGCCTGGTATGAAGAAAGATGTTGCCTTGTATGTATCGAAATGCCTAACTTGTCTCAAAGTCAAGGCTGAACATCAACGACCTTCTGGTTTGCTTGTACAACCAGAGATACCGGTTTGGAAGTGGGAGAGCCTTGCGATGGATCTCATCACTAAATTACTGCGTACGTCTAAAGGTCATGATGCTATTTGGGTTGTTATCGATCGATTAACGAAGTCAGCTCACTTTCTTCTGATTCGCGAGGATCTATCTGCTGATAAACTTGCAAAGATTTATGTTGATGAGATTGTATCTCGACATGGTGTTCCTTTGGATATCATTTCTGATCGTGATGCTCGATTTTCATCTCATTTCTGGAAGACCATGCAATCTGCTATGGGAACCCAACTAAATCTAAGCACTGCTTATCATCCCCAAACAGATGGATAATCCGAGAGGACGATTAAAACTTTGGAGGATACGCTTAGAGCATGCGTGATAGACTTTGGTGGTAATTGGGATTCTCATCTGCCAATGATCGAGTTCTCTTACAACAATAGTTATCATGCTAGCATCAATATGGCACCATTCGAAGCTCTCTACGGTCGAAAATGTCGTTCACCTGTCTGTTGGAACGAGACTGGTGAAGCTCAGCTTACTGGACCTGAGCTCGTTCTAGAAACAACAGATAAAATCAAGAAAATTCGCGATAATCTTGTGAGAGCTCGAAGCCGTCAAAAGAGTTATGCGGATATGCGACGCAAGCCCTTAGAATTTCAAGTCGGAGACCGTGTCCTGCTCAAGGTTTCACCTTGGAAAGGAGTCGTGAGATTTGGAAAGAAAGGAAAACTTGCACCTCGATATGTGGGACCATTCAAGATTGTGGAAAGAATTGGGAAAGTTGCCTATCGGCTAGAGCTACCTCCAGAGCTTGGAAATATTCATCCGACTTTTCACGTGTCCAATCTGCGAAAGTGTTTAGCTGACGCTGATCTTCACATACCTCTCGACGAGATCCAAATCGATGAAACGATGCACTTTGTCGAGAAACCCGTGGAGATAGTGGACCGTACATTCAAGCAGTTGAAGAACAAACGGATTCATCTGGTTAAAGTTCGTTGGGAGTCCAAACGTGGCCCAGAATTTACTTGGGAACGTAAGGACCAGATGATGACCAAATATCCACATTTGTTTTCACAAGCTTCCTCTAGTTAAAATTTCGGGACGAAATTTCCTGAAGTAGGGGAGACTGTGACAACTGTGCTCTGTAATCTCTGTACGATGAAAAACAATGTTGATTATTAATAAAACAATGTGCTTTGGTGTTATTATATGTGTTTTGGTGTTATTTTTTGTGTATTTGTGTTTGGTGATTTTACAATTCGATTCGATTCCAATTTCAAGCTCTAAATCGCTTTCTAGAAGGTTATACGCGCACTAATGCGTAAATATAACCAGTTTAATGCAACAAACACTCCGGAATAGTGAAATAGGCTTAACATACCTTAAATAACCTCCAAATAACTTAGAAATAAGTTTTGGATGGTTCGGTGTGTTAAAATCAACCTTGTTCGATCGCAGGGACTATTTATGTCAAACTGCGAAACTATACCGATTTGTATAGTAACGAACACTTCGGAACTTGATCATAAGTTAAACATACCCTAAATAACCTTTACATAGCTTAGAAATAGGCTTTGAGGGGTTCGGTATGCTAAAATAAACTTTATTGATCAATAGGGACTAAAAGCGTCAAAAAGTGCACAAGTTTGCATTTTCGCGCATATCTTACGTTCTGAATACATCCGGACATCCAAAAATTTATGTAAGCATTAAAATATTATGTTTTAGTGTTTGGCATAATAAAAATCCATTCGTCGCGCAATTTGGATCGTTTTTGCGTTCGTTACGACTCCCGTCGTAATTAACCAAACAACGCAATCGTACGACCAAACGAGCCGACATCCGAGATATTTATGAGCACATTTTAAGTTCCCTATACTTTAGCTTCATTTTAGAGCCTTAAAATGGGATTCACAGGGTTTAAACGTGCCAAAAATGCTTAAAAATCAAGTTTGGGGCTTCAGGGTCTGTTCTGCCAATTTCTGAAACTTGCTGCCAGCACACAAGGTCCTTACGGACCGTATGGAGGTGCTTACGGTCCGTAAGCCCTCTCCAGCACAGCAGACTTCATTTTTAAAAACCCAGTTGTTCCCCATTGTTTTGCACATGGTTTTGGGCAATCTATGGGCTGGTTTGAAGGCTCCCATGGTATTCAAATCAGTGGGTACGAGGTGTATGGTCTAGATCATTCCTTCTTCTCCAAGAAACGATCCTAACAGTTGTGAAAATCCTATAAATACCCCCCACCCTTCACTCATTTCCCTCACATTTGAATCTGATTCTACACTCTCTAAGTGGAAGTTTGTGCTTCCTACCTGAGAGTGAATCGGGTTCGAATCTTGCGGGGACCTTCTGTAAGTATTCTTTCGCGTTTTTCGTTCGTTTCTATCGTTAAAGTCAAACTGTGTTTGACTTTCTACTTTGACCTGTTTATGGTCAACGCGAAGTTCGTTTGAACTTCATAACGTGAGCGTAATCACGATGGTTATAGTCCCTAGTGACTATACCTACTGATTACCACGTTATCTAGGCTCAGTGACGAGTCGTAGTTTCGGCCAAAATGCGTTTTCTGGCGTATTTTGTAACCAAACTACTCTAGGATGTCAAAACCGTTTGTTTTGATATCAAAACCTGTTTTCTAACTTAACTAAACATGTTTCGACATGTTTAGCTCGTCACTTGTTAGTTTAGTGCTTATGTAGAGTCGTAAGTCAAGCGGACTAAACACCCGCTTAGACTTTCGAACACGACCCGTTTGGTCGACCATTAGGATCCGACCAAACACATTTAGTGACCATAGTAGCGTAGGGAATAACCTTCCGGGGTTATACCTTATGGTCACTTAGATTTGATTAGTCGCATGATAAGTAGTTTATGTGCCCTTGGTAAATTACCAAAATACCCTTTCCATACATAATTGGTAATTAAGCATATGTAACTTAAACTTTTGACACGTAACTGATTATGTAACATAATTAAACATGTATGGGCATATAATACATGTCATAGGACCAGTTAGACGTCTCGAATGCGCTTTCGCGTGCACGACGCGTTAAAGTAGCGTAAGCTACCTTAATGGGTCGCGATGGGTCGAAAGCACTTAGGTTAGGTTCCGATTTAGGATGTAGGCTTTGTTAAACCATATCACATGTGTTCCAACACTCGTTTGGTTTACAAGACCTCATTCTGTCCGATCTCCCGATTTAGGCGTCTTTTGTTTAACTAGTGGTTCGATTATTAGGTGCTACTTGATTTCTCTGGTTTGCTCGAGTTTGTTGAAGTTCTATTTGATCGAGGATACTTTGCACTACATGTGAGTACATAGTTCCCCTATTTTATTGTTTTTAAATGTTTTGGGGTGATACATATGTACGAAATGTTTTCAAGGTTTAAACGATGATTTCAAAGACGATTAAAACAATTTTTACTAAACTAAGAACGATTTCGATAAAGTGAACGAACTTGTTGGTTGTAGTTACATAACGAATGACATTCATTAGCATTGATCAAGCCGGCCAGTATTAGGTTATGGTACCATAGGATCAGACAAATCCCGTTACTTTACTACACCCTTGGTTATGTGTGGGGGTTGTGGGTAACGACTGAATCTGATGTTTGTTAACTTACCCTTTGGTGGTTTGTTAATACGAGAACGAGTTGAACGATGGACGAGTCACAAAGGTTTGAATGTTATTAACGACCATATATAAGTTTTTCACAATTAAAACGAGAACGATATGGAAACGATTTGGGAACGATATGGGAACGATTTGGGAACAAATTGGGAACGATTTGGAAACGATGTTAAACAATTTCGATAAACGATTGGTTTTTGGTTAAGTGTACAGATAATGAGACGGAGGTAATATGATGAAAACATGGTAGATACACCGCTGGTACTTCTTATATATAAGTGTTTTCATCATATTACATATCGTAGCGTTATTTAGTTCACTTGGGTAAACGATTTTGAAACGATGTCACACAACGATGTTTTTCTAAGAGATATAAACTATACGAGTTTTTAATGAGTTTTTACATGATATTTTACAAGTTGGTTTTCTAAAACAAATGTTTTTGGGGTTAAGAATCATGGCTACGCGATTTTATAAACTATAACCCACTTGATTTGTGTTGGTTAATTATGTTGCAATACACTTTTCAAAACAAGGTTTGTATTTTGACTCTTGTAGTCTAATAAAGTACTGCAACATATAAACGAGCCATAATTCCGATACTCTTATAAAACCTATGTACTTGCCAGCATTTCTTTACTGACTAAGTTTTTACATATGTTTCAGGTGTTGTTGCTTGATGTGGTTTCTAAGATGCATGCGTCACCTAGGATCTGGGCGAGGCCTTAGTGACATAATAATAGTGATAGACGATGTAAAACTTGATTATTCTATGATTAAGACAATACAATGTTTAATTTTACCAATAAAACAAAACTATTTTGTATCCATGGTTATGAAACAATAGCTTCTGTTGCAACACTCCCCGACGTTTCCGCCACGGTTTGTTGTCCTACGTGGTCGGGGTGTGACATGCGCGATTACAGTTTGCAGTTTCTTAACACTCCTCTTTTTGTTGATAATGAGGCCGCAATTAATATAACAAAAAATCCGGTACATCACGCTAAAACCAAACATATAGAAATTCGTCATCACTTTATTCGCGATTGTTTCGAGAAAAAGTTGATACGAATTGAGAAAATCCACACTGACGAGCAAAAAGCTGATTTACATACCAAAGCATTTGATAGATCACGTTTTAAATATCTTTTAAAACTGAATGGTGTGATGCTTTTGTCGGTGAAGGATGGGATTGTTGGCGTTGATGAAGATACCACTGTAGATGATGTTGATAATCTATCTGCAATGGTTTGTCAATTTTTTACCTGTTTTGGTCTTTAGGGGGAGATAGGTATATCTGTATATAGGTATATCTGTATATACTTTTTAGAAAATCCAAAAACATTAAAAAATCAAAAAGCCAAAAACATGATAAAATTTCAAAATCCAAAAACAATAAAAAATGAAAAAGAGTCTGTGTAAAAAGGGAAAATAATAGTACATCAGCTAGACTGTTACGGTATGCTAAAGATTTGTAAAGTTTTAAAAGGTTTAAACAGTCTCACTAATGATGTGTCGATAGGTTTTTACACAGTCAATAGATTTGTTCGGGATATAAACTTAAAAATTCATAATGAGACTTACTTTGTGGGGAACACTATTTGGATATATAGGTAACCCCTGAAATCTCGTTTGATAGGTCCCTTATTCTGAGATACTAGGTCTTTATACTCAGTAATATCTGGGGTATTATTCCGGGACTTCTGCTGAATGGAAGTTCTGACCTAGTCCCCGAATAATACTTTCCGCAAAATGCTTGAAACATAGCATCACCCTCAGCATGCTGATGAAACAATAAAATTGATAGTCGCTGCTGTTGAAATCAAAAGATCCTCTAAAGGGGACACACCGAAAAGTCGAAGCCGTCATCTCTCTGCGTATACGGAAGTATCGACCTGAGCTCTCACGGCCCTCGCATTTAACCCCTTACAGATATCATCTGTGGTATACTCACCTGTAAGACTGAATACTGGGAACTTGATACGGGAGTATATTCAAAAGGTGGGCCACATGAATGAGTTAAGTTTATAAGACATCTAAATCGTATCCTGAATAAATTGAAATCTGTGAGAAAACTTAAAATGGATCAGTATATCGACAATCGAGGTGAATTGTTTAATCCTGAATATAAAATGAAGCTTAACGGTACTTGTAACTTGTCTAAAAAGCTGATATGATTCCCTGACACGCTCAACAAAAATATGTTTGTAAATAGATTTCTTTCTTTACAATCTGTTTTTCAGTTTTAGTTATATTTTTATAGTTTAGAATCTGCATTGAAAACTCAAAAAGATTTTGTTCTTCTGCTTTATTTTTTTTGACAAACCATAGCAGAGGATTGATCTTCAGATTCACAGTCTGATGCAATTTGTAGGAAGTTGTTCTGAGCTGAAAAACAAGTTGGGAGCTAATCTTGATACAATCAGAGAATATAAAAACGTCAAAATGCAAGTTCATTAAGTTGAAACTTGTAAAATTTTCAGAAAAATGTTTAAAATATCAGATTGTTTTTGCTTTGGGTCAACCAAGGTCATTAAGTTGAACTTGGTCGACAAATTAAGTACCTAGGGTCATTAACTTGGACCTAGATACTTAAGTGGATTTCTCGAACACTGATAATGAGAAAAAGGTCAAAAAGTTAAATCGGTTTGAAAGTCAAAGTGCCTTGAATCGAACAGGCCAGCCGATCGGCTGGACCAGCCGATCGAACTGCCTAGCCGGTTCTTTGACACCCTATAAATAGGAAGTTCATGCTTCATTTGTTCTTTTTCGCACTTCGATCGAACCAAAAACTCTCTCAGCCGACTCACTGTTTTCATTGATTTTCATTTCTCTTTGCATCAAGATCTTTGATTTGTTGGTTTACTCATCATCTCAAATGGCAAAGGTATGTTTTCTAACATCAAAATCTTTGAAATCCTTCTTGTTCTTCATATTCATATCTATCGGTTCTTTAATCTCAGATTTAGGAAGATTTTGGATGTTTTGATGAAATCTAGGTATAGGGTTTTGTTCGCAATGCAAAGATCTTTAAGTTTACCGGTTCAATTTCTGAAAAATCATGCTAAAACTTGATAGATCTAAGATTAAGATGTTACGGTAGTCGGCATGTTCATTGTAAAATTAGACCTTGTTTAGGACGAATTAGATAAGAATGAACATAGGGTTTTGATCGCGACAACATTAGGAACATGGATCTGTGCTCAATTTGTAATAATTAGCATAAATTTTTGAATCATTAGTTTATGTTCAGAAAACTGTTCTTCATCGAAGATGCCAGCCGATCGGCTAGCCCAGCCGATCGGACATAATCATAATGTGTTTTAGTTGTTGTTGCATAAGGTAGTTCATGTCTTGAAAAATGTGCTTTGATTGTACTAAGTGCTTGGAATGTGGTTTTGCATTGTGCTAGCCGATCGGCTAGACCAGCCGATCGAGTAGCAATTCATGTGTTTGTGTTGAGATATTTGATAATTCAATGCTGATGCTTTGAAATGTGTGCTAAATGTTTGCTATGAAATCTGTGTGTTTGAATCATTTGAAGAATACTGTTTGATCATAGCATTGCCAGCCGATCGGCTAGACCAGCCGATCGAACAGCAATTGCTAGCTAATCGAACATCAATGACAACATTGTCAGCCGATCGGCTAGACCAGCCGATCGAACAACAATGTGCCAGCCGATCGGCTGGACCAGCCGATCGAACAGGAAGTGCTAACCTATTGAAAAGCATATGTTAGTCAATAGGGCAGCATTACTTGTTGAAAGGATAGTATTCTTTACACACTTAGATTTCTGTGCATAAGTTTGCTAGCCGATCGAAGAGCATTTGCTAGCCGATCGGACACCATATGTAAGAACTTCTTTGTCACATTTTGTCAGCCGATCGGCTGGACCAGTCGATCGACCAGACACTGTCACTATATTCATTCTCAGCCGATCGAACAGTAATGCTCTTCAATCGACCAGACCAGTCGATTCTGTAGTGTTGTCACATAGAAATTTCAAAGTGTTAAGAAAATTTTCAAAATTTTCATGTCTTAAGTCTCTATTCTTGTTTGAATAATTTTCACTGAATATTTTTACAGGGACGAGGAAAAGAGAAAGACAAGAGTCATAACATACCTTGTGAAATTGATTCTGAATCAACCACTGGTACTGTGGTAGAAAAGATGGCAACGTTTTTGAGAGAGAGCAGAATAGCTAAAGCTATGTCTGATAAAACTGTGATTTATGAATCACATGTTAGAACATTCTGGAACACTGCTAGATATGAAGATTCAGATAAGATGATACATGCAGTATTGAGAAAAAAGGATCAAGCTAGAAAGGATGTAGATGTGGAGTTTAAGTTTGATGTAGGAGATGTGAGGAGAGTTCTAGACTTACAAGATTCTGATAATGATCCAACAATCATGTCTGAACGTCTTGTAAAAGGTTTGTGGTGTAGAATGGGATTCACAGGGTTGATAAATGGAAAGATGTACAAAAGAAGTTTCTCCAAAGCATATCGATACTTAATGCATTGTATGATACACTCAATGGGTCATAGGAAGGGAGCATATGATGAGGTTGCTGATTACATCATGAATATGATAACAAGCTTGGTGTTAAACAGAAGGTACAATATTTCACAAGTGATTTTTGAGTACATGAAGGAGAATTGTGAAGCTGGAGCAGATAAGTACATCATGTATCCTAGATTCATCATGATGTTACTAAATGACAAAATCAAAGATCTTCCGAAGGATTGTGAGGATGTGATGGAGATGAGTGTTGTAAATAAGACAACAATAGGAAGAATTACAAAAGATAAGGATGAGAAAACCAAGCAGATGATTTGCAGAATAAAAGATAAAGCATATGTTGCTCCTGAAAACGATAAATGGAGGCATGACGACAGCAACTCAGACAATGAAGACTCAAAGATGAATGAGATGGTTGAGAAAAAGACTAGGTGGTGGCATGTTAGAGATGGAAAAAGGAAAAGAACGCCTAAGTCATCCCCTGCGGTTGTTATTCCTAAAGAAGGAGAAAAGGGTATAGTGAAGGGGGGAGCATTAAGAGAGTTAGATCACATATGATTTAAATGTTACTAATCTTGTTGTCTATGTTTGTCTTGTAGGGTCTTCTGGAGAGCCACAGCAGAAGTTAATTGATGAGACAGTTCTAGAGCCATCTGTGGTGATTGAACAAGGTGCTGATTTATTAAAGCAATCTTTGGAAAGCTATTTGAAAAAGAATGAGGAGATTGCAGCACAACAAGCTCAAGGAACAAGTGTTCATGCTGAAAAGGTTACAAGGGTCAACCAGAAACAGAAGCTTTAAGGAGTTCAAGTGATGGAGATTCTGAAGCTACTCAATCTGAATCAGAATTAATTCCTGAAACTGTTGGTAAAGGAAAAGTTCAGTTGAAGAAAAGACCGTCAAAGAAACAAAAGGGTTCAGATGATGAAGATTCTCCTTATGATCCTGAAAAGTCAAAGAAACAAAGAAAGAAACGAAAGGCAGCTCCAGTTGGTGTAATTCCCAGAAATGTCAGATCAAAGAAATCAGGAGCTGAGTCACAAAAAGATAAAGAAGGAAAGGCAGCTCAACATGTTCAGAAAGAAAAATCACCAAGTGTTGATGTTCCAAAAGAACCGGAGGTGAAAGCAAAAGAAGTTCCAGTTGTGGGAACAGAAAAGAAGACAGGTGATGATGATTATGTAGAGATAACTGGATTCAGAGCTGCTAGTCCAAAACCTGTTCAACAAGATATTCCTCAGTCATCACATCAGAAAGTAGAAGATTTTAATTTTGACTTTGACAATATTGGTTCGGTTACTGGTATTTTCTCAGAAGATCTTCCAGGTGAAAGTGATATGTTTAATGATCAGGCAGTTAAAGAATTGATTATGAAAGTTAAAGAACTGGAGAAAGAGAAAGCAAAAGCTGAGGAAGAACGTGATATGCTGAAAAGTCAAATTAATGATTTGATGGAAGCTCACAATAAAGTAGTTGCAGCATTGGTTGAAAAGGAGAAAAGAATGAACCAAATGAAGGATGATGTCGAGGGAAATTCTAAAGTGTTTGATTCGTTAACTCAAGAGATATCTTCTTTGAATGCCAAGATAAAGGATCTAGAGAATGTAAATCAAACATTAAATCAGCTTCTCAATGAGATGAGTGAAGCTTCGTCGAATGAGATGAAGGCTATGAAGTTGGAGATGGAAGCTATGAAAGCTGACAAAGTAATGAAAGATCAACAACTTCAGATGCTGGTTGCTGTAGTTGAAAGCCATCTAAAGATGAACATTCATGCTGCTTTTGACGAAATTGATGTGATAAGAGCTAATGAAAGGAGATTGGAACGTGAACGTCAAATGGCTGAAGAAGCAAACCTAAAGAACAAAGGAATAGTTGAAGAGGTTGAGATAGTTGATGCATCTTCGAGTCAACCAGATGTTGGAGGTTCTTCTTCGCAACCTGATATTGAAATGATTGAAGTGGTTGAGGTTCAAGAACAAGAAGTTGTTGAAGATGATCAAGAGATGGTTGAAGCTGAAGCTGAAGAGCCTCATGAACCAGAATACTTGATTGTTGGTGAGCCTATTGAGCCTATTATTGTTGAAAATGTTCTTCGAAGAGTTGAAATTATTCAAAGAAGAAGAAGAGAAAGGGAAGTACTTTTGCTGGAGTATACAACTGACAAATTTGTGTTAGTTGGCAATGCTTACCCTGTGCCATACAATTCAAAAGAAGTGGCAAAGTTGTTAAAGTTTCTTGATCGAAAAAGGAAGGGAAGGATAGCTCGTGGAGAGATTATGGATGAAGAATCAGATATCGAAATGTTTGGTGATGAAGATGAAGAAGATGAAGATGATTCTGATGATAAAGATGATAAAGCTGATAATGATAAAGATGACAAAGGCGATGACGACAATGATCAAGGTGCTTCGGGTATTATTAATCAGTGAACCAAATGTTCAAGAAAGAATGGATGAGCTGATGAATAAGGAAATAAATGAGCAGGAGGATGAAGTTGATTATGAAGCATCGTCATCTGGAAAACAATCTGTTGATCAGGTACTTCTTTCTAACCCTACTGTCATTTACTTATCTAGTAAACAACAAGGAGAGGTAGAGGTTAAAAGAACGCGGGCTGAAATGCTAGAGGAATTGGGTTTGGAAGATGGAAAATTTAAATTTGACATTGAAGATGAAATTCCTCATTCACCTGCAAAAGATTTTGAGCCTAGATATCCTCATGAAGCTGATCATTATGATGAAGTGATTGTTGAAAGCGCATCAGATTCAGAGGAAGATAGAGTAGATTTTCATTATGAAGGGGAAGATGTTGCATTCCCGACTTTCACAGAGTTGTTTCAAGAAAAGAATGAAGATGAGTTGAGAAGAAAGATTGAAGAAAGGGTTGCTACAGCAGATATTCCTGAACCGGTTTCTAGAGAGATAACAACTGAAGTAAGAAAACGATGGTTCAAGAATATGCCAAAAGAAAGAAAGACTCTCAGGGATCTTCAATACTTCACTCATAACAAAGATCTTTCTTGGGGAGATATTCTATCTTGGGGATATTTGGAGGATTTGAAAGTTTATGCAATCAGAAGGGAGCAGGGTGTACAGTACTTTGAATTCTTAGCTGATATAGCTACTTTAACCTGGTGGGACGTAGATGAGTTGGTGGTTACAAAGAATATCAAGCAATACTACTACGGTCCAGAAGTTCGAGAACGTGATCAGGATTTGTGGAATTACATCAAATGGAAAGCAAAGAACAATTATCCAGATTGGAAACCACAATATCCGAAGCAGATTGTTAGTTACTTGGAAAGCGGAGAGAAAGACATTACGTTGGATGTAAAGCCTCCAAGGTGTTTGAAAAATATGCCTCTTAGAGCCATTGAACAAGATTTCTACGAACTATTTCAAGCTTGGCTATACAATCCCTCTACAGCTGAAGCAGTTATTTCTTTGTATGACAAGATCACTGGAGAAGGTCGAAGAATAAGTATCTTGGATCCTATGTGGCTGGTCAACTGTTCGAAGAAAGATATAGATTGTCTGTTTGTTAACAAGATAATCTATGATAAGAAAGACAAAGAGATAGCTATGCAGTATCAAGGAGTGATAGATGTTTGCTTCGCAAAAGAAATCAATTCAGGGAAAAATTGGAAGACAAAATGGAGAGATCTTGAAGTTGATGAATTTCTAAAGGCATACAAGCGAAGTAAAAGACAGAAAGAGATAGCTAAAAAGGCTGCAGAGAGGGGAAGAAGAAATCTTGGGTATGTGCCGCCTACTGATCAAACGCCTATTGAATCTGAAGAGAACAAATTCAAAAGTGGGATCGAAAGCGTGATGGCGACCCAGAATACCAAAAATGGTGGATAAATGAGGGCAGGCATAAAAGAAGAAGAATGTTAGAGGAACGAGCTGAACAGAGAAGACAAAAGGCTAAAGAGAGGAGACGCAACAGGAGGAAATAAAGACTATGTTGGAAGGAACTACAGCTACATCCGAGGGGGAGTCTGTTAGTGCAATAACGTCTGTAGCTTCCGTCAACATGTAGTCATATTTTGTATAGTTGTGTATGTATTTTGTATGTGTGTATGTAAAGCATGACAGAATCGGTGAAGTTTTTGTTAAGTGCTGTTGATGCCAGCCGATCGGCTAGCCCAGCCGATCGGATAGCCCGGTCGATCGAGCAGGCTACTCGATTGGTTAGCATTGTCAGCCGATCGGCTAGCCCAGCCGATCGGCCAGCACTCTCTTATTCTGTCCTTGCCTATAAATAGCTGGTAGGTCAGTTTATTTAGAACCTTTTGACACTTTCACTTGCAACCTACCTTTTGTATGTCTGAGTTCTTTCTGGCTCCTGTACATTTTCACATCATTCAATAGAATATCAGACGGTGATTCAAAGTAGAATGTTGTCTTTGTATATCTGCTATGTGATTACATGAATTCCGCGCATTGATCACTTTACGATTCAACTACGTTTACGAACAAGAAGATCCCATCCGAGGGACCAACAATTATAATTTCGTTTCAAAACATAATTCCGCTTGAAACTTGTGTTTAATTCCATGCGAAATTAGATCTCGTTTGTTCAGTTCAAACGGAATTAGTTAATTCCGTTTGAAAATCTTAATCTCGTTTGAAAGCTTAATTCCGTTTGAAGTTTGTTTGTGTAGGTTAATCTCGCTTGAAGGTAATCTCGTTTGGAGTGATTCCGTTTGAAGCACTAATTTCGCTTGAAATTGTCTGGTTTTAGAAACTTGTTACCAAATCATGAGTGAAGAATTTTACAACGCATTTGCCACATCCCCGACTACTCCAGCTACCATTGCTCAAAACATGAACTTGGAAAATGAGACAGGAACTATGCAAAAACCCCCAAAGCTAATGAGCATTGAGGAGTATTACGGTTGGAAAGATAGGTTTGAAAACTGGGTTCAAGCTAATCATTTGAGATCTTGGGAGTGTATTTTGAAAAAGTATGTACTACCACGTACTGAACTGCGAGTTGAAAAAACAATCTCTGAATTCAATGACAAAGAACGAGACATGTACAAAGCTGAAAAGATGATGATTAGTCTACTTCAGCAAGCTATTAAAGAAGACATCTTTGTATTGCTTCAAGATGACAAAACTTCAAAATCAATTTGGGATGCTCTTAAAATCAAATTTGAGGGAAGTGAGAAGATGATTAAGAGTAAAAAGGCACTGGTTAAGAAAGAATTTGATCTTTTCACAAGTTTGCCAGGGGAAGATACAAAGAAATTGATTGAAAGATATTGCCACTTAGTGCGTTCTACGTCATTGTTAAGCATGACCAAAGAAGAGAGGAATGGGTCGACAAACTAGCTGACGCTTTGCCTCAGAAAGAATGGGGTACATTTTTGATGATCTTAAAGAAAACCGGAGAATATGATGATTTGACGATTTCTCAGTTCATTGAAAGATTGAGGGTCAAGATCTTGAACAACAAAAGATTGCGAGGATGAATAATCTGAGTGGTCAACAAGATGTAAAAATGTATTACAATGGCAGTGTTCAAGAGGTTGAAATGAGTCCAAAAATCCAAACTACTTTTAGTGCTGGAAACTCATCTGAAAATGTTGATCAAAGTCCAAACAACAGCAGTGGATTTTCTTCATATCCGAGTGTTAATCCAAAGAGTTCAACTTCAAGTTTTCATTCTCAAAGTTCAAAAAGTGGAAATGGTTGTGTGATACAGTGCAACATTGCATTGAATCTTCCCAGTGGTCAAAGTTTTTCCGAAGAAGTTGCAAAAGATCACATGGCGTTACTTGCAACTGTGCTACAATCCTATGAAGGTTTGGTTGCAGGGAGGATCGGCAATCCTATGCTGACAAAAGAGGATTACGATCAGATAGACGCTGAAGAGATGGAACTCATGGACATCAAATGGTGTCTAGCTAGTGTCTTGAGAAGAGCTGAAAAATTCAAAATGATTACAGGAAGAAATGATTTTCTGGATGCACATGTTTCTACTTTGGGTTTTGATAAATCTAAAGTTACTTGTTTTCAATGCAGGGAGAAAGGTCATTTCAAGAGAGAATGTAAAAATCAGGAAGCTAGTGGAGCAAAGAATCCGTTTGGAAAAGATGATTACTATCGGAAAGCCATGTATCAATAAGTTGCTCATTAACCGCCTCAACAAAAAGAACCACAAAACTGCACATGCTAGGATGATTGAAGATGCAAATAAGAAAGCTTATTATGGTATCATTGATCAAGATGATGAGAAAATGGCTCCAGGATTTAGCTGGGATAGATTTGTGGATGAGAATGGGGAGTTTAAAGCTTTCATTGCTAAAATTGTAAAAGAACCAGATTTGTTTACAGAATGGATGAAAGTGGTTGGTGTTAATGTGAAGAATCAAGAAGAAGAGTCTGTTTCATCAGATGAAAGTTCAGAAAGAGCAACTGTTTTTGATCAAACACCATCTGATTCTGGTTCTTCATATGATAGTTCTGAGAAGACAATAGATTTTGATCAATCACCAACTGATGACAGTAGTGATGATGAGGAAGAAAGGCATATTAATGTTGCAAAAACTCAACTATCTCCTGAAAGTTTTCAATTTTATTTTGCAGATCGTTTGGAGAAACTGAAGGAGAGACGAGCAGTAAAAGAACAAAAGAAAATGGGAGCGTGGGCGCTAAAAATGAGAAATCCAAGATTTGGGTTTTGGGTGAAATAAACAAAATCTAACAAAACATAAACTTCCAGGGACTACCGTAAGTTATGGTATCTACCGTAACTTACGGTAGAAATAAAAAGGGTTACGGCAGTTCTATACTACCTTACGGCAGACCAAGGTTTTCCAGCAACTACCGTAACTTACGGTAGATACCGTAAGTTATGGTAGAGCCCAGGCAATTTGTTAAATCTTGCCTATCCAAGCTAATCGAATCCGTTTTTGTACGTAGTTTCGATTAAGCAATATTTCTACGAACTCTAACACTAATTTATGTTAAAAATCTCCAGTTTTCAGGTTTTACAAGTATGTGGACGACGATCAAGTTGATGCTCCAAGAACCGCACACGAAACTTTTGGACGCTTCCGCATTAAATGAATCCAGTTAAATTATCTAGTTTTGTAAACACTACTAAATGATTTATGTTTGAAACTAGTTATTTGACTATGTTAAATACTATGACGAAGTATAACTTAGTCTATTAACTAAGTTTTTGTTAGTAAAAAATTTTGTCTAAAATTTTCACATTTCATATGATTAATTAATGAATTAAATGGATGGGTGTTACAAGTTGGTAATCAGAGCTTAAGGTTGTCAACAAAGTGTTCGGTTCAAGCTTGATTGATCGTCCAGTAAGAATTAATTTATTATTTTAATAGATTATATCTTATGTAAGAAATGAGATGTGAATTGATGTGCATGGGAAGAGTGTGTTAACTCACTCAAACCCGGAAAGTGCACCAAAAGTGAACGATTAAAGCAAGTTAGGAACTTGGCTAAACCGAAGAAAATAAAGCTATGTTATAAATGAAATGTTTAACGTTTAATGCAAACATTTCAGTTAAAAGATGTCGGAAAGAAATGATAATGATACGGTGCCGAAGGTCACCAAACAGATGAAAGAAATGTCCAGTGTAACCGAGAGCGAATTAGCATCTCAATTAACTGAAGAGATGGAAGCTAAAATTTCTGAAGAAGTCGGAAAGGCAATAGAAGCCAGTCTACCGCAGTTCGCCGAGAGACTACAAACCACAATTTTGCTAGCAGTAGAGGATATGATAACTGAATTAAAAGATAGTCTCTCACAAGAAAAAGATGACGGGAGTGAGTCGGATGTGGACCCAAGACCCGTAAAGAAATCAAAGCCTGATACCCCGAAAGAGAAGACAAGGTCTTCCCACACGACAACCGCAGAGGCTAAAGCTGAACCTGATGTTGTTCCAGGTATGCTTATTACAAATTTAATTCCATTATAAATTTTATTCAATACTAGTGCGAACAATAGTTGCATAGGGGCATACATGAGTAGTGAAACGGGCGAATTACGTGAAAGTATATATGCATAAGAAAATAAACAACGGTGACTTGGTGAGCATGTGAAACCAAGGCAAAAGTAATCACGGTCAATATTGTCATGGGAAGGAGTGCGCGTACACTCGAACCCGGGAACATAATAAAGTGAATAACTGACGTATTGGGAAGGAGTTTAATAACACCCGAACCCAGAAATTTGCAACAAAACAGATGACAAGGACAAGGTTATAGACTTGGCCAAACCAAATAAAAACATGCAGAAACATCGTTCATATTGATAAACGATGAGGGTAAATTTCATACAATGACATGGAATGATAAAATGAAATGAAATGATTTCTATTATTGTTACAATAATATGGCGTCAACCATAGTTGGCGGCAATACGGTATCCCTCATAACTGAGGAGATACGTGAAGAGATCTATGGGAAAGTCGGAAAGGGCTACTGAAGTCGTTTAATCCAGAATAATGAAAAGGCTACAAGTCACACAAGATAAATAAAAGAATAAACTATGTGGTTGAATAAAGGCAATGGATTTCGCTAATACGACCAAATAAATCTAAATGAAGTCTAAATATATGCCGAAATGGTTGCTTCGATAATGATGTCAGTAAAATGCCCGATGGATGGGTATGATTTCAGATATATGCGTAAACAAAGAGACGGGAACGCGGATTAAAAAGACAAAAGACTCGAATTTAGAAATGTGACTAAAAGACAATAAAATTTCGCAAAACATAAATTTTGAAAGTTATGTTCAACTATTTCAATGTTGATAGGGCTGAATAAAGTATAATACTTGATATTCCAAGTAAGCGCAAACTGAATAGTGAAAGTGCGAAATATTACTGAATTCATGTGATAGGTCGTAAAAGTGTATGGAAAGGAAAATACAAACCAATATGAAACCGAAGTGTTAAAAATAAAAAGATAAAGAACCCGGGTAACGGGTTGAAAGGAAAGTAGGTACATAAACCAAACAACGGAACGGGTGGGATAAACAGTCATGAATACGACGTAAGAAATCAAAGAGTCGGAAAGATAATCCGAAAGAAAATGAGTGTAGCCTTACACTATGGTTAAGGTCAAATGAATATCAAAAGTGAAAATAAATTATTCTAAACATAAAATGGGGCGCCTTGACGCCATATGTATATATACAATTAAATAAAAACACAAGTAGAAAGTGGTCTACGGGATCACTATAACCATCGAGTCATAAACAATATAAAGGTCTACGGGATCAAAATGACCCTCGGGTCACAAATACGAAGAAACAAACTATAGGGTCCCACCTTAAAAGCTGAAGATCGAATAAAATAGCCTACGAGGCAAAGTGAAGGAATCTACGGGTCACTTGGGGTTAAGCATGAGGACTGGTTACGATTCCCCGCGCAATATAATAACGGAAAAGAATAAATTCTTGTTGTCAATTCCTGGATATGAGTAATTGACATAAGTAAAACAGATACACGTTAAACTAAAATTCAGTTTTAGTAAGAAGTGGCGTTTAACAAATACGAATGTTATAGAGAAATTAGAACATAGCTAATATTAATGAATGTAGATCTCAACACCGATAGGTGTGAGACACTATATTCGAAAGAAGATTCATGATAATGAAGAGCGAATGAAAACTTAGACATGGTGTGATGCGGTGCGATCATAGTCAAAAAAGTGACATAGAAATACAGAATATAATCATGTCGTAACGCGAGTTACGGGATAGGAAATCATAAACTCATGTGAGACCGAATATGACAATATGGAAGACCCGAATTACGGGGCATAAAATGACGGTGATTGATCAATCTAGCCGACAAGACCATCCTGAGTCAAAAAAAAATACTGACGTGATTTATACAAATCACTTGTCAATATAAGATTAGTATGGGGCGAACATGTTAATAAACTCATACTATTGAGTGGTCAATTGACAATTGGGTCAAAGAGGTGACAAAATAAGAAATACAAGATAAAAGTTACAGTCCATGAGGACTTACTCGTGAAAGACACATGCGTATGATAACTTTTTACTAGAAGAAACAATGACTTAAAAATGAAACTAAGCTAGATGGGTCCTAACCAAAGGACTACTTAAGGAAGGTTGTCAGAAGCATATACTAATGAAATAGTGGCGCGACACAGAGTACCGGTATCCATTGTGTCCGACAGAGATACTCGGTTTACTTCAAACTTTTGGCGCGAATTCTATGAACAAATGGGAACTAAGTTGTTAATTAGCACCGCGTACCATCCACAAACGGATGGACAAAGCGAAAGAACGATACAGACGTTAGAAGATATGTTACGGGCGTACATTATCGATCTCGAGGGTAGTTGGGATGTCTATCTACCATTGGTCGAATTTTCATATAATAACAGATACCACGCAAGCATCGGTATGGCTCCGTATGAGATACTTTAGGGTAGAAAGTGCCGAACCCCGGCATGTTGGGGAAAAGTGGGTCCACGTCAACTAGCTCATACAGATATAAACCGAATTACGAATGAGAAAATCGACTTGGTCCGAACTCACTTAAAAGCAGCTTAGGATCGACAAAAGTCGTATGCGGATAAACGAAGGAGGCCAATTGAATTTCAAGTGAGCGATAGGGTGATGTTGAAGGTAACGCCGTGGAAGGGAATAATTCGGTTTAGAAAAAGAGGAAAATTGAGCCCAAGATTTATTGGGCCATTTAAAATCATCGAACGAGTTGGCAAAGTAGCGTATCGCCTCGAGCTACCGGAAGAATTGAGTGGGATACATGGCACGTTTCATGTGTCACAGCTGCGGAAATGCCTAGCAGAGGAAACATCTTATATCCATTACGACGATATCGAGGTGGATGATCGCCTGAATTATGCGGTAAGGCCAATAGAGATTGTAGATCGAAGGGTTAAGCACTTTCGAAATAGACAAATCGATCAAGTCAAGATTAACTGGGAGTCCGAAGAAGAGATGCGACGTCTCTACCCAACACTATTCGGTACGTACTCTGGCTTTGGGGATGAAACCCTTTTAAGGGGGGTGGACTTGTAACACCCCAAAAATACAAATTCTTATAATACGATAACGTTGTGAATATATATGATAACTAGGAATTTCAATAACCTAGTTAGGAAATAAGTTGTGAGTAGTTAAAGAGTTAAAACAAATAAAGAATGAAAGTTGGAGGGCCAGAAGTGTCTAAATGAAAACTAATATTAATAAAACAATATTACTTAAAATCAAACACACTTGTTGGTGTGTGTTGAGATCGACCAGAGCAGGGGGCGATCCCCAGCTCCCCTAAAAACCCTAGTTCCTGCTAAAAACTCCAAATTGAAGGATCAAATCAAGTTAAAAACGAAAATCGAGCATAGATTACTGATCCTCATCGCAAGAGGGTTATAAGGTATGTAAATTTTGATGATAATTCTCTACTTGGAATTCTCATGAATTTGGGAAATCTGAAATTTAATGATTCATGTTTGTTATTTGGGTAGAATAGGAATGATATAGTGTCTAGGAGTAAAACCTAGACAACAATATGTGAAATCATGCCTAAATTCTGAAAATTTCATGAACACATTGAAGGTGATTCATGGGTTTTGTGAGAAAATGATAAACACTAGGATTATAGTGGTTGTTCTAGTAATATTTGACATATGTGAAGTGATTTCAGAATTTTAGAGGTTAAAGTTCATGTAAGGTAGTTGATTAATGAAAATTTAGGGTTACATGACAAGTTATGAACTTGATAATATATAGTGTAAATTTCTGCCCTTAAAGTGTTCGCATAAATGCCTCAAAGAAGGCTTAAATCTGAAAAGTTGAGTTAAACCGAATGATTGTGATGTTTCGGCAAAATAAGCGAACTATGAATTGAAAAGAGTTCTAAACATGTCTTGGTTGAACTCTATAGGAAAGGATACCGGAGCTCCAAGCGGACAAGCCGGTGGCGACTTGCGTTTGTGTTACGCCCTAATTCGTATTTATCAAAAGTCGCAGCGGAAATTCGTGCCATAAAATTTCTTTCATTACAAATGTCTTGACTTACTTGAAGTTCGTTTTAAAATGTATCTTTTACAAAGATAAAATATAAGTCATGTTACTAATAGTACATACTTAATTATTCCCGTACAATCTATCTCGCGACTCGGTCTTCGATCTCTAATTCTTGTGATAATTCGCCCGTTATCCATATAACCTGCACTCACCACATACATTCATAACATTAGTACACATTATATAAACAAGATTCATTCGCGTACACTTCACAATTTGTCATCTTTCAAACTTTAAGCATTTCACATGCGTATCCATTTCCTGGTGAGGCTTCAATAATGTACCTGCATTACTTTTCAATCTCAAGGTGCACCATTAATAACGTTAACCCTCAACGTGACAAAATTATGCATACATGCGTAATTACATACATACATACATACACATCTACATTCGTACATATCTTCTCTACAATTTTACATACGTGTATACTCTCATACATGACTTATTACATACATACATATACTTCTACATACGCACGTACCTTTCCTACATCTTTACATACATGCATACGCTTGTACATATCTTTATACATACATACATGCACATCTATATACGTACAAACCTTTCCTACATCATTACATACATGCATACCTTTATGTAAACGTGCTAGATCACGCGTACCTCTTACATAATCATACATTATTTACATGGGTCTTAGACTTAGCTTTACAGCTCATAAACATCTAAGAAACCATCAAAATCATGTTTGGAAGGTCCGTCGTAGACCACGGATGACAAACCGAAGCCTACGATACATAAATTAACTTAAATAACAAGATTTCAGCTTTTGGAACTTGGGGAGGCCGTCGCCGACGCCCCTAGGGCCGTCGGCGACGGGCCTTGCATTTACCCGTAGCCCAAAAACCCGTAGACAGGAAATTAACCCGTCAGCACAAAAATTCACTTTCTGGAGCCCGTCGGCGACGCCCCCATACCCGTCGGCGACGCCCTCTAGAAACTGCAGTTTTCTGCAGTTCCGTTTCGTCGTCCGTACGCACTAAAACGCGCATAACTTTTGAACCGTTTATCCGTTTAACCTCCCGTTTCTTCCTACATGCTTGTAAATTCACATTCTATCATATTAACTTAAAATCCCATAACCGCCTTAAGGAAAATCTTAACTTACACGCTATCGGCTTATTACCCTCTTACCCACAATTCGACCCGTTCATGCATTCATCAACATAACTTGTTTGTTTTATCATAAACTCTTATGAACCTATTAATATCGGTGACATCTATCATGAAATAGTAAGTTCTTAGAAATTTTGCATCCTCTTAACACATTATCGTTCATATACTTAGTTTTGACCCGTTAAGGGTATTTGCGCGTTAAACGGTTTATGACATACCAAGACCATACTCTTCACATCCATACTTGTCCAAGACATTACACTAATCAATAACTTGTTTCTAAACTGCTTATTAAGATCGTTTGCCCAAAATACCCATCAAGGGCATTTTGGTTAACTTTAATCCCATCATTTACGACGAAAGACTTTCCTACATATTTAACCTCAAACATCATGTTTAATTAATTTCAACACTTTATTACTTACTTGAACTAAGAAGTGATTACGGAAATCACTTACCTTATGCGTCCGTGCTCGTATCCGATTCCTCGCCTTTTCTTGACCCGTTATCCTTTCATGCTTGAGTCCGTTACGACGTGATTCCTATACTTTCATTTCATCGAAACCACGCTCTTATTAGCATACTCATTTGTACATGTAACCATCATATCATTCGCATAATTCATACTTAACTTTCCTTAGTCATTACTATCAAGCATTAAAACATCTAGTCAACTTCATATCCTTTCCAACACACGTAATTCATCGGGTAATCAAAATTAACACATTTTTACCTATTCTTATCAACATCGACTTTCACTAACATGCATACGACATGATTTGTCAACCACAATATTTAATATCTTCGAAATCCAAAGTCATTATCACACATAACACATAATTAATGCCTACATACTAATATCTTCAAAACGCTACATTTGACAACCATATCTTATATGAATCAACTTAGCATAATCCTAGCATCATCCTTTGTTAGTGAGGTTATATGCTATATATATTTAGTACATGTTCACTTTTAACCGTAATTAAGGAATTAGTAGACCACATAGCAACCTCACCCGTTTAAACTCAATGTACAAGCTTCTAATGCATAAGTTTGACCGACATATACTTTCAACCCGAATTTATATACGAGTACCATCTAAAGCATATTTTTCCAAGTTAGTAAACTACTACTTTTACCACAATCGCTTTCTATACATGTAAACTCACAACTTGCATACAATTTCACTTTCTACCTTCACCTAGTCATTTTATCGAGCACTTGGTGTGCGTACAACCTACTATGCATAGTTTACAACTAGTTCAAGTTTAGTCATTAACTTCCAAATTCTCAATCACCAAGAGAGTGTTCAAAATCACATTCCATTCATACAATTAACCCTAAACTAACATCACAAACCATTTCAAGCTAGTAACAAATACATCAAACAAGGATTGAACATGGGTAGAACACCCATGTCGCTACCTTCCTTCAAAGTTGTGGGTTTCTTCTTAAATCATCAAATTAACCGAAATCATACATAATACACGTTTTATATAGCGATTCTAACACATAATCACGCTTAATTTCATACCAATTCGTGGATTAATCAATAACCCACATCATGTAAGATCAACAATTCACAAAATTCAACTTACCACATGTTCATCTTGTCTAGATGATTAAGAATATAAGCTCATGCATCCGATTTCTCCCCAAATTCAGGTTCAATTCTTGAGTTCTTGATTGTAGTTGAAGGAGAAGGGTTTCCCCTTTCCCCTTGCCCTTGTTCGATCGACCCAAAGCCAACAACCCCTGGCTTCTTTTTTTTATCAAATATTTATCACATTTACACATTAGCCCCCTTGTCTTTCAAGGTATGTTTAAATTTGTTATTTTCCTATACTAACTTGACCTCTTTTCTTAATTTAACTTAGTTACACATATGAATCTAAACTTACTGTCATTTTCTTACGGTACCATTTTACGGTCACCATTTTCTGTTATTTAACATCAAGAAAATAATATTATTTCATAACATACGGATTTGGGGTGTTACAAGTCTACCCCCCTTAAATGAGGTTTCGTCCCCGAAACCTTTCTCATTCAGACTGGACCATTCTACTCTTACCCCTTTCAAGTTGTTCTTCCACCATACTTACTACAACCTAAACGCATTCGGGATCTTGGCAAATGTTTTATTCGTGCATGAACATGATTGTACACCTCGTTCCCATGCCCTTATATTAAGTAAATTACTTTCATAATTATACTTATGTCAGACTCTTCTCCAGAGCTCTTATTAGTGTCTTTTACTTTATAATACTAGCTCTTAACACATAGCATTACTACGTTTCTTTCATCGAATTTATTCCAATTGTATACAATTATTAATTGTACAAACCTAAGTATGCGGCTTGTTCCTAACTCCCTATTTAAGCATATCATATTCATATATTTGCTAATCAAAATAAATCGATTTACTTTATACTACTCATTCATCATATGCCATCTTTCATTTTGTTCAAATGAACATGGCCAACAAGCCGAGCATCAGAGTTAGCATTTCTTAACGATACTTCCCTTCTCATAAATTCTATCAGAATTTCCACAGTTACGAGCATTCAGGTTCACTACCACCAATTTGCATAAAAATATTATTCAATTTGTAACTTTCTATTTAACATCCACAAGTTAAACCATTTACTAACCTCGCTAATTTGGAACAAACCAACGTGTAACAACCCGAGTTGAGTTGCTCCTTCATGAATCCATAACTTAATAGGGTTGATCTTGTCCATCGGGTGTCATAAGCTTTCATTCATGAGCATTCTTTCACCGTTCTAGGTAGTTTCATCGCATCGTGATTCCTGCCAATCTCATTATAAAATTAGGGGTTTACACATTCCATTCGATTCATTCAGACATGATGTTTATCACATCGCCTTATTTATATATTAATACTTTCTCAATTCCTTCGTAAGACATTAGTGTGTTAGACCTATTCATAACGGGTCAATACATGGCCATTTCTTAATATATCATTCTTATTATTTGACACGTTCTTGACAGGTAGATACATAACCATTATTTCGTAATTCTATAACTTATTTGGTGTACTACTCTACACATTTCCTTTCTTCTCTAGCAGCCCCACGGTTTGAAATTAAATTATTTCTTAGCTTCTGCAGTTTGACTTTTCAAGGTCAAACTGCCACTTATTTTCTTATTATACACATATATATATACATGCGTATCGGAGTACATGTTTGTACCCCTTTTCAATTCAGACATGCTTGCGATCTCATCGCTTCACTGTTTCAGTGTTTTCTTGCAAACACTTGCCCTTCCCGTTTTAAAAGTTAGTCATAATACTTATTTCGCTTACAATTCCATCGTTTTAGTTCCATTCGCTTATATACTTTTATTTCTTTTACGTATTCGATTACCCAATTAAATGGGTAATGGCATATACTCTCATAATGAGATTCAAGCATACCACTTACGACCCGGTCACATCGGGTTAATTGCTTTCAACATAAATCTTTCGTTCTATCCGTATAACGGGTCAAACTCATACATTCGTTATTGCATTCACGACCACCCATTCTAAACGGATGGTACCTTATCCTTACTCGACTTGTTCAACTTGAACCGGTCGACTTGCATAGCTTATCATAGCATTCGCTATCATAACCAAATCCGCAAGGGATTTGCATCATTCTTATCTTTCATTCCTTGAATCCGTCTCGCGGATTCAAGCATTGCATTCGCATATTTCATTCCTTGAATCCGTCTCGCGGATTCAAGCATTGCATTCACATCTTTCATTCCTTGAATCCGTCTCGCGGATTCAAGCATTGCATTCACATCTTTCATTCCTACAAGGTACTCTCAATCCCCCGAGAGTCTTACTACCCATTTCACCCACACGCCTAGCTGCTACCAAACTCTATCGGACATACCTGTAATAATTATCACGGTCTCACGAACGTCATACGTTTCTTGTGTACTGGCCAGGTACACATTCCACGTACTAGTTTCGTGCCTTCGTGTAATTGCCACCTTATGTCGAAGAATTTAGTTTCGGCTCGTGTAACCTTTTCAACTTATTTATTATGTCGTTATTATATTTTGCTAAAAATTTTCTTTCACTTGCTTAATTATACCATTTCACATGCCCACACGTTAGGTTTACGTACCTGGGGTCAATTCGCCTTATTACTTGCCTTGATGTCGGTCCTAGACCGCATCCACGGATCATCCCTTCCAAACAATTGCGCTTACCCTTCACATAACATACTATTAATTTCCATCAATTACATAAGCTAATACATACTTACATTTGCTTTTGCCTTTAGGCCTTGATCGAGTCTTGGATTGTACGGGTTCCTTATCATAAGAGCACACAAGTTTGAGTTCAAGTACTTACTTTCTTGTACTTGATTCTCTCAAACCAGGGCTCTGATACCAACTTGATACGCCCTAATTCGTATTTATCAAAAGTCGCAGCGGAAATTCGTGCCATAAAATTTCTTTCATTACAAACGTCTTGACTTACTTGAAGTTCGTTTTAAAATGTATCTTTTACAAAGATAAAATATAAGTCATGTTACTAATAGTACATACTTAATTATTCCCGTACAATCTATCTCGCTACTCGGTCTTCGATCTCTAATTCTTGTGATAATTCGCCCGTTATCCATATAACCTGCACTCACCACATACATTCATAACATTAGTACACATTATATAAACAAGATTCATTCGCGTACACTTCACAATTTGTCATCTTTCAAACTTTAAGCATTTCACATGCGTATCCATTTCCTGGTGAGGCTTCAATAATGTACCTGCATTACTTTTCAATCTCAAGGTGCACCATTAATAACGTTAACCCTCAACGTGACAAAATTATGCATACATGCGTAATTACATACATACATACATACACATCTACATTCGTACATATCTTCTCTACAATTTTACATACGTGTATACTCTCATACATGACTTATTACATACATATACTTCTACATACGTACGTACCTTTCCTACGTCTTTACATACATGCATGCGCTCGTACATATCTTTATACATACATACATGCACATCTATATACGTACAAACCTTTCCTACATCATTACATACATGCATACCTTTATGTACACGTGCTAGATCACGCGTACCTCTTACATAATCATACATTATTTACATGGGTCTTAGACTTAGCTTTATAGCTCATAAACATCTAAGGAACCATCAAAATCATGTTTGGAAGGTCCGCCGTAGACCACGGATGACAAACCGAAGCCTACGATACATAAATTAACTTAAATAACAAGATTTCAGCTTTTGGAACTTGGGGAGGCCGTCGCCGACGCCCCTAGGGCCGTCGGCGACGGGCCTTGCATTTACCCGTAGCCCAAAAACCCGTAGACAGGAAATTAACCCGTCAGCACAAAAATTCACTTTCTGGAGCCCGTCGGCGACGCCCCCATACCCGTCGGCGACGCCCTCTAGAAACTGCAGTTTTCTGCAGTTCCGTTTCGTCGTCCGTACGCACTAAAACGCGCATAACTTTTGAACCGTTTATCCGTTTAACCTCCCGTTTCTTCCTACATGCTTGTAAATTCACATTCTATCATATTAACTTAAAATCCCATAACCGCCTTAAGGAAAATCTTAACTTACACGCTATCGGCTTATTACCCTCTTACCCACAATTCGACCCGTTCATGCATTCATCAACATAACTTGTTTGTTTTATCATAAACTCTTATGAACCTATTAATATCGGTGACATCTATCATGAAATAGTAAGTTCTTAGACATTTTGCATCCTCTTAACACATTATCGTTCATATACTTAGTTTTGACCCGTTAAGGGTATTTGCGCGTTAAACGGTTTATGACATACCAAGACCATACTCTTCACATCCATACTTGTCCAAGACATTACACTAATCAATAACTTGTTTCTAAACTGCTTATTAAGATCGTTTGCCCAAAATACCCATCAAGGGCATTTTGGTTAACTTTAATCCCATCATTTACGACGAAAGACTTTCCTACATATTTAACCTCAAACATCATGTTTAATTAATTTCAACACTTTATTACTTACTTGAACTAAGAAGTGATTACGGAAATCACTTACCTTATGCGTCCGTGCTCGTATCCGATTCCTCGCCTTTTCTTGACCCGTTATCCTTTCATGCTTGAGTCCGTTACGACGTGATTCCTATACTTTCATTTCATCGAAACCACGCTCTTATTAGCATACTCATTTGTACATGTAACCATCATATCATTCGCATAATTCATACTTAACTTTCCTTAGTCATTACTATCAAGCATTAAAACATCTAGTCAACTTCATATCCTTTCCAACACACGTAATTCATCGGGTAATCAAAATTAACACATTTTTACCTATTCTTATCAACATCGACTTTCACTAACATGCATACGACATGATTTGTCAACCACAATATTTAATATCTTCGAAATCCAAATTCATTATCACACATAACACATAATTAATGCCTACATACTAATATCTTCAAAACGCTACATTTGACAACCATATCTTATATGAATCAACTTAGCATAATCCTAGCATCATCCTTTGTTAGTGAGGTTATATGCTATATATATTTAGTACATGTTCACTTTTAACCGTAATTAAGGAATTAGTAGACCACATAGCAACCTCACCCGTTTAAACTCAATGTACAAGCTTCTAATGCATAAGTTTGACCGACATATACTTTCAACCCGAATTTATATACGAGTACCATCTAAAGCATATTTTTCCAAGTTAGTAAACTACTACTTTTACCACAATCGCTTTCTATACATGTAAACTCACAACTTGCATACAATTTCACTTTCTAGCTTCACCTAGTCATTTTATCGAGCACTTGGTGTGCGTACAACCTACTATGCATAGTTTACAACTAGTTCAAGTTTAGTCATTAACTTCCAAATTCTCAATCACCAAGAGAGTGTTCAAAATCACATTCCATTCATACAATTAACCCTAAACTAACATCACAAACCATTTCAAGCTAGTAACAAATACATCAAACAAGGATTGAACATGGGTAGAACACCCATGTCGCTACCTTCCTTCAAAGTTGCGGGTTTCTTCTTAAATCATCAAATTAACCGAAATCATACATAATACACGTTTTATATAGCGATTCTAACACATAATCACGCTTAATTTCATACCAATTCGTGGATTAATCAATAACCCACATCATGTAAGATCAACAATTCACAAAATTCAACTTACCACATGTTCATCTTGTCTAGATGATTAAGAATATAAGCTCATGCATCCGATTTCTCCCCAAATTCAGGTTCAATTCTTGAGTTCTTGATTGTAGTTGAAGGAGAAGGGTTTCCCCTTTCCCCTTGCCCTTGTTCGATCGACCCAAAGCCAACAACCCCTGGCTTCTTTTTTTTATCAAATATTTATCACATTTACACATTAGCCCCCTTGTCTTTCAAGGTATGTTTAAATTTGTTATTTTCCTATACTAACTTGACCTCTTTTCTTAATTTAACTTAGTTACACATATGAATCTAAACTTACTGTCATTTTCTTACGGTACCATTTTACGGTCACCATTTTCTGTTATTTAACATCAAGAAAATAATATTATTTCATAACATACGGATTTGGGGTGTTACAAGTCTACCCCCCTTAAATGAGGTTTCGTCCCCGAAACCTTTCTCATTCAGACTGGACCATTCTACTCTTACCCCTTTCAAGTTGTTCTTCCACCATACTTACTACAACCTAAACGCATTCGGGATCTTGGCAAATGTTTTATTCGTGCATGAACATGATTGTACACCTCGTTCCCATGCCCTTATATTAAGTAAATTACTTTCATAATTATACTTATGTCAGACTCTTCTCCAGAGCTCTTATTAGTGTCTTTTACTTTATAATACTAGCTCTTAACACATAGCATTACTACGTTTCTTTCATCGAATTTATTCCAATTGTATACAATTATTAATTGTACAAACCTAAGTATGCGGCTTGTTCCTAACTCCCTATTTAAGCATATCATATTCATATATTTGCTAATCAAAATAAATCGATTTACTTTATACTACTCATTCATCATATGCCATCTTTCATTTTGTTCAAATGAACATGGCCAACAAGCCGAGCATCAGAGTTAGCATTTCTTAACGATACTTCCCTTCTCATAAATTCTATCAGAATTTCCACAGTTACGAGCATTCAGGTTCACTACCACCAATTTGCATAAAAATATTATTCAATTTGTAACTTTCTATTTAACATCCACAAGTTAAACCATTTACTAACCTCGCTAATTTGGAACAAACCAACGTGTAACAACCCGAGTTGAGTTGCTCCTTCATGAATCCATAACTTAATAGGGTTGATCTTGTCCATCGGGTGTCATAAGCTTTCATTCATGAGCATTCTTTCACCGTTCTAGGTAGTTTCATCGCATCGTGATTCCTGCCAATCTCATTATAAAATTAGGGGTTTACACATTCCATTCGATTCATTCAGACATGATGTTTACCACATCGCCTTATTTATATATTAATACTTTCTCAATTCCTTCGTAAGACATTAGTGTGTTAGACCTATTCATAACGGGTCAATACATGGTCATACGTTTCTTGTGTACTGGCCAGGTACACATTCCACGTACTAGTTTCGTGCCTTCGTGTAATTGCCACCTTATGTCGAAGAATTTAGTTTCGGCTCGTGTAACCTTTTCAACTTATTTATTATGTCGTTATTATATTTTGCTAAAAATTTTCTTTCACTTGCTTAATTATACCATTTCATATGCCCACACGTTAGGTTTACGTACCTGGGGTCAATTCGCCTTATTACTTGCCTTGATGTCGGTCCTAGACCGCATCCACGGATCATCCCTTCCAAACAATTGCGCTTACCCTTCACATAACATACTATTAATTTCCATCAATTACATAAGCTAATACATACTTACATTTGCTTTTGCCTTTAGGCCTTGATCGAGTCTTGGATTGTACGGGTTCCTTATCATAAGAGCACACAAGTTTGAGTTCAAGTACTTACTTTCTTGTACTTGATTCTCTCAAACCAGGGCTCTTATACCAACTTGATACGCCCTAATTCGTATTTATCAAAAGTCGCAGCGGAAATTCGTGCCATAAAATTTCTTTCATTACAAACGTCTTGACTTACTTGAAGTTCGTTTTAAAATGTATCTTTTACAAAGATAAAATATAAGTCATGTTACTAATAGTACATACTTAATTATTCCCGTACAATCTATCTCGCTACTCGGTCTTCGATCTCTAATTCTTGTGATAATTCGCCCGTTATCCATATAACCTGCACTCACCACATACATTCATAACATTAGTACACATTATATAAACAAGATTCATTCGCGTACACTTCACAATTTGTCATATTTCAAACTTTAAGCATTTCACATGCGTATCCATTTCCTGGTGAGGCTTCAATAATGTACCTGCATTACTTTTCAATCTCAAGGTGCACCATTAATAACGTTAACCCTCAACGTGACAAAATTATGCATACATGCGTAATTACATACATACATACATACACATCTACATTCGTACATATCTTCTCTACAATTTTACATACGTGTATACTCTCATACATGACTTATTACATACATACATATACTTCTACATACGTACGTACCTTTCCTACATCTTTACATACATGCATACGCTCGTACATATCTTTATACATACATGCATGCACATCTATATACGTACAAACCTTTCCTACATCATTACATACATGCATACCTTTATGTACACGTGCTAGATCACGCGTACCTCTTACATAATCATACATTATTTACATGGGTCTTAGACTTAGCTTTATAGCTCATAAACATCTAAGGAACCATCAAAATCATGTTTGGAAGGTCCGCCGTAGACCACGAATGACAAACCGAAGCCTACGATACATAAATTAACTTAAATAACAAGATTTCAGCTTTTGGAACTTGGGGAGGCCGTCGCCGACGCCCCTAGGGCCGTCGGCGACGGGCCTTGCATTTACCCGTAGCCCAAAAACCCGTAGACAGGAAATTAACCCGTCAGCACAAAAATTCACTTTCTGGAGCCCGTCGGCGACGCCCTCTAGAAACTGCAGTTTTCTGCAGTTCCGTTTCGTCGTCCGTACGCACTAAAACGCGCATAACTTTTGAACCGTTTATCCGTTTAACCTCCCGTTTCTTCCGACATGCTTGTAAATTCACATTCTATCATATTAACTTAAAATCCCATAACCGCCTTAAGGAAAATCTTAACTTACACGCTATCGGCTTATTACCCTCTTACCCACAATTCGACCCGTTCATGCATTCATCAACATAACTTGTTTGTTTTATCATAAACTCTTATGAACCTATTAATATCGGTGACATCTATCATGAAATAGTAAGTTCTTAGACATTTTGCATCCTCTTAACACATTATCGTTCATATACTTAGTTTTGACCCGTTAAGGGTATTTGCGCGTTAAACGGTTTATGACATACCAAGACCATACTCTTCACATCCATACTTGTCCAAGACATTACACTAATCAATAACTTGTTTCTAAACTGCTTATTAAGATCGTTTGCCCAAAATACCCATCAAGGGCATTTTGGTCAACTTTAATCCCATCATTTACGACGAAAGACTTTCCTACATATTTAACCTCAAACATCATGTTTAATTAATTTCAACACTTTATTACTTACTTGAACTAAGAAGTGATTACGGAAATCACTTACCTTATGCGTCCGTGCTCGTATCTGATTCCTCGCCTTTTCTTGACCCGTTATCCTTTCATGCTTGAGTCCGTTACGACGTGATTCCTATACTTTCATTTCATCGAAACCACGCTCTTATTAGCATACTCATTTGTACATGTAACCATCATATCATTCGCATAATTCATACTTAACTTTCCTTAGTCATTACTATCAAGCATTAAAACATCTAGTCAACTTCATATCCTTTCCAACACACGTAATTCATCGGGTAATCAAAATTAACACATTTTTACCTATTCTTATCAACATCAACTTTCACTAACATGCATACGACATGATTTGTCAACCACGATATTTAATATCTTCGAAATCCAAATTCATTATCACACATAACACATAATTAATGCCTACATACTAATATCTTCAAAACGCTACATTTGACAACCATATCTTATAAGAATCAACTTAGCATAATCCTAGCATCATCCTTTGTTAGTGAGGTTATATGCTATATATATTTAGTACATGTTCACTTTTTACCGTAATTAAGGAATTAGTAGACCACATAGCAACCTCACCCGTTTAAACTCAATGTACAAGCTTCTAATGCATAAGTTTGACCGACATATACTTTCAACCCGAATTTATATACGAGTACCATCTAAAGCATATTTTTCCAAGTTAGTAAACTACTACTTTTACCACAATCGCTTTCTATACATGTAAACTCACAACTTGCATACAATTTCACTTTCTAGCTTCACCTAGTCATTTTATCGAGCACTTGGTGTGCGTACAACCTACTATGCATAGTTTACAACTAGTTCAAGTTTAGTCATTAACTTCCAAATTCTCAATCACCAAGAGAGTGTTCAAAATCACATTCCATTCATACAATTAACCCTAAACTAACATCACAAACCATTTCAAGCTAGTAACAAATACATCAAACAAGGATTGAACATGGGTAGAACACCCATGTCGCTACCTTCCTTCAAAGTTGTGGGTTTCTTCTTAAATCATCAAATTAACCGAAATCATACATAATACACGTTTTATATAGCGATTCTAACACATAATCACGCTTAATTTCATACCAATTCGTGGATTAATCAATAACCCACATCATGTAAGATCAACAATTCACAAAATTCAACTTACCACATGTTCATCTTGTCTAGATGATTAAGAATATAAGCTCATGCATCCGATTTCTCCCCAAATTCAGGTTCAATTCTTGAGTTCTTGATTGTAGTTGAAGGAGAAGGGTTTCCCCTTTCCCCTTGCCCTTGTTCGATCGACCCAAAGCCAACAACCCCTGGCTTCTTTTTTTTTTTTTATCAAATATATATCACATTTACACATTAGCCCCCTTGTCTTTCGAGGTATGTTTAAATTTGTTATTTTCCTATACTAACTTGACCTCTTTTCTTAATTTAACTTAGTTACACATATGAATCTAAACTTACTGTCATTTTCTTACGGTACCATTTTACGGTCACCATTTTCTGTTATTTAACATCAAGAAAATAATATTATTTCATAACATACGGATTTGGGGTGTTACAGTTTGAAGGGCGTGCACTAAAGGTATGTAACTTGATTCGTTACATTTGGTAAATTTTGATAATTAGCACATGTGTAGTTGAATTGTAGAATAATAGTTGTGTTGACTTAAAGCGATAATGTTCGCTAAATTGAATAGTTGGTCAAGAATTGGTTAGAACTCGTTGGTAGTCATCATAATGGAGGATTCCGTAGATGAGCCAAACGGGTCGAATAATCAAATAATGCGTGGCTAATGCTTCGTAATATGGTTAGTAGGTCTTTTGTGATTATTAATAAATTACATATTAGAATATGAGAATTTAGCGTGTTGGTTTGTTAGAATGATTAATCCATAAGGGTGAATTAAATGGGCCACAAAGAGAAGGTATGATTGAATAACGTAATACTTTACCTGTAGATTTTGAGCCCGAGTGACGGGTAGCGAAATACTAAACACGCAAACCGGAAATGGGAGCGTGGGCGCTAAAAATGAGAAATCCAAGATTTGGGTTTTGGGTGAAATAAACAAAATCTAACAAAACATAAACTTCTAGGGACTACCGTAAGTTACGGTATCTACCGTAACTTACGGTAGAAATAAAAAGGGTTACGTCAGTTCTATACTGCCTTACGGCAAACCAAGGTTTTCCAGCAACTACCGTAACTTACGGTAGATACCGTAAGTTACGGTAGAGCCCAGGCAATTTATTAAATCTTGCATATCCAAGCTAATCGAATCCGTTTTTGTACGTAGTTTCGATTAAGCAATATTTCTAAGAACTCTAACACTAATTTATGTTAAAAATCTCTAGTTTTCAGGTTTTGCAAGTATGTGGACGACGATCAAGTTGATGCTCCAAGAACCGAACACGAAACTTTTGGACGCTTCCGCACTAAATGAATCCAGTTAAATTATGTAGTTTTGTAAACACTACTAAATGATTTATGTTTGAAACTAGTTATTTGACTATGTTAAATACTATGACGAAATATAACTTAGTCTATTAACTAAGTTTTTGTTAGTTAAAAATTTTGTCTAAAATTTTCACATTTCATACGATTAATTAATGAATTAAATGGATGGGTGTTACAACCATGATGAATGCTGTGATAATGTCGAAGCAAAAAAAAGCCATAAATCATTACATTGAGGAATGTGCCAAGCTGAAACAAGAGTTGGAGACTGAGAAAATTGAAAATGAAAGAATTAGAAGACTGTTGCAAAGTTATTCTAGTTCTGATTATCTCATTGACCGAATTTATCCAACTGTTGCAGGTTTTGAAGCATTTCAAGAAGAAAAGCAAAAGAAGAAGGATACTGATAAGAAACCGACTGTTATCTATAACAAGTGTCCGCCACCAATTTGGAAATGGTATTTGCCTAGAAAACCAAATGAGGAGCAAGTAAAAAAGGCTTTTAGTATAAAGTTAAAATCCAAAACAACTGATGAGTTACCAGAAAACATTGACGTCATGTTCACATCGTCTGACACCGATCATGAGTCTGAGTTAATAAAAAAGGTGGTCGATCAGGTGTTGGATACGGATGAGGAGTCTGAGTCAAAGTCCGAGTCTGGAAGTTCAAGTTCGTCAGTCAACAGTCCAAAATCGTCGGTTAAACGGGTTTATAGTAAAGAGTTTTTGCTATCAAAATCTAATTTGAATGAGGAAACATTTGAAGTTGAATATACTTTGAATGATTCTTACAAATTATATTCTGATAAAGAATTTTCAATAAGAAGTGTTCAAATTGAAAAGATCAAAAAGGTTTTCAAATTAACAGAAATCAATATTTCTGAAATAAAAGATGTAAATCTTACTGAAAAACCTAAGAAATACACTTCAAGAGTTCAATAATGGTTAAACAAGTAAAAAGGTTACGGTTCTGGTTCTGGTTTTCAAAAGAAACCAAACCATAACGGTAATTTCGAAAAGAAAGGTATTGGATTTATTCCACCTGAAAATTATAAAAATGAGAAAATTTTATAAACCAAAAACAAAATTTGTTGCAGGAACAAGCTCAGAAGAAGAGGCAAAAAGTCCATTTTGGAAGCAATCAAATCAGGAATTCCTTGCCAAGAACCAAGAGAGAATGAAGAATGGAGCTAATCAAAAGATAGAAAAAAGAATCTGTTATCGGTGTCAAGAAGTTGGTCACATAGCATGGAATTGTCCTAAAGCTACCAACATCAAACAGGAAGTTGTTTCTAAACTTAAAGAAAAAGTTGTTGAAGAAAATGAATCACCAACTGAAAAATTTAAAATTTTTGAAAATTCAACATATGAAGTTGGTGAGTGTTCAAAGAAAAGGTTTTATAAAAAGAAATCTGAGCATGACAACCAAATGTGGGTTGTTAAGAAGTCTGATGTGAAAACTGGCAATGAATCTGATTCCATAAAATCAGAGGAGCCACAGGTTGAGGTTAAAGAAGAAAACTCAGTGCCTCCAATGGATGATGTTAATTTTCCACCATTGAAGGCTGAGAATTTTAAATCAAAAGTTGGTAAGGTTGAGATATCAATCAATTCTATTCTGAAAAGAAAGAATTTGATGTCGATAAAGCGTTTAATGGAAATGTTAAAAAGATTTTTGGAAAAATGGTTGAGGGTAAGGTGAAAGGGGTAAAAGATTTTTATGAAACGAAGAAGGCAACATACACCCTAACTGAAAGTGAACTTGATAAGCTAACATTCAAGCTTGCTGAGGCTTGGATGTCTGTGTTTAATATGTAAACATCTGACTTGCCAGAGCTCCCAGGTTGGTAAGAGTGGAGCAGGAATCGACATCATTCTTTTCATCAGGACTGATCGTGTATACTTACAAGTGGTAATTTGTTGTGACATATAAGTGGTAAATCAGGGACATTAATTTGTATCTGATTTTCTACAAGTGGTAATTGGTTTGATCTACAAGTGGTTAATCAAGGTCATTAAGTTGAACTTGATGTAATCTTACATGTGGTATATTTGAAGAACAATATGATGAACCTCTAACCTACATGTGGTTTATAAAATCAACAAAACTTATTTTTCGGAAAAATTATTTTGATTAAAACAAACTTAAGTGTTTTGAAATCATAATGAGAAAATAGTTTGTTGAAAGGGGGAGTTCTGATTGTTTATGCCATGTGGATGGAGATTTGAATCTTGATTCATCAGTTTGTCATTTTCTTGTATAGTTTGTTTTCAAGTCTCTTTAAATGTTTTTGAATTTTAGGGGGAGTAAGAAATTTCAGAAAATCCAAAAACATTAGAAAACTTGAAAAATCCAAAAACATGATAAAACCAGAAAAAGCCAAAACCATTAGAAAATTTCAAAATAAGTTTGGTCGTGAAAAGAGGAAATGATAGTACATCAGTGGACTATCACAACATGCTAAAGATTTGGAAAGTTAAATAGTGATAAATGATTTCACTGAGGATATGTCAGTAGGTTTTTACTCATTTAGTAGATTGTTTTCGAGATATAAACATAAAGTCAAATGCTTACCTATCTCGTGGGGAACATCTCTCGGATATATGGGTAACCCCCGAAATCTTGTTTGAAAGGTTTCTATTTCTGACATACTAGGTCTTTGTGCGTGGTGATATCTGGGGTATTATACCAGGACTTCTGATTTTGCGGGAATAATAGCCTAGTCCTCGTATAATACTTTGAAAAAGCTTTAATTTTTAAAGCCAGCCCTCTTCTAAAAAAGTGAGAAATATCGAAAGATATGTATCAATGGCAGTTGAAGAAAAGATCCCCAAACGGGACACGCCGAAAGTCGAATCGTCATCTCTCTGCTGAACGGAAGTTCTGACCTGAGCTCTCACGGTTTCACATTTACCCGTTTACAGATATTACTAGTGTACATTCACCTGTAAGACTGAATATAGAAATCTGGATACGGGAGTATATTCTGAGGTGGGACACGCGCATAAGTCAAGTATTTAAAATGTTGGACCCAGTATGGCCTTAACAACTTCTTTTTACGTAATATGGCAAGTGATTTCAGTATATGTGAAAAGGATGTGCAAAAATGGAAATCAGACTTTCAAGAAACAAGACCTATAGAATTATCAAGTTTATATCACTTTGAAACAAATTAGTTTAACAAGGTGATTGTAAGATTATTATCTAATACAAATGAATCTTGATTTCTGTGGGTGAGAAGAGCAGTGGAGTTTGGGTGTTTGTATGTGAATGCTAAGCTTCAAACTCAAATATCTTCTGCCTCTCGAGCCTTCTATTTATAGACGGCTGTGGGCATGAATAAACATATGTTTATTCATGCAATAAGTCCTGCATAAAGTAGCAATTTGACATATTCATTGAATCTATCGTTCAAGTTGCATTTGTAATCATGAAAACCAATAATGTCATGCTTCGGTCATGGGTGGCATGATAGAGTTGTGATTTTAGACAAGTGGGTCTGTCATTAGAATTTCTGATAAGCCACTTCATCAGAAATTCTGGTGAACAAATCATCAGAAAGTTTGATGATCAGAATTTGTCAGAAATTGATGATATTTCATCAGAAATATCATCAGATCCATCAGAAATGACCTTCTCTGATAATCCAAATCAACTCTTTATCAACTTGAGATTCTTTGTAGTAGATACTTTGCTTTTCGGTTGTCCAGACTGTTTTTCTTCATCTTGCTGTGTTCTTCAGGACTATTATCTTCTTCAGAGATCCAATTGATTGAGATTTTCTTCAATACTTACAAATAAAGTTTCCTAACAGTTTCCCCCTAAGTATTGTAAGAAAATGAACTATCTCTATGTCAAAATGTAAACAACTTTTAACTAATTCTTGAAAAAGAAAGATCAAGTAACTATGTCCCACAAACATAAAGCATAAAATAGACTATCCAACCATTGTAAAAGAAAAAAAACTTCTAAATATTGTTCAAAAGAAATTTCTATCTCATCAATTCATTCAATTGATCTTCACTCCACTTCTGTGTTTGTCTCCTGGCTTCAGCTTCTTGTGATCAATTATTTTTTGAGTTGCCTTGTACATTGATTTATACCATTCTCTTGCTTCCATCCAATCTTCAATGCAATCTTCTATTTTCTTTCTCAGCTGCTCATTGTTCTTTCCTTTCATCTTGAGTTGCTCTTGTTTCTCATTTATGCAGTTTCTTATATACTTTAAAGTTTGATTTGAGTACCTGCAAATTTCATTGATTCTGAACAGAGCCTTCTCATTATGAGCATCTTTGAAGATTGCACAGATTTCTGGTGTGTCAAAGATTGCACTAGTTCTTGCCAATTTTGAAGGGATTTCAGCTGGAATAGTTGTGTTGGGTGGAGGTATTAACAGCTTAGTGCTATACTCGAAATTGATGCACAGATCAAAGTCTGCTATTGCTGCTCTTTTGTATAATTTCGCTCCTGCATTTTTAACACTGTCAAGGGCTCTTCTGATCACTACTGAACCACATTTCCATTCATCAATGATGTTCTTCATCTTGACTATATCCATTGGATGAACTTCATCAGCCAAGTCTGCATCAGTAACTTTTTCAACATCTTTGTCTTTTCTGACTAGGGTGTACTTATTTTGACTTTCAATCCCTAGTAAGCCTCCTCCAGTAGTCAAAGTATCAACTCTTTCAATTGATACTATTGGATTGGTCAATTTGTTGTGCAATATCACCCGGCTGCCATTCTTTCTTTCTTCATAAATACCTTCACTCATTGGTGAGAGTGGCCTTGTTGGGTTGTCTTCTGGACCTTTCCAATAGTAGTGCTTCAGATGTTCTTCTGGATACATGATTGTGTGTAGATCACCTTCTAGCACTTCTGATTCTTTGATGTTGCCTTCTGAGTCTTCTCTCATTATTTTTCTTGGCCTTTTTGAGGAGGTCACTTCATGTTCCATTCTCCGCTTCTCTTTTGTGTCCATCCTCATACTAAATTCTGTTTCTCCAGTGATGGTTGTAGCTGATGGTTGAGCTGAAGTGTATTCCTTATGTTGGAAACTTGAAGTGTCTGGCTTTGATATTCTTGGTGGAGGACCCATAGGTAACTTTTGTTTATCTGGTGGTGGACCCATGGTCTGTTTTCCTTTTTGAACTGTTACAGCTTCTGTTTGCTTTATTTGTTCTTGTTGGATGGTTTCTGGTTAATGTCTGGGACTTTCTGATTGCTTGGCTTTCTTGTGGAATTGGAGTCTTTAGTTTATGAAGATCAACTTTTGCCAGGGTGGCAACATTGTATTGCAATCTTTTTACTAGCAAATGAATGTTAGTAAGAGATTGACTGTTTGTTTCTTCTTGTTCCTTTATCTTCTGAAACTCCTGATTCTCTTTACTTCTTTGTTCACTTAATTCCAGTACCAACTTTTCAAAAACCTTAGTTAGACTGCTGCTGTTGGCTCTGAGCAGTTGTATTTCTTCAAGAAGCCTTCTTGAACTTGAACTTTCTCCTGCGGTTGCAATTTCTGTCATCTTTTTCTTGATATCACGCAGTTCTTTAAGAGCCTTTTCTATTTCTGAAGAAGTTCCTTTGTTTTCTGATGACTTTTGTATTTCTTTGAGAGCTGCACTATTTTCTTCAGTTTGTTTCTGCACAGCTTTGACAGTCTCTGATAGAGCTTTGACTTCTGATTTTTGATTTCTGATTTCTTCCAGTATCAGATCAAGTTTTTCGTTTATGACTGTTTTCTCAGCAGCTGCTTCATCTTCAAGCTCTTTATGAAGTTGTTTTGGAGACATAGATGGTTGTTCTTGGGAAATAGGGGAAACAACAGATGTTTCCCTTCTAACACCACCAGAAAACACATTTTCTGATGTTCTGAGGTTAAGAGGATTGGAAGTATCCAAATTCTCTGCTTCCTCACCAGAAATTTGAAACAAATTCAAGTCTTGGTTTTCCTCACATCCTTGAACCTTTTCAGGTTCTCCATGAGTTGTTGAGAAACTTTTATTTTTCTCATCCAGGTATCCTTGATCAGTTAACTGATCTCCACCTGTTGTTACCACATTTTCCTCCTCAGAGTCTGACTCAGAAAATGGGTCTTTTGATTCACTCACATTTTGTTTTGTAAAAGCAGTGCTTCTTTGTAATATTTCATATGTTGGTTGAATTGATTCATTAGAATCACTTTCAGAAGTATAAAATATATTGAGTTTAGATTCTGTAGCACCTGTTTTTCCAATATGTGAGCTTTCAGCATGATGTTCTTCTGTTGCAAGAGTCATATGCACATCTTTATCAGCAAGATGTGGATCAGATTCATCCTGCTGCTCTATTCTTGGTATGCTTGATTCTTCTGCATCATGCTCCATGGGTGACACCTTTTCAAATCCTTCTTTTGTTTCAGCTTGCCTACTTAACATTCTCATGTATTCTGCTCTATATGATGAATTTTCTGGTACAAGATCCATCATATTTTCTGGTAGAACAGGTACACCAAAGTCTGACTTCCATGACCCTGCAGCACTCTAGGGTCTCATAATTTCTGATCTCCACATATATTTTGATTTTGGAGTTTGCAGATTTCTTTCAGAAAAAGCATCAGAAATTATGATGGATAAAAATCTGGGAAACGGTAGATGTGAGTCTATCTTTCCAGTTTTGGTCAGAATTGATCTTTTGATCAGATTAAATATTTCTGTTCCAAAATCAATATTCAACCCAGTTATAAGGCTGAACATGATTGTTAGAATATTCATATTTATCTGATCCGTACCTCCGATCTTGGATGATAAACATTTATTCATATTTCCATCAGTACTTGCAAGAAGGCAGGCAGCTTGTTCCTCTTGAACTCGTTGATTTTTTATATCTTCGCCTTACATCCCATTACAGCATCAAGATGTTCAAACATGTCTTCTTTTGGTGGTGCGTCTTCATACTTTTGATTTAAGGGTAGTTCCAAACATTCCCTTATTTTCTCTGGTGTGATTTTGATGAAGATATCTTCCCATACATGTGTTGTTAGCTCCATATTTGTTCTATGAGCTTCGAGAGTGTGTACAACCTGTTGTATCAATCTTTCTGGTACCTCTCTAGTCTTTGTAAGAGCATGAGCTATTGGGCTTCTGATCAGAAACTCAATAAGAATTCGACACTTCACATCATATTGTTCGATATTGGTGTTCATTGCTTCATTGTTGTTCTTCAAAGGAAGATATCCAGCTTCAGTGATTAGGGGAACAGAGTGTATAGCTGGAGGTGGACTGATGTTTGAGGCAGCCATTATGGATTTGGGTTTTTGCTTTTGAAAGAGGTTTTCAGGGTTTTGAGAATTGAGGTGAAGATGGACGTCTCTGTTGTTGGAGGGGATATTTATAGTGAACTGTGACAAAGATTTTTGAGTGTTTTTCGTGGGTTGTTTGTATTCAAGGTATTTTAATGACACCTTAATAATGTTTTAATCTTTTAAAGATGCAACCATTTTTGAAAAACCCTTGGGTTATCTCTAATTTAATGTATATCTCATTCAAGACAATTAGAGATTCCAACGATTTTTAAAAGATAAACACTAGTATCCAACTTGCACCTTTTTAGGTGGGACCCCTTTTGATTTCAGAATTGGTCCAATCAAAAGCCTTTTCTTCAATTGAGTGCTTTCCCATGTTGTTTTTTTAATGATATATATATTGAAAGATTTAAATGTTTCATAAAGAGTTGAATTTTCCCATATATATCATCGGAAGATTTTTGATTCATTTATAGGAGTCTGAATAAAAAAAATTATTTATTTATTTATTTATTTTTTTATTTTTTTTAAGATGAGAGGGAATGAGTGGAGTTTGATGAAATTTCTTACCTTGATCTTGTGAACTCCGCATCTTTATTCTGATGTATCAGGAAGTCTTTTTTTATATAGCTTGTTCCAGTCCTCAGAAAAAAAAATTGAAAGAAACATATCTAAAAATAATTCAGTTTTCTTTTGTTTCTTCGCATCAGAATTTCTGATGTTTTAATGAAATTTCTGATAAATTTTATCAGATTCTGATGTTTTATTATATCCTATCAGATTTCATTTGTTTCTTACCAGATTTTCCTTGTTATCATCAGAAAAGATTTCTTAGTTCCCCCTGGACCTATTGACATATTTAGCTAATAATTTAATTAAGCGAAACTTGAATATATTACTGAACAAAAGTGGGTTAGAACAAAAAAAAAACTTAACAAGCTAAAACTAACACAGATAGACCTAACTACACATCATCTTTATCCAACACGTTATACATGCACTTTACGTATAACCAGAGACTGGTTATTTTCCCTGTATGAAGGGTCGATGGAACCAGGGAAGCAACTCTCAAGTTTTCTTGAAGTGCCAGTTCAGCTCTTGTATAACAACTTCTCACACCACCAAAGTCAAGTTGACTTGTGATGACTTTAGTTACGAAACAAGGGTAGATCAGAAAAGGATTACGGTCATGGACGTTTCCTTCTAAGTCTCTCATGAGAAACTTAGCATAATTGTAAGGTTTTTCCTGTATTACAGCATGTGCCACTTCCATCATCCTGTACGACAGCTCATTAAAGTGTCCTGTCTTTTTCGAAAAGCAGACACTCAACTGTGTTACGAAATATTGAAAAGGTGGTGTGAACCCAGATTTGCAAATTTGCCTTGACACGTTTCTTGAATTGTAGCCCATTTCAGTCAAGGTCCTTTGCACTTCTGCCTTTTCCAATATAGTGATCCTTCGACAGTCACCCAATTTGAGGACATCTCTAAGTGTTTCCTCTTTTAGGGTGATCTCTACCCCCATAACCTCACTTCTTATCCACATAGAAGTGCCACTCATAACAACTTGAGCATTCCACCAGAACTCCTGAAGAAGTTCTGGATATATGGTGACATGTGTAGACATGGCAAAGCCCAAGGGACTTCTCATAATCATATTGTACACAAACCTGCAGTCCTCCCATGCAGGTCCTTCTAAGTTGGATCTAAGTTTGAGATTATGATGTTCGTGAAGTATGAGAGGAAATTGATTGGATTCCATTGATCTTGGGTGATTCATTTTGAAATAAGAAGGTTTTCTGATGGTAGGCTTTTGAAGAGAAGATTTTGTTGTGAAGAATGTCTTTTTCAGTTTGTTAATATTTATAGGTGAAAGTGATAGTTTCATATTAAAAAAAATTCTTCTCTTCATTTAAGACGATATCTATTGCAGTGAATATGACAGTCTACTAAGCCTTTTGTGTGAGTAAGCATTCAAATAGGTGGGTGGCTAGCTTCTAATGATATTGGTGCTTACGTGTTTCTGTTAAACTCCTTATGACCGAATGACGTTGCATGGGAAAAAAATCACCCTTTTTTGACAAAACAAAAAAAAAATAAACAACAAAAAAAATTTATACAAATGGAATATATATCAAGATATGGGCTTTTGATGATTACTGACTATTATGCACAATTAAACACAAGTTCCTGATGTAAATCAGAATTTCTAGTAAATCATCACATTTTATTGATGATTTATTAAATTTTCTGATTTTTCATCAGATTGATGAATTTTTGCATCAGAATTTTGTTTAATTGTCCTTTCATTCTCAGTAACTTGATGATTATCAACTTGGTTTTCTTTTTGTTTTGTTTTTATTTCTGAAACATTTTCATCTCTTATGTTAACCATGCCAAGTTTGTTGATCAAAAAATTATGTCTCTTTTCATCAAGAGGTTTTCACATGATCTTTTATGAAGTGATATCTGACATCTATATGTTTGGTTCTTGAGTGATGAACTGGATTTTCTGTTATTGCAATTGCACTCTTTGAATCACACAAAATTGGTATTTTTGTCAGATTTACTCCATAGTCCTTCAGTTGAGTTTGCATCCACAGCACTTGTGAACAACAGCTTGCTGCTGCTACATATTCTGACTCTGCTGTTGATGTGGCAACACAGTTTTACTTCTTGCTTGCCCAACATACCAATTTTTCCCCCAAGATTTGACAAGCACCAGATGTGCTTTTTCTATCAATCCTACACCCTGCATAATCTGCATCTGTGTATGCAATTAATTCAAGGTTTGTATCCTTTGGATACCAGAGACCAAGTTCTGAAGTGCCTTTTAGATATTTGAAAACCCTTTTTACAGCCTTTAAATGAGATTCCTTAGGGTCACATTGATATCTGGCCAGAAAACATGTAGCACACATGATGTCTGGTCTACTTGCAGTTAAGTATAACAATGACCCTATCATTCCTCTATAGGTTTTAATATCTACACTTATTCCATCTTTATCAGAATCTGATGTCTGTCGTTAAGGACATGCAAAAACCAACTAACTCTATAGCTAGGGTAAGTCGGATATCGAACCAGAGGAGGATTGTGGAAAGTGTATAATGCTTAGTTTTGATTAACTATTATTAAAAAGTAAAACTCAATTGTTGGATTTGATTAATTATCTAAAAATTACGAACTAAAAGTGAAGTTTAAAGCAATAGAGAGAACAATGGTTCCTCCAGCTTTCAGGTTTTATAGCTAGATTCAATTATGTGTTTAATCGAAACACTCACATAGACATAAGTGTTTAACCTAATTCATCAATTGTGATAACCAACGACTAAGTACTCCGGTCAATACATAACGGGAGGTTATCGAACGATTATCAATTACAATTACAAACCCTAACCCCATGTCAAATATATCCCAATTACTAGAACTCTCGGGAACTGAATGCTTAGAAATTAAGGTTTAAATAAATGCAATTGTCTACAATCAATAAATCAAATCAAAGTGAAAAGCATCGAATGCTTAGATCACCGAGTTAATACGATTGTCACAAACACATAAAATTATCTAACTTACAAAACCCTCCATCCGGAGGAAACCATAAAACAACTAGCCGCTCATGTTGGTTGTTGATCTTCAATCGCCTGATACCCGGTTGACCCCCTGTGATATTCTGCCGTCGAAGATATGATCCCCGATATATGTTCATGTCGGCTGCTTTTTAATATTCCTTCCAATCCTCACATGTGCAGCCCAATATCTCCACAAAATATGATGGGCTTGGTCCAACAAAACAATCCCTTCGATAATTCCCCCAGTCCACGTAAATGATGATGATGATTGTTAAATATTGTTTCCCAAGTCCAAGATGGCAGCTCATGTGCGGCCCACAAGTCCACATGTATGTGTGTCTTCTAAATCTTGGGCCCCCAAAAGTCAGCGTATATTGCTGATGATGTGATGATGAAAATTATCTTGATGTTGTTGACCTTTTTATGCTTGTGCCTCTAAGTCTGCCGTCACTTAATTGAAAATGATGATAATTTACTAAAAAAAATCAAAACCCTCTCCAAAAATATTCACGTGGATATCCACTCCAATGTTTCAAGATGTCTTCTCAATTAATTATTGATGTTCTTTTATTTCCCCAACATTCGATAGCAGCCTTTTAATTCCAACTGTAGTCTACGGTTATTACCGTAGGTTACGGTTTAAACTTTCTGTCCACTTTTTATTCTCTTGACTGTAGGCTCCGGGATTCAACTGTAAGCTACGCTCTTCGACCCGAACCAGTCTCAGGTAATGTTATTCACATGATTATTATTCCCGACTGTTCCGCTTCATCACTAAACCCTCTAACTTCACCGAATTACGCGATTAACCTGTAACACCACATACTTGCGTAGTTAACATATTCAAAGCACATTATCACTTAAATGACAATAATTCCCACAAAATACGCACATTAACACTCGGGTTTCACCACCTCCATCACATCCCCACATTTAACATTGATTGTCCTCAAGCAACCATTACAAACATTATTCACCTTATTAATAAATCACCATTAAATCTCTTACCGAATCAACAGTTTAAGGTCCCAAGTCATACCCGTCCCATAGACTGACACAATCGAGATTGACAATCTGACAATAAATGATACGCATTTAAAACAATTTAAGACTTGCCTAACTAAAACTAACATGCTTATGATACTACACACATGCCACACGCCCCTCACAATAAACACTCCTCTCGGTTTAATCAAGACTAGCGTGTAATATGCTAGGATATTTCGCTCAAAACCAAATATGCTACCTTGCAATTATAAGCTTGTATAGCAATCACACCTCCACTGTATCAAGTAACATAGCACATATCAAAAGGACTTTTCGGGTTTTGGGTTAAGGGTAAATATAAGTGAATATTTTTGGATTTTTATGATTATTGGCGAACACAAAAGAACATACCAAACCATGACAACTTATTCACAATACTACTAACACATGGGTTATTCTTCGACCCTTTTATTCAACACGAACATAACAATGATTTCTGTTTTTCTTTTTTTTCTTTCTTTTCTCTTTTTTTTTTCTTTTTTTTTCAACAAACATCTAACATATACTTGTCATTTATGGTTGGTAATCAAACGGTCAACAAGGTGTAACAAACGAAAGGTATAAGGCTCAACATGGTTTACTAAGGTGGGTGGAATCAACAATCAACAAATAACACAATGAAAGGATCCTAATGCCTTTATCATCTATGTGCATACGCTAAATCACAGTCTCAGCACGTATCAAACCACACAAGTTCTAACACAAAGCAACATATGGCCTACACTTAACAATTGAACATTTAGTGCAAATTCAACTAATAATAAGTAGGCTCAAATATCTCACCGAACAAAAGGAATATAGGTTGCCGACACGTAGCATGTGTAATTCCTAAAGCATGTTACCCCTAGTTAGGCATCTCTTTTTAATTATTCTCTAAGACATGTCAGAAATACTCTCATGAAACTTAAAGGGACAACCATGACTAGGGATCTAAGTTAGTTTAATATCAGTAGGAACCCTTTAGCAATTGAAAATATTGGTTTTCATGTAGTTCAAACATACTTAAATTTTTCAATTTTTACCAATTTCAACCAATTCAAGCATTTAAGATCATCAATCCTACCAACCCTCTCTCGAGTTACCGCATCCCCACACTTGGGATACATTGTCCCCAATGTATGGTGCAATTTATAATCTAAACTCGAGAGATACCACCCACAGACCATGAACGGCTAACAGCCTAGACGACTCACAATTGACACCATTCCCAACACAAAGATTCACACCACCAATTGTACAAATAAAAATAAAAGAAAGGATAGAGAGACACATGAACCTGATAATTCAATCAGCAAGTGTCTGTAGCGGTGCGACTGCTATGATCAGACAGGGCCATAAACATCTCTTGGATTCTCTGATATCTCATCGGGGATGTTGCCAAACATCCCCACACTTGAATTGTTACATCCGCGGGAATTAAACGTAGTAACCTGCCAAAACAGAACCAACACCAAAAGAAAACAAAACAAAAGAACAAATACAATACAATACTCTACATCCTCGGGCTGCCTCCCGAGAGCGCTAAGTTTTAGGTCTTCAGCCAGACCGTACCTGATATGCGTTACGGTGGTCTCAATGCACACTTACCCAAAACATTTCCAACAAATGCCCGGAAATTTACATGCCACCTCCATAGGTCTGTAAGTATAATTGGCATGTTCAGACTGCACCTGCGGGTTTCGCTAATCCACTTCACGAGATATACACCGATGTCTTGTAGCTTCACCCTTTTCATCTTCTTCCTCGAACTCTCTTCCCCACACTTATTAACTGGAATGATTGATATGGGAAGAGGTTCGGTACACACATTCATCTCATCAGACTGCTCTGCCTCATCATCCTCACACACTATCTGATCCATCGGTGACTCTTCATCAGATAAAGGATTCATTGGTGTGGTATTATCCTCCACAACCTCCTCCTCCATGTGAGAATAATCTCTAATATCAACAGGTAATGGTGAGAGACGCTCTTCTATTTCTATCTTCATTTTTAACTTCTGACACTTGGAAACTAGGCAGCTGATTCGATCTTCATCGGAAAGGTTGGGTGCTAATAAAAACTGTTCGAGTTTGGACAAACTCGCTTCCAACGTAGCAAGCTTTTTCTCCTCCTCGGTCTGATAAGTATAGACACCATCGGGCTCAGGATATTCCTCGGGATGATACTGTCGGTATCCCTGATACGGTGTTGAGATGTATGCATCCATCATTTTTTTATTCCAATACTCTGGATTTTCCAAATACACCGCGCACACATCCTCATCATAAGAAGTATGATAACGACCGCAACAGAAACATCGTCCATCCGTCCTTGGCTCATAATAAGTATCCTCGTCCCGATCCCATCCATCAGAGTAATAACCATCCTCCACCGTTGTATCATAATCATAAAAATATGGTGGAGGTGAAGGATTATCATAGCAAGGCATCGGTGGTTTTGCCAATTTCGCTCTTTCCCGTCTAAATCGGGCCTCGTGGCAACCGATACACGGGTGAAGTGGTTCCCTGCACAAAATGCATCTAAGAGAGGTGCATAATATTGTAAGATCTGTCATCCTGCACAAACAAAAAAAACACAAGCACCACGCATCAATCTGAACAAAACAAAACAAAACAAAACTGACACTATTTTTGGATTTTTTTTTTTAAACTAAAACTTAACACTAAACACTTTGCGCACGCCTCCCCGGCAACGGCGCCATTTTGATGTCTGTCGTTAAGGACATGCAAAAACCAACTAACTCTATAGCTAGGGTAAGTCGGATATCGAACCAGAGGAGGATTGTGGAAAGTGTATAATGCTTAGTTTTGATTAACTATTATTAAAAAGTAAAACTCAATTGTTGGATTTGATTAATTATCTAAAAATTACGAACTAAAAGTGAAGTTTAAAGCAATAGAGAGAACAATGGTTCCTCCAGCTTTCAGGTTTTATAGCTAGATTCAATTATGTGTTTAATCGAAACACTCACATAGACATAAGTGTTTAACCTAATTCATCAATTGTGATAACCAACGACTAAGTACTCCGGTCAATACATAACGGGAGGTTATCGAACGATTATCAATTACAATTACAAACCCTAACCCCATGTCAAATATATCCCAATTACTAGAACTCTCGGGAACTGAATGCTTAGAAATTAAGGTTTAAATAAATGCAATTGTCTACAATCAATAAATCAAATCAAAGTGAAAAGCATCGAATGCTTAGATCACCGAGTTAATACGATTGTCACAAACACATAAAATTATCTAACTTACAAAACCCTCCATCCGGAGGAAACCATAAAACAACTAGCCGCTCATGTTGGTTGTTGATCTTCAATCGCCTGATACCCGGTTGACCCCCTGTGATATTCTGCCGTCGAAGATATGATCCCCGATATATGTTCATGTCGGCTGCTTTTTAATATTCCTTCCAATCCTCACATGTGCAGCCCAATATCTCCACAAAATATGATGGGCTTGGTCCAACAAAACAATCCCTTCGATAATTCCCCCAGTCCACGTAAATGATGATGATGATTGTTAAATATTGTTTCCCAAGTCCAAGATGGCAGCTCATGTGCGGCCCACAAGTCCACATGTATGTGTGTCTTCTAAATCTTGGGCCCCCAAAAGTCAGCGTATATTGCTGATGATGTGATGATGAAAATTATCTTGATGTTGTTGACCTTTTTATGCTTGTGCCTCTAAGTCTGCCGTCACTTAATTGAAAATGATGATAATTTACTAAAAAAAATCAAAACCCTCTCCAAAAATATTCACGTGGATATCCACTCCAATGTTTCAAGATGTCTTCTCAATTAATTATTGATGTTCTTTTATTTCCCCAACATTCGATAGCAGCCTTTTAATTCCAACTGTAGTCTACGGTTATTACCGTAGGTTACGGTTTAAACTTTCTGTCCACTTTTTATTCTCTTGACTGTAGGCTCCGGGATTCAACTGTAAGCTACGCTCTTCGACCCGAACCAGTCTCGGGTAATGTTATTCACATGATTATTATTCCCGACTGTTCCGCTTCATCACTAAACCCTCTAACTTCACCGAATTACGCGATTAACCTGTAACACCACATACTTGCGTAGTTAACATATTCAAAGCACATTATCACTTAAATGACAATAATTCCCACAAAATACGCACATTAACACTCGGGTTTCACACCCTCCATCAGAATCCAATTTGTTCCCTGTTGCCATGGGAGTTTTTGAAACAGAGCAATTTTCAAGTGAATATTTTTATAGAATTGTTTTGACATATTTTGATTGACTCAGAAATATTCCATCAATTCTTTGTTTGACTTGTAAACCTAAGAAAAAGGTTAATTCACCCATCATGCTCATTTCAAAATGGCTGGTCATTAATTTTTGAAACTTTTTGCAAAATTTTTCATTTGTTGATCCAAATATAATGTCATCAACATATATCTGAACCAACAAGGTATGGTTTTTGTGTGTTTTGAGAAACAGTGTGGTGTCAATAGTACCTTTGGTAAATCCAGAATTGAGTAAGAAGTTTGATAATGTTTCATACCAGGCTCTTGGAGCTTGCTTCAATCCATACAAGGCTTTGTTTAATCTATAAACATGATTTTGAAATTTTGGATCAACAAAGCCTTCAGGTTGTTGCACATAAACTTCTTCTTCAATTTTACCATTTAGGAAAGCTGATTTTACATCCATTTGATAAACTTTGAAATCCTTGGATGCAGCATAAGCAAGAAAAATTCTTACAGCTTCTAATCTAGCTACAGGTGCAAAGGTTTCATCATAATCAATACCTTCTTGTTGACAGTAACCCTTGACTACTAACCTTGCTTTGTTCCTTGTGATTATGCCATTTTCATCAGATTTATTCCTGTATACCCATTTTGAGCCTATGATAGATTTGTCTTTGGGCTTGGGTACCAGATCCCACACCTTGCTCTTTTCGAATTGATCCAGCTCTTCTTGCATAGCTTGTATCCAATCTGGATCATTCAGAGCTTCTTTGGCAGATTTGGGTTCTATTGTGCTTAAGAACCCAGCATATGCACATTCATGTGTAGTTGCAGATCTTGTTCTCACACCATCAGCTGGATTGCCAATGATATTAGAATGAACATGCCCATTGATCCATCTCAGCCTGTTTTGAACAACTGTTGGTTCTGATGGATTTGAACTTTCCCCCTGTTCAGTTACCTCTGTTTCATGTAAAGTACTAGAATTTTGATTTTCTGTTGTGCAATTTACTTGTTCTTCAGGGTTAGTACATGATATTTCTGATGTTTTAAATGTACAGGCTTTATCATGTTCTAAAAGATCTTCTGACATTATTTCAAAGAGATGCTCATAATTTTCTTGTTTGTCAGAAAAGTTTATTTCTTTCATGTATTCATCAGAAACTTCAGTCTCTGATGAGTCATCAAATGAGACATATAAACTTTCTCTGATTGTCCTTGTATTAAGAATGAAAATTCTATAAGCTTTTGAGGACAATGAGTATCCAAGAAAAATACCTTTTTCTGCTTTTCTGTCAAATTTTTCAAGGCTTTCAAAATCATTGAAAACAAAACATCTACAACCAAATGTGTGTAAAAATTTTACACTTGGAATTCTATTATTTATGTTGTAGGGTGTTTTGTTTAGCCTTTTGTTGATGAGAGTTCTGTTTTGAGTAAAACATGCATTTGCAATTGCTTCTGCCCAAAAGTGAGAGGGCATTTTGGCATATGCAAGCATTGTTCTGGCAGCTTCTACTAAGGTTCTATTTTTTCTTTCAACAACCCCATTTTGTTGAGGGGTTCTAGGAGCAGAAAAGTCATGAGAGATTCCTTTGTTTACAAGAAAGCTTTCAATTTTGGAATTTTTGAATTCTGTCCCATTGTCTGATCTGATCCTTCTTACTGTTAGCTTTAACAAGTTTTCAATTTTCTTTATAAAATTAATGATCAGATCAGGTGTTTCACTTTTCTTTCTCAAAAATTCAACCCATGTATATCTGGAAAAAAAACAACTATTACTAGTATATATTTCTTTCCAGAAAAACTTTCTGTACCTATGGGTCCACACAGATCCATGTGTAAAAGTTCCAAGTTTTGTGTAATGGAAGATTCAGAAATTGATTTGTGAGAGCTTCTTTTTGACATTCCCATCTCACAAGCATCACAAATTTTATCCTTTTTAGAGGATATGAAAGGTAACCCTTTTACCAGACCTTTACTTGCTAATTTGTTTAGGTTTTTGAAATTCAAGTGAGCCAATCTTTTATGCCACAACCAACTACTTCCTTTGTCAATCTTTGAAAATAAACATAGTTTAGGATATTCATTTTCTTCTTTGAAGTCAAAGTAATAGATTGACTGTCTTATCCTTTTCCCACTCAAATATACTTTATTATCATCCATACCTATTAGCAAGCATTTTTCTGGTAAAAATGTTACCTGAAAACCTTTGTCACAGAATTGACCACAGCTCAGCAAATTATATTTTAAGCCTTCAACATAAGCTACTCTTTCAATGGTCAAACACCCATACCTGATACATCCGTATCCCATTATCCTTCCTTTCACTCCGTTTCCAAAGTTCACCATTTTACCCAGCTTTGAGACAAAGTTGCTGAGTAAGCTCCTATCTCCAGTCACGTGCTTGGAGCTTCCTGAGTCGTAGTACCAGATCTGCTGCACATGATGGTCCTGAAATGAAATGATTGGAGGGATTTAGGTACCCAGGCATGCTTGGGTACACTTTCTGATGATATTCTGGTTCTATTAAATTTTCTGGATGATCTTTCATCAGAATTTCTGTTGGATGCTGAGCCACTAACAGAATTTTTGTTTTTCTTTTGGAGATGGTGTTGAACAAGCTTCAGTATTTCAACACACATACAGGAATAATCAGAAATTTCTGATTTTCCTTCTTGTGATGGAATGTAGGGATTGTTTTGAAAAGATGAGTAAACTGCTTCTGAAGTTTTTACAAACTTTTGACTGTATTCACTTCTTTTGGGTTCAAATTTTGGCTTATCAAAGGAGTATTCAGAACATGTTGATTTATAAGTTTCAGAATCAGATTCTGATAAGTATTTATCAGAAATCTGTTGAGCAGCTTTTACAAAGACAGTGGGTTTGTTATTGGTTGATCTTACATAACCCAACCCTTCTCCTTTGTTCTTTGGAGTGGACTCTATGAAACTTATGAATTCTTTTGCTTCTTGAAAACCTCTTACATTGATTTCTTTATCATTGATTTTCTTGTAAAGATCTCTTCTTTCATTTTCATAGAACTCAATTTTAGATCTTTGATCTAAACTTTGTTCTATTAGTATTGGTTTTCAAGAATGATTTTATTCAAGGTCCTCTGCAACTCATCAGATTTCTTACCATCTGATTGATGTTTAACTTGCAAGTTTAAAAAATCTGACATGAGCTCATTTAGCTTGTGTTCAAGATCAAGATTGTCTAAACTTACCTGTTGTTCTGAAGTCTCTGGTATGTCATCAGAAAGTGCCATTAGACAGAAGTTGGCCATTTCTTCTTCTTCTGCATCAGAAGAGTCATCAGATAACCATGTATCTGTTCCAGGAATTAGGCTGACTTGCTGTTGTTGCTTCTTAGCTTCCCCAAGCTTCTTTTCATAGTAAGCAACATCTTTCAGCTTCTTGGTCTTACACTCAGATGCATAATGACCTTTTTGCTTGCATTTGTAACACACCACCTCAGCCTTTCCCTTATCTTTAGATCTAACATCTTCTTTAGATCTATCATCCATCCTCCTTCTATCACTCCTCTGGTACCTCTGGCTTCCTCCCTTCAACCTTTGCTCAAATGTTTTGGTGAGCAGTGCTATTGCATCAGCAAAGGCTGAAAAATCTGATGATGAATCAGAAGTCTCAAAGACCTGGCTGTTTATCATTGGAAGTTGTTTGTCTTTGTGAGTTAGAGATAAGAGCTAAAGATCCCCCTCTTTGAATGGTTTCTTCAAATATTTCTTCCTCTCTGGGGATCAAGATGCTATATAAGTCGTGAAGACTCATGTTTCCTAGTTCTAAAGTTGAGGACAAAGTTATTGTGAGACTTCTCCATTCTCTAGGCAAAGCATCAAGAAATTTAATGTTTCTTTCATCATTTGATATAGTTATTCCAAATTTCTTTAGCTCATTTAAAAGTTTTGTGAACCTTTGATATGTATCATTTAATTTTTCATTAGGTAAACTTTTAAACCTTTCATAGGATGAGACATTGTTTGTTCTCTTGTTTCTTTTCATCCTTTCTCCTCCTTCACAAAGATTTTCCAACTGATCCCATATTTCCTTGGCTGATGCACAAGCATCAACTTGTAAAAATATGTCATTAGGGATGGCCATTATTAAGAGTGATTTTGCTCTTTCATCCTTAACCACCAGATCCTTGTCTTCCGGGCTCCAGTTTATTTCACTTTTTGGAGCACGAGAGGCAGGGATTCCTGGTGTTTGGTCAGTTGCTGGAATTGCTGGTATTTCAGTCATTTGGTATATGTGGACCCCTTTCAATGGATTGAAACAGAGCTCGGTCATGACCATTAAGGAAATTGACCATCCTGATTTTCCATTGGGGGTATTCCTCTCTGACCAGAGTCGGAGGTTTGGACATAGAACCAATGTTAAAAGCATTATTCCAGGTTTGAAAGCTGGCCATATTTAGAAAAAAGAAGAAGAGCGATTGATCGTTTGAAAATAATTTATTCAATCTGCTCTGATACCAATTGTTGGACCCAGTATGGCCTTAACAACTTCTTTTTACGTAATATGGCAAGTGATTTCAGTAAATGTGAAAAAGATGTGCAGAAATGGAAATCAGACTTTCAAGAAACAAGACCTACAGAATTATCAAGTTTATATCACTTTGAAATAAATTAGTTTAACAAGGTGATTGTAAGATTATTATCTAATATAAATGAATCTTGATTTCTGTGGGTGAGAAGAGCAGTGGAGTTTGGGTGTTTGTATGTGAATGCTAAGCTTCAAACTCAAATATCTTCTGCCTCTCGAGCCTTCTATTTATAGACGGCTGTGGGCATGAATAAACATTTGTTTATTCATGCAATAAGTCCTGCATAAAGTAGCAATTTGACATATTCATTGAATCCATCATTCAAGTTACATTTGTAATCATGAAAACCAATAATGTCATGCTTCGGTCATGGGTGGCAGGATAGAGTTATGATTTTAGACAAGTGGGTCTGTCATCAGAATTTCTGATAAGCCACTTCATCAGAAATTCTGGTAAACAAATCATCAGAAAGTTTGATGATCAGAATTTGTCAGAAACTGATGATATTTCATCAGAAATATCATCAGATCCATCAGAAATGACCTTCTCTAATAATCCAAATCAACTCTTTATCAACTTGAGATTCTTTGTAGTAGATACTTTGCTTTTCGGTTGTCCAGACTGTTTTTCTTCATCTTGCTGTGTTCTTCAGGACTGTTATCTTCTTCAGAGATCCAATTGATTGAGATTTTCTTCAATACTTACAAATAAAGTTTCCTAACATAAAACATTAATCTCGTATCTCGAAACAGTGGAACTTTGTGTAAAGATTTAACTGATAATCTAGGTGAATCATTTAGAACTTAAAATGTCTAAAGCTTAATGGTGTTAGTGATTTGTCTCATAAACTGATATGATCCTCTTACACAAACTCACAAAAAGATTGTTTTACTATATTTCATCAAATTCAAAAATCCAAAAAGATTTTAGTGTGTTTTAGCATAAATTTTGAAAAACTCAAAAAGATTTTCGACAACTGATGTTAAATAGCTGATTTTCAAAATTCCGAGTGCTAAACATGATGATCATTTTATGAGGGGGAGTTTGTGTTCTTAATCGATAAAATTTTGGATGTTGTATACAAGTGGTACATTAGATATTATCATTGAAAAATCTTTATGGACAAATCCGAGGGAGAGCCTTGATATAAAAATTTGTCAAATGTTAAATTTGTGAAAATTTATTGTGTGGTAGAGGATGTGCAAGATAACCTGGATTCTGAGTCTGAGAATAGAGCCAGATCACAATCCTGATCCTGTGAAAGCCAGGCTGCGATCCCAGCAAATCGAAAGGGGGAGTCTGAAGTCATCCAAGAGAGATTGTTCGAGGGGAGTATGTTGGTGCTGATGAAAAGAAAAGAGCAGACAGACTGATAAAGACTGAAGACGTTGAAGACTCGACACTTAAGACTCGTCAACATCCGAGGGGGAGTCTGTTGGTGCATACGTCTGTCGACTTCGTCTTGTATCGAGTCTTGCATTGTTCAGAGCTCGGAGTTCAAGAAATCATGTCAAAAGTTAATTCCGCTTGAAGCTGTTTAATTCCGCTTGAAGATGTCACCTTGTAATTCCGCACGGAATTACAAGGTAATTCCGTTTGAGTTTGTAATTTCGCTTCAATGTGATTCCGTTTGAGTATGTTTGAAACGGAATTAGTTTATCTATAAATAGGAGTATTTCCGTTTCATTTGAAACGGAATTAGATTTGGGTATTCCGACGGCGAAGCTCTGTCGAAGTGTCTACAGATCTGTAACTGTTCAGATATCAATGAAAAGACAGTTTAAAGTGATATTCTAGCTGAATCACACACAATATGTCTGTTTCCGCCTTTCATATTGTGTAGAACACCTCTGATCGACTCGTTTCGGGACACGATCCTTCAAGTGGTATCAGAGCTCAGGAGGAGGAGTTCTGCAAATTTCAGCTTGATTTCATCTCATTTTCTTACTTCTACACCTTCTTTTCTAATTGAACAACTTTTCACGATTAAAATGATCTGAATTTCTCACATCATAAGAGAAATAGTATATTAACAAATCCTTGAGAAAATTGGACTTTAATTCGATCTAAAACTGATAAAAATTGTAATTCCGTTTGAAAAGTTGGAGCGAAATGATGACATCAGCATAATTCCGCTTGAAATTGCATCATAATTCCGCACGGAATTACGACATTTGGTTAATTCCGTTTGAATTTGCTGCTAATTCCGCTCGAAATTAGTATTTCCGTTTGAATCCGTTCAAACGAAATTATAATTTCGTTTCAAAACATAATTCCGCTTGAAACTGGTGTTTAATTCCATGCGAAATTAGATCTCGTTTGTTCAGTTCAAACGGAATTAGTTAATTCCGTTTGAAAATCTTAATCTCGTTTGAAAGCTTAATTCCGTTTGAAGTTTGTTTGTGCAGGTTAATCTCGCTTGAAGGTAATCTCGTTTGGAGTGATTCCGTTTGAAGCACTAATTTCGCTTGAAATTGTCTGGTTTGAGAAACTTGTTATAGTAAGTGCAATAAAACACGGTTATGCAGCGAATGCAGAAAATGGAAAGAAAGTAATGCGGTAAATGCCGGAAACAAGAAAATTGTTGCAGTGAGTGCAGAAAAGATGCAGTGAATGTAGAGGAAAAATGAAGCAGTGAATGCAGAATTTGATATAGTAAGTGCAATAAAACAATCCAGTGAGTGGATCAGGTAAAAGTGGAGAATCCGCGAGGGAAGCAATCAAGATGAAGAACCCATTGTGAGAGACAACCGTAATAAGGAGATTAAATCTGTGATAAATCAAGGAATAGCCATGCGTGGGGAAATATACAAATAATCCTGTGACTGGGTGAGAAGAAGGAATTGTTGTGGGATACAACCGCAAGAGATCTGAGTGAGTTAGAATGTCTAAAATCTGTATGGATTCAAATCATGTGATATGATGATGGGCAAGTTAATCAAGACCGTTGGAGTACGTGTTGAGACAACTACACAAGAGGAGGTTCGTGTGATACAAATCAAGTATAGTCAAGGCAAGCGTGAAGCAAGGTTCATGAGGAGCAAGGTTGGTGTATAAGAAGATCCATGTGAAGTGTTAAATACCGAAAGACTCGAGAAGATAAAACTACTCGGTGTTCAAGATCTACAACAACTCAAGGATGTTCGTGAATCGTGATTAGGGGGTGAATGAAAGTTATAACCCCTACACATCCTAAACTACAAGGGTTTTATGGTAATTAAAGAAAAGATTGGCGGTTACAAAGTTGAGGGACTAATGTTGACAAAACAGAACGTGACAACCAACACCCTCAAGGGTTGCGACACCCTTGAAGTCACATCTGTTTGATTTCGGCAGACAAAAATAAAGGCATGGTCACGTATAAAGAACGGCATGGTCATGTTGATTGGAAGGCATGGTCACGTCTATTGGGAAGCAAGGGCACGTCTATTCAACAAGGAGTTACAAAGGGCGGCAATAAATCAGAGACAAAGGGACGCGAATTTTTTAATCAAGGGACGCATCTCTTCATGTTTAATCATATCCACACAATTCAAGAGACGCAACCGTTCGCAAGGAGACGCGTCTATTAGATCGCACCTTTTTGAAACTATAAATAGGGATAGATTTCTCATTTGTAAATCACTCTCAACAATTGTATTGTATTCGAACTCTCATTTTATATATTTCAAGTTATTCGATTGTCTAGAGATCAAAGATCCATTTTGGGGCCAATAAAAATGCAAATCTTTTGCGTAAAGTTCTACAGGCAGAGTCTTCTGTTCACAACCTGATGAAGATCTTCCGTCAATGGGTTCGATTCTCCCCCGATTGAAAACTTCGTCCTCCGTATCTCCTCCACATGTTGTTTGGCCGAATCCATTGCATACAAACAAGCACACAATGCACAATATAATTTGAATGTTAATCACTCCACAATATTATGGATCAATGACGTTATATATAACAATGGTAAGAGAGCAAAAGAAGAGTAAAAATTTACGTTGATGGACTCCTTGTCTTCGTAATTATGAGTCTTCAAATCATTAAATATTATATATTATAGATTATAGATGTAGGTATTTTACAATGCATAAATTTATTTACAATAACAATTAAATTAGATTCTTCACATGTCATCTTAATTATAGGTTGCAAAGGTGCCGAAATCCCTAAAATGCCCCTAAAGTGTCTTAATTTTTTGGACAATGTGTAAGTTTATCCCCTCTAAAATAGCTTGGCTCTCTTGTACATGTTGCTTCAAAATGTGTATATAATGTAAAATTACCATAAGGGTAAAAAACCTAGTTTACTTAATAAGGTAGTATAGATATAAATATAGATATAGATATAAATTATTGTATAGTTGTTTTCATTGGGCCATTAGCATATGTACCCCTTTAATCTTTTAATCTTACTCGATCAATCTGAAGAAGTTCACTTGTAGTAGTTGGGGTATCATTGTCTCCACCTCAAAACTAACATGTTAACTGCACGTTACCAATTTACAAATATTCATGTGCTCAGCTTCAATGTACGATCGGATATAATGTAAATGGATTAGAATGATATAGTTAATATCGAATGACAATAAAGGGTAGTGATTTGTTTAGTCAATTTTACCCTCGGTTAAAAATATTGCATGATTTGTGAATTGGGAGGTGCAAATGTGTGATGTAAAACGAAATGTTTGAAAAAGGAGCCGTTAAAACAGTAACCATTTGAAAAACTGCCGTTGGAACAGTAATCATTTGAAAAAATTGCCGTTGGAAGTAATCGTTTGAACAAATAGTGTTGGAACAGTAACCATCTATAAATTAAAAATAATATAAAAAAATTATATTATCAAATATTTAAAAATTAAAAACAGAATATGATATAATTTATAAATTAAAAAATATCATATTATTAATAAAAAAGAAATTCAATTATTATTATTTATACAATTTATAAATTGAATATTTAAATTATAAATAGAAGAATATAAAAAAATAGGTGATCAGATCAATCTTGGTTTGGAATAGTTTATTATTAGAGAAAAAAGAAAAATGATGGTAGGTTAGAATAGGAGTTTAAACCACCTAAACCATTGAAGATGCTATTACTTAAATCTTTATATCCCCGCAATCCAAGGGGCCCCTATTCTCAACGTTAAGGTTACCATTATATAACGACTGGGGCATCAAATGTTAATCAGGTACGTTTATAATAATAGTAATAGTAATAATAATAGATGTTGAAAGTAGATTAACATTATAAAATGAGCAATTCATCTTGCAGTTGTTGAAATATCATTGTTATTTCCTGCCACCTCAAAACATGATAATTGGATGTTAATATTTTATAATTTCTCGCTAGGCTATCATGTTCTCAACTTCAATATAAAAATACGTATAATTATATATGACGAAAATATATTAGGATGCAGTGACCAATTAGCATCGTCACAGAGATGAAGTTAATTACTCTTCTCCTTTGATTCTCATTCGATCATATTTTCCCAGTTTCAATCCATCAATCCATTGGTTTACTAAAAAATGCATCGACTAGCCGGTCCGGTCCATCTTCCAGAAAAAAATGGCCTTACTAAGGAAAGTTAATTAAGAGATGATCAAATTAAAGAAACAAACAAAATATATAAGATCGAGAGAAAAATATGGTGTATTTATCCTTGATATTTGAGTGTATTGTTTTACATTTTATGCATGTTATCAATGTTTTAAAAACCTGTTTAAACCGGCCGGTTGTACCGTTTGAACCATCCGGTAAAACCAGTTAAACCACCTGGTACACCCGGTTGAACCGTAAGATACACCCGATTAAACCATTTTTGAGCCAAATCCGGTACGGTATAAAAACCGGATTTTAAAACATTTAATGTTATAGTTTGTATGTGTATCCCTTTGTCTTTTAATCTTATCAAAATCTTATTTATCCATAATGAATCGAATTAGTTGTTTTCATCAGTTGGTATCTGTATCCTTCTTATCTTTTAATCTTATGTTTTTAATGAATTAGTTGTTTACATTAAGCCATCTTATGTTTTTAATGAATTAGTTGTTTACATTAAGCCATTGGCTATCTTTTAATCTTATCTTTTTAATGAATTAGTTGTTTACATTAAGCCATTGGCATTTGATTCCTTTTGTATTTTTTAATCTATTTTATTTTTAATGATCAGTTGTTTCCATTGGGCCATTGGCATCTGTATCCCTTTTAACTTTAAATCTTAGTCAATCAACTTAAAAGAAGTCAACTTGTTGCAGTTGGGTTGAGGTATCATTGTCTCCACCTCAAACTGATATGCATATTAACTGCTTACCGATTTATAAATATTTGTTGGTCAGAACCCTTTACGAACACGAACATAATGATAAACAACGAACAATTAAATGAATAACTATATGAAATGTGAAAGTATAAGTAATTCTGATGATTACAATTGAAATAAACAAACCCTATTTATACTAAGCGAGTAGATGCTATTGTAGAAATGTGTCTATTCACGAACGGTTGAGACTCTTGAACTTGTAGATGTGATTGAATGTTGAAGAGGCGTGTCTCCTTGTTGTTTCTTGACGCAGCCAATTCCAACAGTCGCGACCCAAAGGAGATGTCGATCCACATGTATGTAGGTTACAATCTTTCATTTGTTCGCTTCTAGTCCCCATACTTCTATAACTAACTTAAATGAAACATAAACTATCTAATAACTAATTACTAAACAACCCTCGTACTTTAGGATTTGAGTGATTAGAACTTCATTCACCCCCTAATCATGAACATCCTTGAGTTGTTGTAGGCCTTGAACTTGCTTGACTTGCAATAGCATTGGTTCTTCTTCCAACGCAAGATGAGCCTCTTCATTCTTCTCTTTTTCCTCATCTTTTCGCTTGCTACACTCGTATGCGAAGTGACCAAATTCACCACATTCGTAACACTTGAACTCGCTCTTCTCTCTATTTCCTCGATCCATATTTCGTCCATGTAACACCCCAAATTTCGTATGATATATTTTAATGTTTAATCGCAATACTTTGACAAAAAGAAATGGTAGACATGATTTTTTTACCATTATTAAAGTTTTATAAATATTTGTAAATCTAAAATTCTTATGTATACATGAAGTATTATTAGGTTAGTGTGTAGAAAAGGAAAAAGTGACATGTTATGAAAAGATAAGGGGTTGAAAGTGAAAATGTATAATTAAAACACTTAACAAAAATGCCTAGTGTTTCAATTGTGGGTGTGTGCGATCGTGAGAAGAGATTAGGCGAGTTCTTGTAGGATCGTTTTTAGACCCAAACGAGTCTATCAGAAGAGTTCTAATCAATTCAAGAGGCGGAAACTAATGAATTGACTTGGAAACAGCTTGATTCACTCTTAATTGTCTTGTTTTACTGATTTGACACAATTACAGATCAGTAGACACGTCAGTAGCACTTCGGTACCGGAAACATGATGATTACAAATGAATTAGCATCAAGGATATTTATAGGAGTTGGTATTTCGCACGAAATTGGCAAACGCTATTTCGTGCGAAATAGCTGATTGCTATTTCGTGCGAAATAGCTAGATGCTATTTCTTGCGAAATTAGCCTTTCACACATAAAACCTATATTTCTCAAACTACGTGCCCTGATCTAACAATTCTAATACAAGACTTGATACAAGACGAAGTCGACAGACGTATGCACCATCAGACTCCCCCTCGGATGTTGACGAGTCTACATTGTCGAGACTTCACAATCTTCAGCCTTGATCAGTCTTTGGGCTCTATCAAAATATCTGACAGTGTAAGCATCCTCAATCTTTATCTCTTGAATTTCCAGGATCTCGACCTGGCTCTTACCTCACTCTAACTCTCTTGATCAGATCTTTTGATTCTTTAAGTCCATCAGCATTAGCAACTAGTATGATCCTCAGGAATTGAGACTGGCTCTTGCATCTTCAGACTCCCCCTAAAACTATGCTGGGATCGTAGTCTGGCTCTCACCAGTTCTAGAAACGCAACCCGGTTCAATTTCTGCTCAGGAATCAGAACCTGGCTTTTTCATGACTTCATTCCTGCATACTCTCCACCTCAAAGTAAATTTCACAAATTTAAGATTTGACAAATTTAAACTTTTGCAGGAGACAAACAAAATGATTTAACATTAATAGTCTCTTGATGACCACTTGTAGACAACACATTCAAATCCTTTCTTATTTCAAACAGACTCCCCTTCACAAAATGTTCATCATGTTTAGCACTAGGAACTTTGAAAATCAGCTTTTCATCATCAGTTGTCGAAAATCTTTTTGGATTTTTTATTTTTAACAGAAAGCAATAAAGAAATATTTATAGACAATATTTTTGTGAGCTTGTGTAAGAGGATCATATCATTTTTAGAGACAAATTACTAACACCGTTAAGCTTTAGACATTTTAAGTTCTAAACGATTCACGTAGATTGTCAGTATACTGATCCACTTATATTTTCACACAAAGTTCAACTGTTTCGAGATACGAAATTAATATTTTTAGAAACTTAAACTTATTCGAGTGACCCACCTCAGAATATACTCCCGTATCCAGATTCCTATATTCAGTCTTACAGATGAATGTACACTAATGATATCTGTAAATGGGTAAATGCGAGACCGTGAGAGCTCAGGCTAGAACTTCCGTTCAATCAGAGAGATGACGGCTCGACTTTTGGTGTGTCCCGTTTGGGGATCTTTTCTTCAACAGCACATGATTAGCATTTTTCAATGTTTCATCATTTTTTGTACTAAGGGCGGGCTTTAAGAATAAAGCAATTGCAAAGTATTATACGAGGACTAGGCTATTGCTTCCGCAAAATCAGAAGTCCTTGTATAATACCCCAGATATCACCACGCACAAAGACCTAGTATGTCAGAAATAGAAAATCTTTCAAACAAGATTTCGGGGGTTACCCATATATCCGAGAGACTTTCCCCACGAGATAAGTAAATATTTGATTTTATGTTTATATCTCGAAAACAATCTACTAAATGAATAAAAACCTACTAACACATCCTCACTGATTCGAATTGCTTCAATTCGCCATCCTCTTGGCATAAACAAACAGAACTCCCCCTTACAACAAACTATTTTCCCATTATGATTTCAAAACACTTAAGTTTGTTTTAATCAAAATGATTTTTTTCGAAAAATAAGTTTTGTTGGATTTTATCACTTTGTAAAATTAGGTTTAGTTTATCATTTTGTTCTATCAACAGCTTATGAATGAATCCCATTTTTCAACCACATGAATGAAAGTGAAATCAAATTCAACTTAATGACCTTGATTAACCACTTGTAGGTGAAAATCTCTTTCAACAACTTGTAAGATTAAATACCACATGTAGAAAGATGCCGATTCCAACTCCACCCTTACCAACCTGGGAGTTCCGGCAAGTCACACTTGACACAATTTTAACAATTTTAAAATTTTTCACAAAACAATCTTATTAAGAATGATGTCGATTAATGCTCCACGATTACCCACTTGGGAGCTCTGGCAAATCAGGATTTTATGTTGAAAATGTTGTCACCCAAGCCTGACCAGCCTTGGGTGATTTTGGCACACATCTATCCCACCATCTTTTTGATTTGTAGAATTCTTTTGCACCTTTAACCTTCCCATCAACCATTTTCCCGAAAATATGTTGAACTTTTCCATTAAACACTTTTTCAGCATCAAATTCTTTCTTACCAGCAAAGAATTGACCTGGAATCTCAATTTTACCAACTTTTAACTTCAACTTTTCTTTTGACAATTTTGGAAAATTTTCATCGTTCAAATCAGGAACGGAATTCTCATTCTTCTTTTCAACAGATGATGTGACAACTCGAACTTTAGACTTGCTTTAATGTAACGTTTGTGCACGATATGTGATTTTATAAACCCGAATGATTAATGGATTTCATGATATATGTTATGTTATATGCATTATGTGGGTATGTATGTCGTATGTATGTGAACCGGCCACACAAAGCCCTTTGGGCCACTCCTTGTTCTCGGGTCCATTAGACAACCGAGTGGGCTCGGCCCACTCCCCATTCGCAACACAAAACCGGAACAAGGGGCTTGTTTCACCACTTTTGCAAATCACAAACACACACACACAAACCCTAGCTAGTTTCCTCTCTCTCTCTCGGCTTGCTTGGAACCCGACGGCACACACACACACACTTTGAAGCTTGTGAAACGAATCGACCCTCTACCTTCATCCGGTTAGTGTTATTGTGCTGATTGAATGTTTTGGTTGTATGTTGTTGCTATTATACGTGTATGCTAACCGAGGATTCTGGTCCATATGATTGTGTTTAATGGTAGTTAATAATGTGTTGTTGATCGGTTCGCATATACAAATCAATCTAGGTTGCATGATGTAGAATCAAACCGGTATTGTATGATGATGATGATCCGCTGTTATGATTGGATAAACATATTGAAGATTCATTTATAGGCTCTATGATTGTTAAACCGGGTATGTTTAAGGGTTTTGATAGATTGTTCTTGATTACGGGTTGTTATGATTTAAGGAATGGTTATATGGTTCATATGTTTGATTAAGGTTCATATGTTTTGGTGTTACAATTGTCCTGTTGACCGATGATTGCTTGAATGGTAAACTGTTAGTTGGTAATTGATTTTTTTTGGAAACTGTCAATGATAATTGAATTGCCTAAATGAGTTGCACGAAATCAGGAAACCGGTTACACGTTCGGTTGCGACTCGGATTGCGAGTCGGAACCCCACTCGAGACCACAAACAGCACGAGCCGCAATCACGGTTGCGAGTCCCGTTGCGACTCGTAACCAAACCAGGATGAACCGAGATCTCCATTACGACTCGCAACCAGCTGTTGCGACTCGTAATCTCCGGTTGCGACTCGAGATCTCCGTTGCGACTCGAGACCATCGTTTACACGCACACTGTTGGGCCTTCACTGTCACGGGCCCAATCTATCGAGCCCAGCGATTTGAATTGTGGACTGTTTGATATTGGACCAGTATACGTTCACTATTTGGGCCGGGTATTGTTTGGACTTAGACAATTGGATCCTCGCATGCTATGTCTTATCTGCTTACGTGCGTACATGTTTGCCATGACTATACGTGATTACTATATACGTGCTATATACGAACCTGACTCGTATAATAACCATGATAGGACGTGAGTGACCATTTACTTGCTACTTGTACTTTCTGTGTATCTGCCGAGCAAACCAAGGTGAGTTCACACAGCCAAGGCATGGGATTCCCGGGTTGGGAATTGGGTTGGATATGTTATTGTAAAAGGAGATACTCGTACTTACGCATATACCAGACTATAGACCATCGTCCTCAGGTTAGACAGGACACGTTACGTAAAGCCTACGTAACCCAGTATATTTGCCATATGTCTCCCGGGTCGGGAAGGACACGTTACGTAAAACCTACGTAACCCAATACCATCTACTGGCTTCCAGGTCGGAAGGCCACGCTGCGTAAAGCCTACGTAGCCCCCACGCGTACCACTGTCCTCGGGGAAGGGCACGTCACGTAAAGCCTACGTGACCCTGTACGTATCCCTGTTCTCGGTAAAGAAGAACACATGGTCGGAAGTTAGTCTAGTAAGTACCGTTAGTGAGAAGCCCTCATTAACCAGGATGAACATGGGAAGCCCCCACCTTTAGTACACACTAGTATGGGAAGCCCCCACTAGCTATACTTATGCATTACGTTATGAACTTACTTTCCGTGAACTCGCTCAACTAGTTTGTTGATTATTTGCTGCATGCCTTGCAGGACCTTAGGTATACTTGGAGCTTGCACAGGGAAGAGCAGGTCGTTGTGGGCAGATGGATCGTTAATGATGTTGAACTCATAACTCGTATAACTATTTGGATTTACTTTACTATGCTTCCGCTACTTAAACGATGTTGGTTTTTGAAACATCAATCATGTCATGATGATTTACGTTATTTACTTTTATATTAAATGCTATGTTTGATATGATTGATGGCTTGATCCTGGTCAGTCACGCTCCCAAGCGGTGGTACTCCGCGGGTGGATTTTGGGGGTGTGACAGATTGGTATCAGAGCCATTGGTTATAGAGAACTTGGTTTTAATATGGGAAAACGTTTTTATTAAAACCGGACTATAACCAGTACAGTGCTCTCAACGATCCACAACGACGCTTCGCTCCACGTGCAAGACTCGACATCTTAGGTAATAAGGTTTATGTTTATTGCCTGTTTGCTAGAACTGCTTAGAACATTGCTCGCATTACGCTTAGATACACATACTTTGATTTCATGAGAACACCTATATGCCTACGCTTTTCTGTCATCGCCCTACTCGCGAACTTTTCTTACGTATGTTACTTGTTACTATGAAGATCATGTCTGGACGAATCAACATGACACAAGCCCAGCTAGAGGCTCTCGTTCAAGCTCAAGTTGCTGCGGCAGTTGCAGCAGCTCAAGCAGGTCAACACGCGCAGCAGCCTGTCTGCACTTTCAAGAACTTCATGGACTGTCGTCCAAACTCTTTCAGCGGCACAGAGGGGGCAGTGGGACTCCTCCATTGGTTTGAAAAGTTAGAATCGGTATTCGAAATGTGCGAGTGCCCTGAGGCTCGCAAGGTCAAGTTTGCCACCGGTACTTTGGAAGGGATAGCACTGACTTGGTGGAACGCCCAAGTTCAGATCTTAGGGTTGGCAGCTGCTAACGCCACCCCATGGAACGATTTCAAGGAACTTATCAAGCGTGAGTACTGCACGCGGGAAGATATTCACAAGCTGGAAGACGAGCTGTATAACTTGAAAATGGTTGGATCGGAAATCGAGGCGTATACTAAACGGTCTAATGAGCTGGCCGTTCTGTGTCCTACTATGGTGGACCCTCCATACAAGCGCATTGAGTTGTATCTCAAGGGATTGGCGCCAGAAATTCAGAGCCACGTGACGTCGGCTAACCTCGAAAACATCCAGGAAATCCAGCGTCTTGCTCATCGCATCACTGATCAGGCAGTGGATCAGAATAAACTGCCCAAGCGTGTTAATGCTACCGCTAACGTCACCACCTCAGTTACTCCTGCTACATCTGGTGACAGTAAAAGAAAATGGGATGGAGATTCTAGTAAAGGTTCAGCGATTGTTCAGCCACAAGCTCAGCAGCAGAAGATTGACCACTATCAGAGTCCCAGTCAGCAATCCTCTGGTAGTCATAGACAGAGGAGATATCAGGGTAGTCAACCTAGGTGCCACGACTGCAACAGGCATCACCACGGCCCATGTAACAAGGGTCGTTGTCAAAGGTGCCTTAAGATGGGTCACGAGGCCAAAGACTGTAGGAGTCCACGGCCTGCGAATCAGAATCAGCAGCCTCAGCAACCAGCTCCACAGAACCAGCAGCAGCAGCAGCAGCCACAGCGTGGAAACCGGGGATGTTTCCAGTGTGGGGCTGAAGGCCATTTCAAACGCGATTGCCCTCAATTGAACCAGAACCGCAACAACAACAACAACCAGGGCAATGGGCACAACAATGGGGGAAACAACAACAACAACGGCAATGAAGCTCGTGGTCGCGCCTTTGTGCTAGGACGAGGCGACGCAGTGAACGATCCCAACGTTGTTATGGGTAAGTTTCTCCTCGACAATATTTACGTTACTGTTTTATTTGATTCGGGTGCGGATACAAGCTATATGTCTGTGAAAATGTGTCAACTGCTAAAACGTGCACCAACACTTTTACCCACCAAACATGTAGTAGAGTTAGCTAACGGTAAAAGTCTAGAAGCCACGCACGTAGTTCAGGGTTGTAATCTTATCCTAGCTGGTCAAGCCTTCTCTATTGATCTCATTCCCATAGTTTTGGGTAGCTTCGACGTCGTGATTGGGATGGATTGGTTGTCCCAACACCAGGCAGAAATTTTATGCAGCGAAAAGGTTATTCGCATTCCTCGTTCTGGTCAGGAACCTCTAGAAGTTCAAGGTGACAAGAGTGGTGCAGTGGTTGGCATCATCTCTTTCTTGAAGGCTCAGAAATGCTTACGTAAGGGTCACACTGCCATTCTGGCACTCGTTACAGACGCATCAGCAAAGGAAAAGAAATTGGAGGATATTCCAATTGTACGCGATTACCCTCAGGTGTTTCCTGAAGACTTACCTGGCTTACCGCCTCATCGTCAGGTCGAATTTCAAATCGAGCTCGCTCCGGGAGCAGCACCCATAGCCCGCGCACCATATCGTCTAGCTCCATCGGAGTTGGAGGAACTGTCAAAGCAACTGCAGGAACTCTTGGAAAAGGGTTTCATACGACCAAGCTCTTCGCCTTGGGGAGCTCCAGTACTTTTTGTGAAAAAGAAAGACGGTACGTTCAGAATGTGTATAGACTACCGCGAACTCAACAAGGTGACGGTGAAGAACCGTTATCCTCTTCCGCGCATCGACGACTTATTCGACCAGTTGCAAGGGTCGTGCTACTATTCGAAGATAGACTTGAGGTCTGGGTATCATCAGCTGAGAGTCCGGGATGAGGACGTCTCCAAGACAGCTTTCAGAACTCGTTATGGTCACTACGAGTTTCTCGTCATGCCATTCGGGTTAACGAACGCGCCTGCTGTATTTATGGATCTTATGAATAGGGTGTGCAAACCCTACCTTGACAAGTTCGTCATTGTCTTCATCGATGACATTCTGATTTACTCCAAGAGCCAGGAGGAACACGAGCAACATCTTCGCCTGATATTGGAACTCCTTCGGAAGGAACAGTTGTACGCCAAGCTTTCTAAATGCGACTTCTGGCTCCGTGAAGTCCACTTCTTAGGCCATGTGGTAAACAAGGATGGGATCCACGTCGATCCATCCAAGGTAGATTCGATCAGAAACTGGCCTGCACCGCGTACACCGACAGAGATACGCCAATTCTTGGGTCTGGCAGGTTACTACAGACGGTTTATTAGAGACTTTTCGAAGATTGCTCAGCCGCTTACGTTACTGACACAAAAGGGTGTTACCTATCGCTGGGGAGAGCCCCAGGAGACTGCTTTTCAGCACCTAAAGGATAGACTCTGCAGTGCACCTATCCTCTCATTGCCAGAGGGCACAGATGACTTCGTGGTTTATTGTGATGCATCCATTCGGGGATTAGGATGTGTATTAATGCAACGCGACAAGGTTATTGCTTACGCCTCTCGTCAACTCAAGGTTCATGAACGCAACTACACGACGCACGATTTAGAGCTGGGAGCTGTTGTTTTTGCGCTTAAGATATGGCGACACTACCTGTACGGTACCAGGTGCACGATTTACACCGATCACAGGAGTCTCGAGCATATTCTTAAGCAGAAGGATTTGAATATGCGTCAACGACGATGGGTCGAGTTACTTAATGACTACGAATGCGCTATCAAGTATCATCCAGGCAAAGCCAATGTTGTGGCTGATGCCCTCAGTCGAAAAGACACTCTACCACGGCGCGTGCGAGCGCTACAGCTTACGATTCAGTCTAGCCTTCCTGCACAAATACGAGCTGCTCAGACAGAAGCACTGAAGCCCGAAAACGTCAAGGCTGAAGCCTTACGCGGCTCACGACAACAAATGGAACAGAAGGAAGACGGCGCCTACTATGTAACGGGCCGGATTTGGGTCCCTCTCTATGGCGGTCTACGCGAACTTGTAATGGATGAAGCTCACAAGTCTCGCTACTCGGTACATCCAGGGTCGGATAAAATGTACCACGATATTAGCACTACTTATTGGTGGCCTAGTATGAAGGCCCACATCGCTACGTACGTTGGAAAGTGCTTGACTTGTGCGAGAGTCAAGGTCGAATATCAGAAACCAGCTGGCCTACTGCAGCAGCCTAAGATACCTCAGTGGAAATGGGAAGAAATTTCCATGGATTTCGTTACAGGCCTACCTAGATCCCAGCGTGGGAACGATACAATATGGGTCATAGTTGATCGACTCACTAAGTCTGCACACTTCCTACCTATAAAGGAAACGGACAAGTTCTCCACTCTTGCAGACGTATACCTTAAAGAAGTCGTCTCGAGGCACGGGGTGCCCACGTCCATCATTTCGGATCGCGATGCACGATTCACGTCAGAACTTTGGCAAGCAATGCATAAATCTTTCGGCTCAAGATTAGACATGAGCACAGCATACCACCCTCAGACGGATGGACAGTCTGAGCGTACGATCCAAACTCTAGAAGACATGCTTCGGGCATGCGTCATCGATTTCGGTAACGGCTGGGAAAAACATCTCCCTTTGGTGGAGTTTTCTTACAATAACAGTTACCATACCAGCATTCAAGCCGCACCATTCGAGGCATTGTACGGGCGTAAATGCCGGTCACCTCTCTGTTGGGCAGAGGTGGGAGATAGTCAGATCACGGGTCCAGAGATTGTTGTGGACGCCACAGAAAAGATAGCACAGATACGACAACGCATGGCGGCAGCACGAGACCGTCAGAAAGCCTACGCGGACAAGCGTAGAAAGCCATTGGAATTTGAGGTCGGGGACCGGGTTTTATTGAAAGTTTCACCCTGGAAGGGTGTGGTTCGTTTTGGCAAACGGGGTAAACTGAATCCGCGGTACGTCGGACCATTCGAAATCATAGAAAAGATTGGCAAGGTAGCCTACAAGTTGAACCTACCAGCTGAACTCGGGGCAGTTCACAATGTCTTTCACGTATCGAACTTAAAGAAGTGCCTATCAGATGAAAACCTCATCATTCCTTTTAAGGAACTTACTATCGACGAGCGGTTGCAGTTCGTCGAGGAACCAGTGGAAATCACGGACCGGGATGTGAAGGTCCTCAAACACAAGAGAATCCCTCTTGTCCGAGTTCGTTGGAACTCCAAATGTGGCCCAGAGTACACCTGGGAACGCGAAGACAGGATGACAGAAAAGTACCCCCAGTTATTCGGGAACAAGGCAACCACTACTGAGGCTGAAGCTACTACTTCGGAATTTCGGGACGAAATTCCAGATCAACGGGGGGAGGATGTGACACCCCAGGAAAAATCAGTGAACAGTACAGTTTACCTAGCTTCCTCAGTGAGTGCATACCAAAATTTCGGGACGAAATTTCCAATTAGTTGGGGATAATGTGACAACTCGAACTTTAGACTTGCTTTAATGTAACGTTTGTGCACGATATGTGATTTTATAAACCCGAATGATTAATGGATTTCATGATATATGTTATGTTATATGCATTATGTGGGTATGTATGTCGTATGTATGTGAACCGGCCACACAAAGCCCTTTGGGCCACTCCTTGTTCTCGGGTCCATTAGACAACCGAGTGGGCTCGGCCCACTCCCCATTCGCAACACAAAACCGGAACAAGGGGCTTGTTTCACCACTTTTGCAAATCACAAACACACACACACAAACCCTAGCTAGTTTCCTCTCTCTCTCTCGGCTTGCTTGGAACCCGACGGCACACACACACACACTTTGAAGCTTGTGAAACGAATCGACCCTCTACCTTCATCCGGTTAGTGTTATTGTGCTGATTGAATGTTTTGGTTGTATGTTGTTGCTATTATACGTGTATGCTAACCGAGGATTCTGGTCCATATGATTGTGTTTAATGGTAGTTAATAATGTGTTGTTGATCGGTTCGCATATACAAATCAATCTAGGTTGCATGATGTAGAATCAAACCGGTATTGTATGATGATGATGATCCGCTGTTATGATTGGATAAACATATTGAAGATTCATTTATAGGCTCTATGATTGTTAAACCGGGTATGTTTAAGGGTTTTGATAGATTGTTCTTGATTACGGGTTGTTATGATTTAAGGAATGGTTATATGGTTCATATGTTTGATTAAGGTTCATATGTTTTGGTGTTACAATTGTCCTGTTGACCGATGATTGCTTGAATGGTAAACTGTTAGTTGGTAATTGATTTTTTTTGGAAACTGTCAATGATAATTGAATTGCCTAAATGAGTTGCACGAAATCAGGAAACCGGTTACACGTTCGGTTGCGACTCGGATTGCGAGTCGGAACCCCACTCGAGACCACAAACAGCACGAGCCGCAATCACGGTTGCGAGTCCCGTTGCGACTCGTAACCAAACCAGGATGAACCGAGATCTCCATTACGACTCGCAACCAGCTGTTGCGACTCGTAATCTCCGGTTGCGACTCGAGATCTCCGTTGCGACTCGAGACCATCGTTTACACGCACACTGTTGGGCCTTCACTGTCACGGGCCCAATCTATCGAGCCCAGCGATTTGAATTGTGGACTGTTTGATATTGGACCAGTATACGTTCACTATTTGGGCCGGGTATTGTTTGGACTTAGACAATTGGATCCTCGCATGCTATGTCTTATCTGCTTACGTGCGTACATGTTTGCCATGACTATACGTGATTACTATATACGTGCTATATACGAACCTGACTCGTATAATAACCATGATAGGACGTGAGTGACCATTTACTTGCTACTTGTACTTTCTGTGTATCTGCCGAGCAAACCAAGGTGAGTTCACACAGCCAAGGCATGGGATTCCCGGGTTGGGAATTGGGTTGGATATGTTATTGTAAAAGGAGATACTCGTACTTACGCATATACCAGACTATAGACCATCGTCCTCAGGTTAGACAGGACACGTTACGTAAAGCCTACGTAACCCAGTATATTTGCCATATGTCTCCCGGGTCGGGAAGGACACGTTACGTAAAACCTACGTAACCCAATACCATCTACTGGCTTCCAGGTCGGAAGGCCACGCTGCGTAAAGCCTACGTAGCCCCCACGCGTACCACTGTCCTCGGGGAAGGGCACGTCACGTAAAGCCTACGTGACCCTGTACGTATCCCTGTTCTCGGTAAAGAAGAACACATGGTCGGAAGTTAGTCTAGTAAGTACCGTTAGTGAGAAGCCCTCATTAACCAGGATGAACATGGGAAGCCCCCACCTTTAGTACACACTAGTATGGGAAGCCCCCACTAGCTATACTTATGCATTACGTTATGAACTTACTTTCCGTGAACTCGCTCAACTAGTTTGTTGATTATTTGCTGCATGCCTTGCAGGACCTTAGGTATACTTGGAGCTTGCACAGGGAAGAGCAGGTCGTTGTGGGCAGATGGATCGTTAATGATGTTGAACTCATAACTCGTATAACTATTTGGATTTACTTTACTATGCTTCCGCTACTTAAACGATGTTGGTTTTTGAAACATCAATCATGTCATGATGATTTACGTTATTTACTTTTATATTAAATGCTATGTTTGATATGATTGATGGCTTGATCCTGGTCAGTCACGCTCCCAAGCGGTGGTACTCCGCGGGTGGATTTTGGGGGTGTGACAGATGACTCATCTGATTTTATAGAATCAGATTCATTGTCAGAACTACTTTCTGATTTAACAACCTATCTTTGTTTGTTCAAATCAACTTTTCTTTTGTAAAAACATTTCGAACTTTCACCAATTTCGAAAGTTGAGTCTTTGAACATTTGTACTTTTTCAGTTGGTTGTTTTGTTTTGATAACCCATTTTTCGTTTATCTTTTGGGTTAGAAGAAACTCCCTGTTTTGAGTTGGGCTTTGGACAATTCCAAGCTATGTGTCCAACTTCTTGGCATCTGTAACAGGTTCTTCGTTCAACCCTTTCCTCAGATTCTTTCACCATCTTCTTCTTTTTCTCAGCAAGAAACTCTTTGTTTGTCTGTCTCCAGAATGGTTTCTTCTGTTCTTCTTCTGAGTTTGTTCCTGAAACAAATTTAGTTTTTGGTTTATAAATTTTCTCACTTTTATGATTTTCTGGGGGAACGAAACCTAATCCTTTCTTTTTGAAACTACTGTTATGATTTGGTTTCTTTGGAAAACCATAACAAGAACTGTAACCCTTTTTCTTGTTCAATCTCTGTTGAACTCTTGAAGTGTATTTTTTAGATTTTTCAAGAAGTTTTAAAACTTTTATTTCAGGAATATTAATTTCTGTTAATTTGACAATCTTGTTGATCATTTCAGTTCTGACACTTCCTATTGGAAATTCCTCATCAAAATATAATTTGTTTGAATCATTCAAAGTATAAGCCACTTTGATTGGTCCGTCATTCAAATTAGAATTTGATAACAAGAATTCTTTATTATAAACCCGTTTGACTGGTGAACTCAGACTCTTTTTTGATGAATTCGGACTTTCAGATTTTGACTCCGGTTTTGACTCTTCATCCATATCCAACACCTGATCGACCACTTTCTTAAACAACTCAAACTCATGATCAGTGTCAGACGCTGTGAATGTGTAACAATTCTCACCAAAACTATTAAATTATTATTTTATTTGTCCAATAGGAAACCCTAATTGAGACCCCCAAGTAATTCTGCATAAACCCTAAAATTTTCAGAATAATCAGAATCAGGATCAGGGCCCCTAAAACTCATGGGGGGTAAACCCTAGGTGACGATTATCCTCACAGTTTGTTGTCTAAATTGAAATTCCTCGTTCCGTCGACTCATCGAAGCTACGAATACACGAAGCTACCCTATGCTAGAAGGGGTCCCCTCGCGCCACGCGCGGGAGCGAGGTGTCCCTGGCGCGCCACGCGAGGGAGACAAATTTCCAGTATAAATAGGGGAGGTTGGCACTTGAGTTTCTGCGTTGGTTCGACGTTAAAATTCAATACGTGCTGCGAGATATCGTCTTTTTACTACTAAAACACACACAATCACGAAACGCTGCTGTCACACCCCGATTTCCACGTGTCTCACCGGTGGGCCCGGTGGGGGATTACCGTGACGATGTTGGCAACAATATAGTCAAACCACACAATTATATAATGCACAGCGGAAGCATAATTTAAATATATAATTTCAACCTCTGATTGTAATATCAAAATGTATTACAGAAGTTGAATATCCACAGTGGATCATAAATACAGATAAAGTATTGTTCCATTAGATACTGCAATCAAGCTTGCGAGGCTTATCCCGACGCTAGGGAGCTAATACCAGCCAATTACGTTTAGGTACCTGCACTTAATCTTTTTGGGGAAAATACGTCAGTTTACACTGGTAAATACATTCAACTGACACATTTGAAAATGTTTATTAAAATTGATTTGAATGCACAAGGCACAAACTCTTTTATAACTTGGGAAAATTCATAATGATCTTGTGAACGTTTTACATGTTCTTTTATGCGTTCAGTAGCCCGGGTCGTGCCGGGTTAAAGATTTATAGACACACCACGTTTGCGTAAAACCGTAGTACAGAAACCAACGGCTACGTCTTTTAGTTTTAATGTCGACACTTTATACCGGGTGTACGCCTACACCGGGATGTCGATGGTCGTGGCCATTTCGTAAAATGATGCCAAGGATATCCGGGACAACGGTCATTAAACCCCCCAAAGGCTTATAAGCAACAAAACTGTTTAAATGAGCCAATCATATTATTTAGTTATCCACCTAAGCGGTGGACGAATATAGTGCTCAATCAAGCGGTATTAATATACCGTAACCCAAGCCCATATAGGGGAAATAAGTCAAAAGTATTTACCTTTGCAAGTATAAATCCTTAATTTAGATCAAGTCACCGATAGCTTTTACTGGGGCTCCTAATCTGGAACGAAGGTTTTAATTAACCTCTTAGAATCCTAACGGTCCTTGTATTAGCCGTAGCTTAAACCGGTTGATTCCGATATATAGATATGGTTAATTCGCACGGAAAGGCGAAAACCGAGAATGGAGTATGATTTGGACCCAACAAGTTCAGAGACTTGTTTCATATGGGTTTATAGTTCATACTCTGGATTTTGGGGTTCAAATAGTATAATTTGACCCGTATCGGCTATTGCACGAAAACTAGTTTCATGAGCCGTACCGTGTGCGCGAATAGGCGAAACGGTTAACCATAAGAGTCGTACGCTTATTTCCTAAGTCAATATGCCTTAAAAGTATTCTGGTATCAGTAGGATACCTTCCGTAATGCCCGTAACGAGTTTAAGTTAATATTATGCCCCGTAGGGGCTTTTCGGTCATTTTAAAGACTTTAAAAGGGATTTTCGAGCTCTACAGGAAATCTGAGTTTCCCGAACAGTTTATAAAGCTTAAAATACTTTATTTATTATTTAAAATTAGTAGCAACTGGAATCGGGTCAAAAGACCTTGTAGAACTCCCGTTTTGGCCAAAAAGGGCATATTCGGTATTTACCGAACCGTAGCCATAACCGCAGGTTATGAGCAAGGTAAAAATTATTAAAAATCTTTAAAATTCCCAAAATATTATTTTACCACAGGGGGTAAAAGTTTTGGTGACGAAAACTTGGGTTAGATGGGCGTTATGCTAATTGCGCCATTAATTACAAAACTTTCCTAAAAGTGCGCCTTTTAGCATAACTCTCATTCTAGACCTCGGATTGACGTGAAACTTTAGGGACATGCTTATAATTTAACAAGCAAGGTTTTGGTCCGTTCACGTGTCCGAAATACTCGTTTTAATTTTAAAAGGCCGTTACGGTCAACTTTTAGGCGAATGACGGAAATGCGCTAAAGACTCGGATAACTCATGAACCGACCACAGAGGCTTATACCAACATGTGACCTGGTCCTAAGAGAGTCCTAAGGTATATTTATACCTCACTAAAACGGGTCAGAACTGAAGTCAAAGCAAAAGTCAAACTTTTGCGACTTTCGGCTCCGAACCGGTTCTATATGGTGAATGATCGATTCAAACGAGCGCAAACATGTTTATATACTCATTATCATGTTTTATGATTGTCAAAACAGGTTCCATAACATATATATCACAGATTATGCTTAAATTGCTAAAATAGCTTTCTGTTGACTTTTTAACCGCACGTTTGACTCGATAATTGACATAGTTAGAGTGGTGATCAGGGGGAACCATTTTAGAGGTTTAATACCCACATAAATACCAACTCATAACCATTTTTGATTCGTCGTACGACTGAATCATTTGCAAGATATTGCAATGACAACCGTTAGTTACGACGGTTGCGTTTATAGGCTATAACTAAGGAAATGTGACACCACAATGGTTATGAACGACTTACAGAAGTTAACTCTTGATGAGAGAACAGAAGGGAAAGCTAGAGAGCTCTTGAATGATCAGTTATAAGTGTCTTTGAGTTGTGTGATTGGTAATGCACAAGAAGTGGCTATTTATAGCCAAAGAAGGCCACTTATGATCATTACAAGCTCTACTATCAGTCCAGAGCTGATGGGTAGTTGTCCCCTAAATGTATGGGTCATTTGTAGGGTGCCCATGCCCCATAATTACATGCATAATCGTTCACAAGTTCCAAAAGCCAAGTAGTTACCATTTTTCTGCATCTGGGCACTTTACGCGGCCCGCATGGGACTTTCCATGCTTTTTAACGCGGGTCGCCTAAAGTTCAAATAACAGACGCGATTTAAAGGAGGCTCGCGGCCCGCCTCAACTTATGTTGAAACCTTACGCGGGTCGCCTAAGGTCAAGATTTCAGGATTTTTAAATCTTTTTGTAATTATTACAGAATCTGGCCATTAATAACGAAATCTTTCGTAATGATTTGCCTGACCTTTCGGTTTTGAAGGGGTAACTTTGCGGTTTGGCCCTCGGTTATTTACCGATAGGGGCCTCGTGTTAATTACCCGCATTATTAAGTCCCCGGTTTATTTATTAATTATATTGGAAAGCCTTAACTTTCACTGTTGACGCTTTTAACCCTTCTTTTACGAATTCGATCGTAACTTTCTCGTTTCATATCGAAACTTCGCGAAATTCATATATATTATTTTAGTGAGGGTATAATACCGTTACAAAGTCTTGGGAACGTTAAAGGGTCACTCAGAGGTATTATTAAACATGTTGACACAGTTAACCCCTGTAGTTTGTAATCTCTCACTTTCTTTCGCGTTTTGTTTTTGTACGATCTATAATTTATTCGTTTGAAGGTTTAAGCATTATTTAGGGATACTATACAGTATATTTACCCTTGTTGACATTTATAACCCTCGAATTTATATATACTTTCAAGGTTTGTCAAAACTAGTCCTTTATTTATTATAGATGCCACGTGTAAACAAATGACACGTGTTAACACATCATTGGACACAAAATTTCGAGGTGTTACATCCTCACCCCCTTAAAATAAATCTCGACCCGAGATTTACTCAAATAAATAGGGGTATTTTTCTTTCATTGTAGCTTCGACTTCCCACGTATATTCAGGACCTCTACGAGCATCCCATTTGACTTTTACAATCGGTACGTGCTTTCTGTGACAACTCGAGTTTCTGACTTTCACTTTCGCATTAAATGCGCGTTGACTTTGACTGTTTAGTTGTTTGGATTATGGACTTGTAATTGTACACGTTGTGTTTTGATGAAATGAATTGTCGTGTTGCACATATGTGATTACTTGCTGTGGTATTAAAGTTATTATTAGAATATTATTAAAACACTTAGTTTAGATCGAAACATGTTATGCCAATCGAAGGACCCCGAAAGATATCCTTCGATTCGAAGGATCAACTGCCGGTTCGAAGGATCTCGAAACATATCCTTCGAACCAAGACCATATCCTTCGACTGGAACCCAGATCCTTCGGCCCAGTCTTTCAGATGGGCTTGGCCCATTTCTGTAATACGTATAAATACGTATCAGCATGTATCGGCTGTCATTTTCTATCATATTCCCAACCCTAGAGCTCTCCAAACTGTGACGGCAAGCTAGTAACCACAGGAGACCCTTGCGACCAAACCCTCATTTCGGTTAGTAAAATCTATTTGATTCGATCGTTCGTTTATATGCGTATGTGTTCACGTGTAGTGTGTTCTTGATTGTTGATGTAACCTGAACTGTTACATGCCTGAATATTATGATTTTGAATACGATTGAATATCGATATAGATTTCACATAGGGTTTGATGATGTGTTAATGTGCGTTAACCGGTTTCGTGATACGTTTAAACTAGGTTCATGCTAGACAATGATTTCTGGATGATTGCGTTATGATTAGATGTGCTAAATGATTCTGATGTTTTGGTAATGATGATGACGGCTGTACAGATGATTAGGGTTGCTGTTCCTGTGAAAACGTAACTGATTGTGAAAACGTAACTGTTGATTGATCGAAAGATGCTTGTAGTCGAAACATAGCATTGACCGAAGGATAGATATGACCGAAACATAATTAAGTTGACCGAAAGATACCTTAGGTCGAAAGATGACTGATGGTACGAAACATACCAACTAGTCCGAAAGATAACTGTGAAAACTTGTAAGTGTCGAAAGATCACTGATGTGTCGAAAGTTAACAGTGGATCGAAGGATAGTAGCAATTATAAACATCCTTCGAAGGATGGAATGTATACATGAACTATTTGACATGCCATGCTTGATGATGAATGTTTACATTTGTAATTGTGTGCACTAGCTGATGAGTAACTAGGAAATGGTACGTGTTGCGCCGATGTACAAACTGACTGTTACGTGAACATTATATTGCATGCGAATCATTGTGAACATGAACTGATTTGTTATACGTGCGTACAGTAGGACGTGATTAATTACTAGTGAGCGCATAACTTAGCATACCGAGCAAACCAAGGTGAGTTCACACAGCCAAGGCATGGGTTCCCAGGGTGGGAATGGGTTGGATGATTAATTGTGCATACTTTGATACTGTAACGAACGATTAAACTGTTGATGCTTACGAACTACTCAACTGCCTTCGCACCCACCCTGGTCGGTAAAGACTATGGTCGCGAACGAACTGATAAATTGCCTTCGCACACACCCTGGTCGGTAAAGACTATGGTCGCGAACTAACAGGAAAACGTGGAACACCACCACAGGAAAACGTGGAACACCACCACAGGAAAACGTGGAACACCACCACAGGAAAACGTGGAACACCACCACAGGAAAACGTGGAACACCACCACAGGAAAACGTGGAACACCACCACAGGAAAACGTGGAACCCCACCACAGGAAAACGTGGAACACCACCACAGGAAAACGTGGAACCCACCACAGTAAAATATACAAACGGCCCAGTAGAGCCACCTATTACAAATGAACTTACTATTACGCATTCTCTTTATGTGAACTCGCTCAACTAGTTTGTTGATCATTCTGTTGCATGCCTTGCAGATCGCTAGGTACTTGGAGCTTGCACTGGAGATGCGGGTCGTTGTGGACAAGGATCGTGGCTCTTCCGCTTTACTATTGTGATACTTAAAACTATTGATACTGGTTTATTTACTATGCTTCCGCAACACTTTTGAAACGATTTAATGTTTGAACACCTTTTGTATTGAATGGATGGTTTTCATTTACTTTATTTAATATTAAATGCATGTTCAATATGATTGGTGGCTTGATCCTGGTCAGTCACGCTCCCAAGCGGTGATACTCCGCAGGTGGATTTTGGGGGTGTGACAGATTGGTATCAGAGCCATTGGTTATAGAGAACTTGGTTTTAATATGGGAAAACGTTTTTATTAAAACCAGACTATAACCAGAACAGTGCTCTCAACGATCCACAACGACGCTTCGCTCCACGTGCAAGACTCGACATCCTAGGTAATAAGGTTTATGTTTATTGCCTACATGCTAGAATTGCATAGAACTTTGCTCGTAGTATGCTTACATTACTTTGCTCACAACTTGTCATTGCATGAGAATACTTATGTGCTTACACTTTTCTGTCATCGCCCTACTCGCGAACCATTCTCACTTACGTTACATTTGCCATAAAGGTCATGGCCGAATATATCAACATGACACAAGCCCAGTTGACGGCTCTCATTAACGAACGAATTGCTGCGGCACTTGCAGCCATACAAGCGGGAGGTCAACACGCTCAGTCCCCTGTTTACACCTTCAAAAATCTCAAGGATTGCCAGCTTTGTACCTTCAGCGGAACTGAGGGGGTTGAAGGCCTCCTCCATTGGTTCGAGAGACTCGAAACTGACTTCGAGGTGCATGATTGCCCTGAGTCACGTAGGGTAAAGTTTGCTGCTGGAGCACTCGAAGGTGCTGCATTTACCTGGTGGAAAGCACAGGTTCAGATGTTAGGGCTGGCAGCTGCTAATGCCACCCCCTGGAACGAGTTCAAGGAACTGATTAAGGAAGAGTTTTGTAGTCGTGAAGACATCCACAAACTAGAGGTAGAGTTCCTCAACCTACAGATGGTGGGGTCTGAAATTGAAGCTTATACGAGGAGATCGAATGAATTAGCCACATTTTGTCCTACTATGGTAGACCCTCCCACCAAACGCATCGAACTGTATCTCAAGGGTCTGGTGCCCGAAATTCAGAATCATATGACCACAGCTAACCTTGGCACTATCCAGCAAGCCACTCGATTGGCTCATCGTCTCACAGACCAGGCTGTAGAACAGAACAAACTACCGAAACGAGCTAAGACTGATACTGCATGTGCTTCTAGAGATAACAAACGCAAGTGGGATGAAAACCTGAGCACGGGATTAATTTTGGTCCAACCTCTGACGCAGCAGCAAGAGATAGATGACTACCAGAGCCCCAAACAGCAGTTTTCTAGTAGTCATGGGCAGAAAAGATATCGAGGAATTCACCCATGGTGCAACAAATGTAACAGACACCACGGTGGCCAGTGCAACAGGGGTCGTTGCCAGCGGTGTCTCAAGATTGGTCATGAAGCAAAGGATTGTCGAAACTCACGTCCTGTAACCCAAGAACAACAACGACTGCCTCAACCTTCACAGAACCAGCAACTGCAACTACCAGCTCCACAGAGCACACAGCAGCAGCCACAGCGTGGAAACGGGGGATGTTTCCAGTGTGGGGCTGAAGGTCATTTTAAACGCGATTGCCCTCAATTAAACCAGGATCAGACTCAAAACCACGACCATGGAAACAGGGATGACAACGGGGAAAGTGTTGGGGGAAGCAATGGAAACCATGACGCCGGGGCAGCGTGTACATGATTGGTCAGGGAGACGCAATGAACGATATTTGAACTTATAACTTCTTTTTGGGTTTTTCATTATTATGTTTCCGCTATTCGAACAAAGTTTGGTTTGAACATCAAATGTCTTGGGTTTTATGAATTATTTTAACTACTATATTTTATGTTTGATGTGATGGATGGGTTGATATTATTGAACACACCTGCCGTATTTACGGACTTTACGAACAGGGTGCGCAAACCTTATCTTGACAAGTTCGTTATTGTCTTTATCGACGACATTCTGATCTACTCCAAGAGTCAGGAGGAGCACGAGCAACACTTACGTCTTATCTTGGAACTTATTCGAAAGGAGCAACTGTACGCAAAGTTTTCAAAATGCGACTTCTGGCTTCGTGAAGTCCACTTCTTAGGCCACGTAGTGAACAAGGATGGGATACATGTCGATCCATCCAAGGTAGATTCGATCAGAAACTGGCCTGCACCGCGTACACCGACAGAAATACGTCAATTCTTGGGTCTGGCAGGTTACTACAGACGGTTTATTAGGGACTTTTCAAAGATCACGCAACCACTTACGCTACTGACACAGAAGGGTGTTACCTATCGCTGGGGAGAGCCCCAGGAGACTGCTTTTCAGCACTTAAAGGATAGACTTTGCAGTGCACCTATCCTCTCATTGCCAGAGGGCACAGACGACTTCGTGGTTTATTGTGATGCATCCATTCGGGGACTGGGATGTGTGTTAATGCAGCGCGACAAGGTTATCGCTTACGCCTCTCGTCAACTCAAGGTTCACGAGCGCAACTACACGACGCACGATTTAGAGCTGGGAGCTGTTGTTTTCGCGCTTAAGATATGGCGACACTACCTGTACGGTACCAGGTGCACGATTTACACCGATCACAGGAGTCTCGAGCATATCCTTAAGCAGAAGGATTTGAATATGCGTCAACGACGATGGGTCGAGTTACTTAACGATTACGAATGCGCTATCAAGTATCATCCAGGCAAAGCCAATGTTGTGGCGGATGCCCTTAGTCGAAAGGACACTTTACCACGGCGCGTGCGAGCGCTACAGCTTACGATTCAGTCTAGCCTTCCTGCTCAGATACGAGCTGCTCAGACAGAAGCCCTGAAGCCCGAAAACGTCAAGGCTGAAGCCTTACGCGGCTCACGACAACAAATGGAACAAAAGGCGGACGGCGCCTACTATGTCACGGGCCGGAGTTGGGTCCCTTTCTATGGCGGTTTACGCGAACTCGTAATAGACGAAGCACACAAGTCTCGTTACTCGGTACATCCAGGGTCGGATAAAATGTACCACGACATCAGCACTGTATATTGGTGGCCTAGTATGAAGGCCCACATTGCTACGTACGTTGGAAAATGCTTGACCTGTGCGAGAGTCAGGGTCAAATATCAGAAACCAGCTGGCCTACCTCAACAGTCTACGATACCACAGTGGAAATGGGAAGAAATTTCCATGGACTTTGTTACAGGCCTACCGAGATCTCAGCGTGGGAACGACACAATATGGGTGATCGTGGATCGACTCACCAAGTCTGCACACTTCTTAGCTATTAAGGAAACGGATAAGTTCTCCACTCTCGCAGATATCTACCTCAAGGAAGTTGTTTCGAGGCACGGGGTGCCCATTTCTATTATTTCGGATCGCGATGCACGATTCACGACAGAGCTTTGGCAAGCGATGCACAAATCCTTCGGCTCAGAATTAGACATGAGCACAGTATATCACCCTCAGACGGATGGGCAGTCTGAGCGAACTATTCAAACTCTAGAAGACACGCTTCGAGCGTATGTTATCGATTTCGGCAACGGCTGGGAAAAGCACCTCCCTTTGGTGGAGTTCTCGTACAATAATAGTTATCACACCAGCATTCAAGCCGCTCCATTCGAGGCATTGTACGGGCGTAAATGCCAGTCACCTCTCTGTTGGGCAGAGGTGGGGGATAGTCAAATCACGGGTCCAGAGATTGTAGTGGACGCCACAGAAAAGATTTCACAGATACAACAACGCATGGCGGCAGCACGCGACCGTCTGAAAGCCTACGCGGACCAGCGTAGAAAGCCATTGGAAATTTCGGGTCGGGGACCGGGTTTTACTAAAAGTTTCACCCTGGAAGGGTGTAGTACGTTTTGGCAAACGGGGCAAACTAAATTCACGGTATGTCGGACCATTCTAGATCATAGAACGAATAGGCAGGGTAGCCTATAGATTGAATCTACCAACTGAACTCGGGGCAGTTCACAATGTCTTTCATGTATCGAACTTACAGAAGTGCCTATCAGATGAAAACCTTATCTTTCCTTGTAAGGAACCCACTATCGACGAGCGGTTACAGTTCGTCAAGGAACCAGTAGAAATCACGGACCGGGATGTGAAGGTCCTCAAAAACAAGAGAATCCCTCTTGTTCGAGTTCGTTGGAACTCCAAACGTGGTCCAGTGTACACCTGGGAACGCGAAGATAGGATGACAGAAAAGTACCCCCAGTTATTCGGAACCAATGCAACCACTACTGAGGCTGAAGCTACTACTACTGAATTTCGGGACGAAATTCCAAATCAACGGGGGGATGATGTGACACCCCAGGAAAACCAGTAAACGATACAGCTTACCTAGCTTCCTCAGTGAGTGCATACCAAATTTCGGGACGAAATTTCCAATTAGTTGGGGATAATGTGACAACTCGAGTTTCTGACTTTCACTTTCGCATTAAATGCGCGTTGACTTTGACTGTTTAGTTGTTTGGATTATGGACTTGTAATTGTACACGTTGTGTTTTGATGAAATGAATTGTCGTGTTGCACATATGTGATTACTTGCTGTGGTATTAAAGTTATTATTAGAATATTATTAAAACACTTAGTTTAGATCGAAACATGTTATGCCAATCGAAGGACCCCGAAAGATATCCTTCGATTCGAAGGATCAACTGCCGGTTCGAAGGATCTCGAAACATATCCTTCGAACCAAGACCATATCCTTCGACTGGAACCCAGATCCTTCGGCCCAGTCTTTCAGATGGGCTTGGCCCATTTCTGTAATACGTATAAATACGTATCAGCATGTATCGGCTGTCATTTTCTATCATATTCCCAACCCTAGAGCTCTCCAAACTGTGACGGCAAGCTAGTAACCACAGGAGACCCTTGCGACCAAACCCTCATTTCGGTTAGTAAAATCTATTTGATTCGATCGTTCGTTTATATGCGTATGTGTTCACGTGTAGTGTGTTCTTGATTGTTGATGTAACCTGAACTGTTACATGCCTGAATATTATGATTTTGAATACGATTGAATATCGATATAGATTTCACATAGGGTTTGATGATGTGTTAATGTGCGTTAACCGGTTTCGTGATACGTTTAAACTAGGTTCATGCTAGACAATGATTTCTGGATGATTGCGTTATGATTAGATGTGCTAAATGATTCTGATGTTTTGGTAATGATGATGACGGCTGTACAGATGATTAGGGTTGCTGTTCCTGTGAAAACGTAACTGATTGTGAAAACGTAACTGTTGATTGATCGAAAGATGCTTGTAGTCGAAACATAGCATTGACCGAAGGATAGATATGACCGAAACATAATTAAGTTGACCGAAAGATACCTTAGGTCGAAAGATGACTGATGGTACGAAACATACCAACTAGTCCGAAAGATAACTGTGAAAACTTGTAAGTGTCGAAAGATCACTGATGTGTCGAAAGTTAACAGTGGATCGAAGGATAGTAGCAATTATAAACATCCTTCGAAGGATGGAATGTATACATGAACTATTTGACATGCCATGCTTGATGATGAATGTTTACATTTGTAATTGTGTGCACTAGCTGATGAGTAACTAGGAAATGGTACGTGTTGCGCCGATGTACAAACTGACTGTTACGTGAACATTATATTGCATGCGAATCATTGTGAACATGAACTGATTTGTTATACGTGCGTACAGTAGGACGTGATTAATTACTAGTGAGCGCATAACTTAGCATACCGAGCAAACCAAGGTGAGTTCACACAGCCAAGGCATGGGTTCCCAGGGTGGGAATGGGTTGGATGATTAATTGTGCATACTTTGATACTGTAACGAACGATTAAACTGTTGATGCTTACGAACTACTCAACTGCCTTCGCACCCACCCTGGTCGGTAAAGACTATGGTCGCGAACGAACTGATAAATTGCCTTCGCACACACCCTGGTCGGTAAAGACTATGGTCGCGAACTAACAGGAAAACGTGGAACACCACCACAGGAAAACGTGGAACACCACCACAGGAAAACGTGGAACACCACCACAGGAAAACGTGGAACACCACCACAGGAAAACGTGGAACACCACCACAGGAAAACGTGGAACACCACCACAGGAAAACGTGGAACCCCACCACAGGAAAACGTGGAACACCACCACAGGAAAACGTGGAACCCACCACAGTAAAATATACAAACGGCCCAGTAGAGCCACCTATTACAAATGAACTTACTATTACGCATTCTCTTTATGTGAACTCGCTCAACTAGTTTGTTGATCATTCTGTTGCATGCCTTGCAGATCGCTAGGTACTTGGAGCTTGCACTGGAGATGCGGGTCGTTGTGGACAAGGATCGTGGCTCTTCCGCTTTACTATTGTGATACTTAAAACTATTGATACTGGTTTATTTACTATGCTTCCGCAACACTTTTGAAACGATTTAATGTTTGAACACCTTTTGTATTGAATGGATGGTTTTCATTTACTTTATTTAATATTAAATGCATGTTCAATATGATTGGTGGCTTGATCCTGGTCAGTCACGCTCCCAAGCGGTGATACTCCGCAGGTGGATTTTGGGGGTGTGACACTTTCTGCGAAGCTTCTTCACCTGTCGATCTTCAATCGACAAGGGTTTTTCTATAAACTTTAAGCTCTCATCTATATGCACATCTGTGTGGGGAATCACCAACGACTCGTCGGCGAAGCACTTTTTGAGATTGCAGATGTGGAACACATTGTGAATTCCATTGAGCTCTTCAGGCAAGTTTAGTTTATAGGAAACTGATCCGACTCGTTCAATGACCTCAAAAGGCCCTATGTATCTCGGACTCAGCTTGCCCTTCTTGCCGAAACGCATCACCCCCTTCCAGGGCGACACCTTAAGTAATACCTTTTCACCCACTTCGAAGTGAAAATCCTTACGCTTTGGATCAGCGTAGCTCTTCTGCCTATCGCGGGCAGCCTTGAGACGTTCCCGGATCTGGACAATCTTGTCCGTTGTCTGGAAAACAATCTCTGGTCCCGATAACTGGACCTCTCCTACTTCCGCCCAACAAACAGGCGATCTGCATTTCCTACCATATAATGCCTCAAAAGGCGCAGCCTTTATGCTGGTGTGGTAGCTATTATTGTAGGAGAATTCGATCAGGGGTAGGTTTTTATCCCAGTTACCACCTAAATCGATTGCACATGCACGAAGCATGTCTTCTAGCGTTTGGATAGTACGCTCGCTTTGACCGTCCGTCTGTGGATGGTAAGCCGTACTAAAGTTCAAACGCGTGCCCAAAGATTGCTGGAAACTTTTCCAGAAGTGAGATGTGTATCTAGTATCCCGGTCGGAGATAATAGACACAGGTATGCCGTGTAAGGCTACAATCTTATCAACGTAAAGTTGGGCTAACATATCGGAGCTATACGTCTCCTTGATGGGTAGAAAATGAGCTGATTTAGTCAGCCTATCAACTATGACCCATATTGTATCGTTTCCTTTCCTGGTCTTGGGTAACTTGGTTATGAAGTCCATAGTTACGCATTCCCACTTCCACTCGGGAAGTTCAGGCTGTTGTAGCAAGCCAGACGGCTTTTGGTGCTCGGCTTTGACTTGAGCACAAGTCAAGCACTTTGCTACATGGGCGGCTACAGACTTTTTCAAGCCTATCCACCAATAATTTGCCTTTAAGTCTTGGTACATTTTATCAGCACCAGGATGGACTGAGTATTTGGAACTATGGGCTTCCTGGAGAACAACATCTCGTAGTCCCCCATAAATCGGAACCCATATACGTCCATTCAGCCTAAGAATTCCATCCTTGCTAAGAGTCAACTGCTCCGCAGTTACTCCCAGCTTCTCATTAGGACAATTAGCTTCCAACACAGCCTCTCGCTGTGCAGCCAAAATCCTTTCGATCAAATTGTTTTTAACTTCAATGCTCTTGGCATTGATTCGAATGGGTTTTACCCTTTCTTTTCTGCTCAATGCATCGGCGACTACATTCGCCTTGCCGGGATGGTACCTGATTTCGCAGTCATAATCATTCAGGGTTTCCATCCAACGGCGTTGTCTCATGTTCAACTCCTTCTGGTTGAACAGATGCTGGAGGCTTTTGTGATCAGAATAAACCACAAATTTAATACCATAAAGGTAATGCCTCCACAACTTCAGTGCAAATACAACGGCACCCAACTCCAAATCATGGGTGGTGTAATTCTTTTCATGCACCTTTAATTGCCTTGAAGCATAGGCAATCACCTTGCCCTTTTGCATAAGAACACACCCCATGCCCGTGTGTGATGCATCGCAGTAAACTACGAATTCATCTGTACCCTCAGGTAAGGTCAACACAGGTGCGTTGCTTAGCTTCTGCTTCAGTATTTCAAAGGACTCTTGCTGCTTTGGGCCCCAAATGTACTTTTCTTTCTTCTTGGTCAAGGAAGTCAAGGGCGCAGCAATCCTCGAAAAATTTTCAATAAATCTCCGGTAGTATCCTGCTAATCCCAGGAAGCTACGGATTTCGGTAGGCGTCTTTGGCTCTTGCCAGTTCATAACTGCCTCTACCTTAGCGGGATCCACTTGGATACCACGCTCACTCACAACGTGTCCTAAAAACTGAACCTCTCTTAGCCAGAATTCGCATTTCGAGAATTTGGCGTAGAGTTTCTCACGTTGTAGTAACTCGAGAATGCAACGGAGATGCTTCTCGTGGTCAGCTTGATTCTTGGAATAGATAAGGATATCGTCAATGAAGACTATGACGAATTTGTCCAAGTACGGCTTGCAAACGCGATTCATGAGATCCATGAACGCAGCCGGTGCATTTGTGAGCCCAAAAGGCATCACTAGGAACTCGTAATGACCATAGCGAGTCCTAAATGCTGTCTTGTGTACATCTTCATCTCTGACCCTTAGTTGATGATAACCCGACCTTAAGTCGATCTTTGAGAAGTAGCTCGCTCCTTGCAGCTGGTCGAACAGATCATCGATCCTTGGCAAAGGATATCTGTTCTTTATGGTAACTTTATTCAGCTCTCTATAGTCGATGCACAACCGCATCGATCCGTCCTTCTTCTTTACAAATAGGACAGGAGCTCCCCAGGGGGATGAACTAGGTCTGATAAAACCTTTCGCCAGCAGTTCATCCAACTGGGTCCTTAGTTCTTTCATTTCCGTTGGCGCTAGTCTGTAAGGTGCTCTTGCTATTGGAGCTGCTCCAGGAATGATGTCAATTCTGAACTCCACTTGTCTATCTGGTGGCAAACCAGGTAGTTCTTCAGGAAAAACCTCGGGGTATTCAGAAATGACAGGAAGATCCTCGATCTTCGGCTTTGGTTCTTCAATTATCACCTGAGCCATGTAAATTACACAGCCTCTGTTCAAACACCTTGAAGCTTTCAGCATAGATACGTCTTCGGGCAATCCGTAATGCGTATCCCCTCGAATGGTAAGAGATTCGCCACTCGGAGTCTTTAAAACTATTTGCCTTTTGCCGCAAATGATCTGGGCCTGGTTATGGGATAACCAGTCCATGCCTAGCACGATATCAAAACCCGCCAATTTGAAGGGAAGTAGAGATAAAGGAAAAGAATGGTTCCTAATGGATATTTCACATCCTTCTAGAATAGTAGAGACGGTTTCTATCGTGCCGTCTGCTAATTCTACTTCGCATTTTACGTCAAGGGTTTTGATTGGCATATTTAGTAGTTGGCAAAATTTCTGGTCTACAAAGGACTTGTCAGCGCCAGAATCGAACAGTACTCTTGCAAATATATTATTTACGAGAAAGGTACCTGTAAGCACATTATCGTCCTTGACCGCTTCCTTTGCATCCAAGCGAAAAACTCTCGCATTTGTCTTTTTAGTCTCTTCTGCCTTCTTGGCATACTTCGGGCAATTACTCTTTATGTGCCCCTTTTCGTTACAATTATAGCAGGTTGCGTCCTTTATCTTTTTGCACTCCACTGTCTTATGCTCCTTGGACTTGCATAGCCCACAGGATGGAGTCTTTTGTTGCGACTGTGAACCAGACGCAAACCTACACTTCCCGGAGTGAGGTTTCTTGCAGACCTTGCAGTAAGGTCTTCCATCAGCTTGCCCCTCTTTCCTTGCCTCCGACCCTTTCTTGCCCTCACCGTTTCCACGGTGCTTTTTACCGGACCTTCGTGAGGTATCATCCTCACGCTTTCGCTTCTCAGCCTCCTTGCTCCTTTGTGCCCTCAGACGGACAGCATCTAGTGTAAGAGACAAGGAGAGGTCAGTAACTGACCTGAAGGTCGTTGGCCTAGAGGCTTTTACGCTGGCCTTGATCGCCGGCTCTAAGCCCCCAATGAATCGGGCAATTCTTCGTGGTTCTGGTGTCACCAGATATGGCACCAGTCGTGACATAGTGTTAAAACTTGTCAGATAAGTTTGACAATCCAGGTTTGTCATCACTAGTGAGACAAAATCAGCCTCAATCTTCTCAACCTCGTGCTGAGGGCAGTAGTTTTCTTTTATGAGGGTAATAAACTCCCCCCATGACATTTTGTACAAGGCAGACTTACCTGAAGCCTGCACCAGAGCTCTCCACCACGCCAGGGCCTCGCCCTTGAATGACTGGGACACAAACTTAACCACGTCCCTCTCAGCGCACCCGCTGATGTCCACAATCGTGTCCATCTCGTCCAGCCAGGTGATACAATCAACCGCACCTTTTTCCCCTGTAAATTCACGGGGCTTGCATGATACAAAGTATTTGTAGGTGCAACCCTTAGCACTGGACGCATCAGTATATTCTCTATCGCGGTGAACGCTGTGCTCAGTAGACGAATGCTTGTCGTCATCTTTCTTGGGTTCAGAGGGTGGTTTGGAGTGTGTCTTTGGTTTAGAGTGTGGTTTTGACATAGATCTGCCTTGAGACTCAGTATTTTGACGATCAATAGCTGCCTGGACAGCATTGTTGATCAGAGCCTTTAGCTGTGCGCCTGTCAAATGTACTGACGCATTGTCATAGTCATCTTCATTCGTGTGGCTGTTCTCACCATTGGGATCCGCCATTTGTAACTTGAATCTGTTACAGAAGATAACAAAATTTTAATTTAGGAGATTATTGTATGATTGTCTTTTATGACAATTTGTCAACCATGGTACAGAGGCCATATTCGGTTAACTTATTATCTCATTACATTAAATATTAGGATTTGAATATATCCTATTTTAACTATATAAATAGTATTGGCGGCATAAAGCCTAATCATGATGATGTTTTATAATATTAGCCGAGATTTCATAGAATCAAAGGCGTAGAGATTTGAACCGTAGTTCTTTATCTCTTTTCGGACAGAGAGTCATAGACTACTACTGCCTTTTGTCTTTATAAGACAATTATTATGGCCCATAGGCACTACACCTCTAATGGATGTCTTAATATGGTTGGCCCGTAGGCACTACATCACTAATGGATGTTCTGATAATTCTGGCCCGTAGGCACTGCATCACTAATGGATGTTTTAATAATACTGGCCCGTAGGCATTGCATCACTAAATGGATGTCTTTATAATACTGGCCCGTAGGCATTGCATCACTAAATGGATGTCTTTATAGTACTGGCCCGTAGGCATTGCATCACTAAATGGATGTCTTTATAATATTGATCACCTTCATTGGTGATTTAACCCGCGATTTATAAATCATTTAGTTGGGTTTTGAAATCCTTAAAGGATTATTGTATAGGAATGGCGTGCGTGATTATAACGAATCACATCTGCCATGAATGTTAACATGCGTACAGAGGTTAACAGGGAATCTGAATCTTTTCAGCTAGGTCGTACCATCTTGACTGATCTTAAAAGACCCCAAGCTAGGTTTCACCCCTTTAAGATTCTTTATTTAGGCAGATCAATAGAAAAGGAATGGTTTTGATTTATTTTTATATATATTAAAACAAAACTCATAACATACATTCCAAAATCTCAATACAATTACATATTGCCCTAAACGGGTCTTTCAAATAGTACATACCTCCAGAGAGGTTTAAAATAAGTGGCAAGTCCACGCAGGGACTAATACAAGATAGGTGTCCGTGCAAGGACGAAAGATAAGTCCACATAGGGACTGAAATACGATAAGTTGTCCACGTAGGGACTTATTTCAAGTAGAAATTACATTAGTACAACTATTAAGGGCTAGTGGTCACGTTTCTTCTTTTTGCCCTTTAGTAGGTTCGCCAAGCCCTTGAGAAATCCTCGGTGGCTTTTCTTTTCTTCCTCGAACTCTCTCTCCACACGATCTAGTCGATGGAGTATTTCTTCCTGTTCAGGAGGAGAGAATCGTGGTTGCGGCGCTTGATGCGGAACTGGAGGTCTGGGAGGTATTGGATACCCATGAGCTGAGTAATCCGGTGGTCCCATGTTTCCATGTGCTCCGTCAGGGTAGCGCACATTATATCTTGCCGACACCACATATGGGTCGCGCTCATAGCCATAGTTGTATTGAGGTTGTGATGGTTCAAACGGGTTGTAAGCCGTTGGACCTGTGTAAGCTGGTATGGGTTGGTCATACCCAAATGGTGGCGAATTTCGTGCAGTAGGTGCGGAGTTCGCTTCTTGTATAGGACTTGAAGGTCCTTCTTCATGTAGTGGCGGATAGTGGCTACTACTAGAATGTCGAGGAGTGCTGAAGTGGTTACCCCCTCCTCCTCGTGTAGACATACGAGCATTGGTCCTCCTACGCCTCGGCGGATCAGGTATAACTGGTTGTGCCGGTGGCGGAGGTGGTGGCGTAACTGCCTCAAAGCGTGAATCCTCAGAGGGATCCTGTGGATGTCTCGGTTGTTGTGTCTGATGAGATGGTGTGTTGTACCACTCATGTCGGTCAAACAAGGCCATAAAGCTGTCTGGGCCTTGATACTGCGGACCATGATATGAAGATCCATCAGATACTTCTATCGGATGCGTGGGCGTACCACGAGCTGGTTCAGTTGGATCCTCATCTTCCTCCATGGGATCTTCAGAAAAATGGTCTTGTGGCCCTAGTGGAACAAAACCTGAGGGTTCCTGTATGTAGTCAGCCGGATTAAACTGAGCTACGTAGTATGGAGTAGGGTCGTCATAATTCCGGTGCGAAACCGAACGTTGTAGAGGTATGAAGGAAGGTTGTGGGTTGTTGGGATTATTTTCTGAATCTGGCCCAAAGGAGTGCCGGTAGGATGGCGTTGAGCTGTGCGAAGTGGAATGCCTCGCTGGTTCGTAAAGATCTCTTCGTCGTTGTGGCTCTTCGCTTCGTGTCATCGAAGGATGTCTTGTACCAGATGGTCCAGCCTCGCTATCGTGATGTGTCACGATTTCTCCTCGGCCTCTTCGTCCCCTTCCTCTTCCTCGGAATATAACAGGTGGCATTTTCCTGCTCCAAAACTTATTAAAAATCAAAATCGAAAATAAAGACAAAAAGGAGTGTTAATCCGAATTTGTCCTAGGTTCTTGTCTAGACTCAAGTATGTGCAATTGTGTTATTGAGATTAAACACAATAGGATAGTGTTTAATTCACTCAATGTTGGCTCTGATACCAACCTGTCACACCCCGATTTCCACGTGTCTCACCGGTGGGCCCGGTGGGGGATTACCGTGACGATGTTGGCAACAATATAGTCAAACCACACAATTATATAATGCACAGCGGAAGCATAATTTAAATATATAATTTCAACCTCTGATTGTAATATCAAAATGTATTACAGAAGTTGAATATCCACAGTGGATCGTAAATACAGATAAAGTATTGTTCCATTAGATACTGCAATCAAGCTTGCGAGGCTTATCCCGACGCTAGGGAGCTAATACCAGCCAATTACGTTTAGGTACCTGCACTTAATCTTTTTGGGGAAAATACGTCAGTTTACACTGGTAAATACATTCAACTGACACATTTGAAAATGTTTATTAAAATTGATTTGAATGCACAAGGCACAAACTCTTTTATAACTTGGGAAAATTCATAATGATCTTGTGAACGTTTTACATGTTCTTTTATGCGTTCAGTAGCCCGGGTCGTGCCGGGTTAAAGATTTATAGACACACCACGTTTGCGTAAAACCGTAGTACAGAAACCAACGGCTACGTCTTTTAGTTTTAATGTCGACACTTTATACCGGGTGTACGCCTACACCGGGATGTCGATGGTCGTGGCCATTTCGTAAAATGATGCCAAGGATATCCGGGACAACGGTCATTAAACCCCCCAAAGGCTTATAAGCAACAAAACTGTTTAAATGAGCCAATCATATTATTTAGTTATCCACCTAAGCGGTGGACGAATATAGTGCTCAATCAAGCGGTATTAATATACCGTAACCCAAGCCCATATAGGGGAAATAAGTCAAAAGTATTTACCTTTGCAAGTATAAATCCTTAATTTAGATCAAGTCACCGATAGCTTTTACTGGGGCTCCTAATCTGGAACGAAGGTTTTAATTAACCTCTTAGAATCCTAACGGTCCTTGTATTAGCCGTAGCTTAAACCGGTTGATTCCGATATATAGATATGGTTAATTCGCACGGAAAGGCGAAAACCGAGAATGGAGTATGATTTGGACCCAACAAGTTCAGAGACTTGTTTCATATGGGTTTATAGTTCATACTCTGGATTTTGGGGTTCAAATAGTATAATTTGACCCGTATCGGCTATTGCACGAAAACTAGTTTCATGAGCCGTACCGTGTGCGCGAATAGGCGAAACGGTTAACCATAAGAGTCGTACGCTTATTTCCTAAGTCAATATGCCTTAAAAGTATTCTGGTATCAGTAGGATACCTTCCGTAATGCCCGTAACGAGTTTAAGTTAATATTATGCCCCGTAGGGGCTTTTCGGTCATTTTAAAGACTTTAAAAGGGATTTTCGAGCTCTACAGGAAATCTGAGTTTCCCGAACAGTTTATAAAGCTTAAAATACTTTATTTATTATTTAAAATTAGTAGCAACTGGAATCGGGTCAAAAGACCTTGTAGAACTCCCGTTTTGGCCAAAAAGGGCATATTCGGTATTTACCGAACCGTAGCCATAACCGCAGGTTATGAGCAAGGTAAAAATTATTAAAAATCTTTAAAATTCCCAAAATATTATTTTACCACAGGGGGTAAAAGTTTTGGTGACGAAAACTTGGGTTAGATGGGCGTTATGCTAATTGCGCCATTAATTACAAAACTTTCCTAAAAGTGCGCCTTTTAGCATAACTCTCATTCTAGACCTCGGATTGACGTGAAACTTTAGGGACATGCTTATAATTTAACAAGCAAGGTTTTGGTCCGTTCACGTGTCCGAAATACTCGTTTTAATTTTAAAAGGCCGTTACGGTCAACTTTTAGGCGAATGACGGAAATGCGCTAAAGACTCGGATAACTCATGAACCGACCACAGAGGCTTATACCAACATGTGACCTGGTCCTAAGAGAGTCCTAAGGTATATTTATACCTCACTAAAACGGGTCAGAACTGAAGTCAAAGCAAAAGTCAAACTTTTGCGACTTTCGGCTCCGAACCGGTTCTATATGGTGAATGATCGATTCAAACGAGCGCAAACATGTTTATATACTCATTATCATGTTTTATGATTGTCAAAACAGGTTCCATAACATATATATCACAGATTATGCTTAAATTGCTAAAATAGCTTTCTGTTGACTTTTTAACCGCACGTTTGACTCGATAATTGACATAGTTAGAGTGGTGATCAGGGGGAACCATTTTAGAGGTTTAATACCCACATAAATACCAACTCATAACCATTTTTGATTCGTCGTACGACTGAATCATTTGCAAGATATTGCAATGACAACCGTTAGTTACGACGGTTGCGTTTATAGGCTATAACTAAGGAAATGTGACACCACAATGGTTATGAACGACTTACAGAAGTTAACTCTTGATGAGAGAACAGAAGGGAAAGCTAGAGAGCTCTTGAATGATCAGTTATAAGTGTCTTTGAGTTGTGTGATTGGTAATGCACAAGAAGTGGCTATTTATAGCCAAAGAAGGCCACTTATGATCATTACAAGCTCTACTATCAGTCCAGAGCTGATGGGTAGTTGTCCCCTAAATGTATGGGTCATTTGTAGGGTGCCCATGCCCCATAATTACATGCATAATCGTTCACAAGTTCCAAAAGCCAAGTAGTTACCATTTTTCTGCATCTGGGCACTTTACGCGGCCCGCATGGGACTTTCCATGCTTTTTAACGCGGGTCGCCTAAAGTTCAAATAACAGACGCGATTTAAAGGAGGCTCGCGGCCCGCCTCAACTTATGTTGAAACCTTACGCGGGTCGCCTAAGGTCAAGATTTCAGGATTTTTAAATCTTTTTGTAATTATTACAGAATCTGGCCATTAATAACGAAATCTTTCGTAATGATTTGCCTGACCTTTCGGTTTTGAAGGGGTAACTTTGCGGTTTGGCCCTCGGTTATTTACCGATAGGGGCCTCGTGTTAATTACCCGCATTATTAAGTCCCCGGTTTATTTATTAATTATATTGGAAAGCCTTAACTTTCACTGTTGACGCTTTTAACCCTTCTTTTACGAATTCGATCGTAACTTTCTCGTTTCATATCGAAACTTCGCGAAATTCATATATATTATTTTAGTGAGGGTATAATACCGTTACAAAGTCTTGGGAACGTTAAAGGGTCACTCAGAGGTATTATTAAACATGTTGACACAGTTAACCCCTGTAGTTTGTAATCTCTCACTTTCTTTCGCGTTTTGTTTTTGTACGATCTATAATTTATTCGTTTGAAGGTTTAAGCATTATTTAGGGATACTATACAGTATATTTACCCTTGTTGACATTTATAACCCTCGAATTTATATATACTTTCAAGGTTTGTCAAAACTAGTCCTTTATTTATTATAGATGCCACGTGTAAACAAATGACACGTGTTAACACATCATTGGACACAAAATTTCGAGGTGTTACAGCTGCCACGACAAACAGGGTAATAACTCAATCGCTGCTACGATTCAATGTCCGATCGATTGAACCTAATCCAATGGATGTTTTAGTGCTGCCCACATTAGGGTTATACTTTGTCATTCGTCGTAAATTCGACGGATGTTAAGTATCGCACTTTGTCATTCGTTGTGAGGGTGTTCATCTCGTGAGTTATCGTAAATGCTGTATTAGTTACTGGCCTAGTTTTCGTGTGCATTGTTATTTGAATTAGGTTAATCAGGCTTATCAGTAGGCTAAACTCTGCCCATTAAACTTGCAATGTGAGTCATTCTCTTTTTATCAACTGTTTTACAATACTCCAAATTATTTTCAAAAGTTATAATTACAGGGATTAATTCGTGGTTATCTTAATCACTGGCTAGTGGGGTATTGTGCACATTACTAATTTCTCACGGGTTAGGCTAATAAATCCTCACCGTGATAAACGTCACTACTTGGGGAAGGGCCCAATAGTGGTATGACCATCGTCAGCAAGTGACAAAGTGCCAGATAAAAATAAGATAGAAGCCATTGTAATCGCTCTTATGCTGTAAATTATAACTGTGTGTCATTTTATCAAACTGAATGATTCACTCAGTATTTCCCCACTGACAAAATATTTTTAAAACATGTTTTAGGTGACCTACTGAGAATCAAGAAAAAGTGCTACGGAGCACTCCCAAGCTTGAAGTAGTGGCTCAAATACATAAATAAACATGTTTTGTAAAATAAGGGAATTCCTGTGAAATTCCTCTATTGTAAATTACGGGGTTTATCCCGAATTATGAAATAAAATAATACTCGGGCATTTTCAAGTTTAAACGATCCTGCTAGACTTCCGCTGTACCACAGGTTTCTGTCCCGCGGCTCCTGGACCGGGTCAAACCGGGTGCGGGGGCCATGACAGAAAAAGGTGGTATCAGAGCCACTGGTTTAAGCCAATTAACTATTTAGAAATACTTAATTTATCTGATTGCTATTCCGTGATTTTGTAAAATTTTTAGTTTACAAAATTTTAACTTAGGATTGTGTGCGTCTTCGTGTGTGCTAATAGCATGAACGAACTATGAGAAGCCCTTCAGAATATTTCTATCCATAGCACAGATATGGATACCACGGGTACTGTCACTGGATACCAAGCAGATGTTGAGGAGCCTATGGTGTTCAAAGCCCAACCACAGGAGAAACCGAAAGTAGTGAAAAAGAGGCATAGGTGGGTAGGTTGGAGGCGTGTACGTAGGAAAAAGCCAGCAACCCAGAAAAATATGAAAAAAGAAGACACAAAAGATAAGGGGAAAGGCATAGAGACTGGGGAGAGTTCCAGGAAAAACCAGGAAACGTTATCTTGGGAAGAAGAGTTGGACCATAAGTTGGCACTTGGCGACATCATCGGACCTGCCGATGAAACTCTCTTTAACTACCTAGCTGAAGCCCTATTGCCTGTTAACCTATAACCTGCCATTCCAGACCCTATTGTTCACCCTAGACCTCTACCAGGAGCACTGGAGGAATGGAGGACTGCTGACTGGCAATTTCAGAACCTTATGAATAGCCCTAATACTTTCTTCCCTCAATTCGACCCGGAACCTGCACCGAACCCACCAATGAGCAATGAAAATTTAGCTGAACTCCGCCACTACGGCGAGGAGCTGATGGATACCGGAAATAGAATTCGGGAGGTAGGAGAGTAGATCTCCTGGAAGTACGACGAGAGGGAACGTCGTTTCTGAAATGCCAGCTAACAGGGATTACATGGGGTGGTGTAGTTGTAGTGTATAATAATAATAATAATAATAATAATAATAATAATAATAATAATAATAATAATAATAATAATAATAATAATAATAATAATAATAATAGTAAAATATAAATTCTGTAAAATAACTTAAAAATAAAACTTTGTAAGATAATCAGTGTGTACGGATGCATAGTACTAAAAATATATAAAATCGGATAGTCGCAAAGTCGACAGTTTTGGCTGTACATGTCTGTGTGATCATATGTTTCTCTGTTGGTCTTTTCGTGTTAATTAACTACTTGTTAATTTACAGAATGGGTAAGCAAAAGCTTTCGGACATTTATCATCAACTAGATAGTGCCTAAAAGAATAAGGGAACCTCATCTCAATCAAATTCCTCAAGATATTCAGTAAATACTAATGAAGGAATATTTATTCGTAAGGCACAATATGAAAACCCACTTACTACCAAGAAGAGAAATTGGATTATTAGAAAAAGCCACGAGAAAATAGGGACGTCCAATTCAAAAGAAGTGATAGTTAATAAGGAGACTAAAGAAATAGGCAAAAACCCGCCATGGGAAGACAAATTAGATGAAAAATGGTCAGATCTCTATATGTTAGCCACTACAGCAGAGAATCTTGACCCTTAATTAAGATAAGCTGCCAAACCTAGACCAACCATGGAAGTTAGATAAATAAATACGAGGCAATAAAATAAATGCGGAGCATAATCGTCATAGTTAAATTAAAATAATAGTATGTCTTTGAATTTTAGTTGTAATATATCTATAAGGTTGTTGTGTTTGCTATTTTAAATAAAATTTGGTTGTACAGCTGTACTAAAATGTTTGTACTAAATAAATAGTTGTGCTTGATAAACATCCAGATGGAACACGCTGTTAATGAACTAACTAATGAAGTTAACCAATCAGAACACAATAACGAGGATCACTTCCTAAACCGGCAAGACATAGAAAACATCGTTGCTCAGGGAATAGTTAATGCTATTCCAACAATCATCGCTGCGGTAAAAAGTCCTGTTGAGCCTTCACAAGCTCAACCTAGCAAATGTACGCGCGACGATACTTCCAGTAATAGCATCAATGGAGGCGGTAATAATAATAATAATAATGGAATTCAAGCCCCGGTATACAAAAGAATGAAAGTTGTAACACCTGGTTGCACTTACAAGGAGTTCCTTGCCTGTAAACTAGCTGAATTTGCAGGCAATGAAGGGGCGACTGCAGCACTGCGTTGGTTGGAGAAAACCGAGGCAGTAATCAAAATAAGTAAATGTGCCGAGGAGGATAAAGTCATGTACGCTTCTCACCTTTTCAAGGAAGAAGCGTTAGAATGGTGGAACACGGTATTGCAAGCCAAGGGAAGTGACATGGCGTACGCCATGAGTTGGGAAGAATTTAGGCGATTGATAGAAAGAAAATTCTGTCACGAATATGAAAAAGAACAAATGGCAAACAAATTCCTGAGCCACCAAATGGTGGGTGTTGACTGTCAAGGGTATACTTCAAAATTCTTTGAGTATGCCAGAATTGTGCCAACCCTGGCATCGCCAGAGCATGTACTTATTTCTCGCTACATTTGGGGATTGATTAGCGAGATTCGTGACATTGTCAAGGCTGCTAGACCCCGCACGATTGATGATGCAGTAGAGTTAGCCAACACCTTGACTGACGGACTGGTGCGCACGCGAGAAGAAAATAGAAGGAAGGAAGTGGCCAAAAAGATTACCCAAGGGTTTCGTATGGGTAATAGTAATAATTTCAGGAAAAGAGGAACAGGGCGATCTTCCACTGTCCCATTTTGCGGTACCTGCAAAAGAAAGCATTTTGGAAAATGCAAAGGGTACTGTAACTTCTGCAAAATTCCAGGACATCAAGAAGAAGATTGTAGGAAAAAGAAGGCAACAGTCTGCTACAATTGTGGAGAAGCTGGGCATTTCAGGCCAGACTGCCCGAAATTAGTCAAACCAGCAGATAACAAGGCTAAACCTGCAGAAGGAACTACTAAAAAGAACGCAAGTTGACTACGCAGGAAGCCGAACTAATTCCTGACGTCATAGCTGGTACTTTCTTAGTTCACAACGTTTATGCAAAAGTATTATTTGACTCTGGTGCAAACCAAAGTTTTATAAATACTTCGTTCTGCCAAGCTCTTAATTTACCTTTAACCAACCTTAGGCAGATTTTCACAGTCGAAACGGCAGATGGTTTGCGAGAAGGAAAGATAGAACTCTTAGGTCATAAATTTTCTGCAAACCTGTTACCTATGAATTTAGTCGGATTCGATGTCGTGTTAGGAATGGATTGGTTAGTAGCCAACCATGCTCGAATTCTCTGTGATAAAAATTCATAGAAACCCATACACCCACAGGAGAATTAGTAATGATTACCGGAGATAAGCCACAATAGCCACTGAAATTCATTTCAGTAATGAAGTTGGCCAGTTATTCAAGAAAACAAGGAATAGCATATATGGTTTCAGTAGTTGTTAATACCAAAAGTAAGAAACTTGAGGATATACCAATAGTATCAGAATACCTAGATGTCTTTCCAGAAGACCTACCAGGATTACCACCCGATAGGGAGGTAGAATTTAGAATTCATCTAATTCCAGGAACTATACCGATGGCCAAGGCACTCTATCGGTTAGCACCTACTGAAATGCCAAAATTAAAGAAACAGTTAGATGAATTACTAAGTAAAGGGTTTATACAACCAAGTTCCTCGCCGTGGGGAGCTCCAGTGTTGTTTGTAAAGAAGAAGGACGGAATGATGAGAATGTGTATCGACTATAGGGAATTAAACAAGGTTACAATTAAGAATCGATACCCATTACCTAGGGTTGATGATCTTTTTGATCAATTGCAAGGAGCTAGATATTTTTCTAAGATAGATTTGCGCTCCGGATATTATCAATTGAAGGTACAAGAAGAAGACATACCTAAAACTGCTTTCAGAACTAGGTATGGACATTACGAGTTTACAGTCATGCCCTTCGGATTAACCAATGCTCCTGCAGCATTCGTGGACATGATGAATAGGATCTGTAAACCGTATTTGGACAAATTTGTAATTGTTTTCATTGACGACATACTTATTTATTCCAAAAGTCAGGATGAACATTATGAGCACTTGCATGCACTCTTAACTTTGTTAAGAAAGGAGAAGCTTTACGCCAAATTCTCAAAATGTGAATTTTGGCTCCAAGAAGTACAATTTTTGGGTCATATGGTGAATCACGAATGTATTCACATAGATCCCTCCAAGATAGAAGCAATTACCAAATGGAAGGCCCCGCAATCGGCTACGGAAGTTGGAAGTTTTCTAGGATTAGCTGGATACTATAGACGCTTTATTAAAGATTTTTCTAAGATGGCAGTTCCATTAACTAAGCTAACCTGTAAAGCCGTAAAATTTGAATGGGGACCCAGACAGGAGGAGGCTTTTAGGACTTTAAAGCAAAAGTTAACAAACGCCCCAATCTTAGCATTACCAGAAGGAACAGAAGGTTTTGAAGTCTACTGCGATGCTTCTAAACTAGGATTAGGATGTGTGTTAATGCAACGCAAAAAGGTAATTGCATATGCATCAAGGCAATTGAAAAAGCACGAAGAAAACTATACGACACACGATTTAGAATTGGGAGCGGTAATTTTTGCCCTTAAGATTTGGAGGCATTATCTGTATGGAAGTAAGTTTACTGTCTATACAGATCATAAAAGCTTAAGGTACATATTTGGGCAAAAAGAACTGAACATGAGGCAAAGAAGATGGATGAAAATTTTAAGAGATTACGACTGTGATATTCAATATCATGAAGGAAAAGCAAATGTAGTTGCAGATGCCTTAAGTTATAAGTATCATGAGAAACAAAAGCGAGTTCGTGCTCTCAGATTAAATCTACAGTTAGATTTAACGGAACAATTAAAGAATGTTCAAACCACAGCAATCAAGGATGATGCTGAAGGAATGAAAGGACGAATAAAAGAATTGGAGCAAGGAGTTGATGGAATTTGGAGATTCCATAAGAAAAGAATTTGGGTACCTAAGCAGGGAGATTTAAGAAATAAGATTTTAGAAGAAGCTCACAAATCTAGGTATACCATGCACCCTAGAAATAATAAGATGTACCAAAATTTAAGAAATAATTTCTGGTGGATAGGAATGAAAAAGGACATAGCTAGTTATGTATCTAAGTGTCTTACTTGTTCACAAGTTAAGGCAGAACACCAGAAACCTTCAGGGTTACTCCAACAACTAGAAATGCCTGTTTGGAAATTGGAACTAATAACCATGGATTTTGTTACTAAGTTACCCAAAACCAGAAAAGGTAAAGATGCGATTTGGTTAATTGTGGATCGATTAACCAAGTCAGCTTATTTTCTACCCATGAAAGAAACTTTCAGCATGGAAAGATTAGCAAAACTATACGTAGATGAAGTAGTATCCCTACATGGGTTCCACTCTCCATTGTATCAGATAGGGATAGTCGTTTTACTTCATATTTCTGGACAAGTTTCCAAGAAGCCATGGGTACACGATTAAATTTAAGTACAGCTTATCATCCCCAGAGAGACGGACAAAGTGAAAGAACAATTCAAACCCTGGAAGACATGCTCAGGGCATGTGTAATAGATTTTGGTGGAAACTGGGATGACCATCTACCCTTAATTGAATTCTCCTATAACAATAGTTACCATGCAAGCATTGAAGCTGCCCCATTCGAAGCACTGTATGGATGCAAGTGTAGAACTCCGGTTTGTTGGGCAGAAATAGGAGAAAGTCAATTATCAGGTCCTAAGATTGTGCAGACAAGATAACTCAAATTAAAGAAAGATTAAAAACGGCTCGAGATCGCCAGAAGAGTTATGCAGATAATCGACGCAAACCACTCGAATTTCAAATTGGAGACAAGGTACTCTTAAAAGTTTCTCCTTGGAAAGGAGTAGTACGGTTCGGTAAGAAAGGAAAGCTAAGTCCAAGGTACATAGGACCTTTCCCAGTAATTCAACGCATAGGACCAGTTGCTTATCGTTTACAACTACCAGAAGAGTTAGCTGGAGTACATGATGTGTTTCATGTATCCAACCTCAAGAAATGCCTATCTGATGAGTCCCTGGTAGTACCTCTTCAAGATGTAGAGGTAAACGAAAAACTGAAATTCGTGGAAAAACCATTGCGGATAAAGGATAGAAAGATCAAGTTTCTCAAGCACAAACGACTAGTGCTAGTCAAGGTTAAGTGGAATTCGAAGAGAGGATCGGAGTACACTTGGGAGTTAGAAACAGAAATGAAGCGGAAATATCCTCATTTATTCTAGTAAATCTCGAGGACGAGATTTTAATTAAGGTGGGGAGGATGTAACAATTCTCACCTAAACTATTAAATTATTATTTTATTTGTCCAATAGGAAACCCTAATTGAGACCCCCAAGTAATTCTGCATAAACCCTAAAATTTTCAGAATAATCAGAATCAGGATTAGGGCCCCTAAAACTCAAGGGGGGTAAACCCTAAGTGACGATTATCCTCACAGTTTGTTGTCTAAATTGAAATTCCTCGTTCTGTCGACTCATCTAAGCTACGAACACATGAAGCTACCCTATGCTAGAAGGGGTCCCCTCGCGCCACGCGCGGGAGCCAGGTGTCCCTGGCGCGCCACGCGAGGGAGACAAATTTCTAGTATAAATAGGGGAGGTTGGCACTTGAGTTTCTGCGTTGGTTCGACGTTAAAATTCAATACGTGCTGCGAGATATCGTCTGTTTACTACTAAAACACAGACAATCACGAAACGCTGCCACGACAAACAGGATAATAACTCGATCGCTGCTACGATTCAATGTCCGATCGATTGAACCTAATCCAATGGATGTTTTAGTGCTGCCCACATTAGGGTTATACTTTGTCATTCGTCGTAAATTTGATGGATGTTAAGTATCGCACTTTGTCATTCGTTGTGAGGGTGTTCATCTCGTGAGTTATCGTAAATGCTGTATTATTTATTGACCTAGTTTTCGTGTGCATTGTTATTTGAATTAGGTTAATCAGGCTTATCAGTACGCTAAACTCTGCCCGTTAAACTTGCAATGTGAGTCATTCTCTTTTTATCAACTGTTTTACAATACTCCAAATTATTTTCAAAACTTATAATTACAGGGATTAAGTCGTGGTTATCTTAATCACTGGCTAGTGGGATATTGTGCACATTACTATTTTCTCACGGGTTAGGCTAATAAATCCTCACCGTGATAAACGTCACTACTTGGGGAAGGACCCAATAGTGGTATGACCATCGTCAGCAAGTGACAAAGTGCCAGATAAAAATAAGATAGAAGCCATTGTAATCGCTCTTATGCTGTAAATTATAACTATGTGTCATTTTATCAAAATGAATGATTCACTCAGTATTTCCCCGCTGACAAAATATTTTTAGAACATGTTTCAGGTGACCTACTGTGAATCAAGAAAAAGTGATACGGAGCACTCCTAAGCTTGAAGTAGTGGCTCAAATACATAAATAAACATGTTTTGTAAAATAAGGGAATTCCTGTGAAATTCCTCTATTGTAAATTACGGGGTTTATCCCAAATTATGAAATAAAATAATACTCGGGCATTTTCAAGTTTAAACGATCCTGCTAGACTTCCGCTGTACCACAGGTTTCTGTCTAGCGGCTCCTGGACCGGGTCAAACCGGGTGCGGGGGCCGTGACAGAATGTGACATCAATATTGTCTAGTAACTCATCAATGGTTTCAGACTTTAACTTGATGTTGAGCGCATTTTTTAAACGTTCCTCATTTGGCTTTCTGGGAGAATAACTTTCATAGATCGGAGGCGGACACTTGTTATGTTTGACACTTTGTTTCTTACCAGTATCCTCTTCCTTCTCTTTATCTTGGAAAGCTTCAAGACCTGCAACAGTAGGATAAACTCTGTCAATCAAATAATCACATGTATAACTCAACAATAAACGTTTGATTCTTTCACTTTCAATCTTTTCAAGTTCCAAATCCTGCTTCAGTTTTGCACAGTCTTCAATATACTCATTAATGACCTTCTGCTTTGTCATTAATGTTGAGCTCATCATTGTCACAGCAGCATCAACTTCTGAATTTGTCTTTTTCAGACCATCAACTGTTTTGTTTAACACATCATATGATTCCTTTACATACTTCACATCAAACAACAAATTCTCTTTCAACTCTTCAAGTTCTCGAATCTTCTTGTCTTTTCCTTCACAATGTTTGCAAGACTCCAAACATTTCAGACAAGGTTTAATGACCTCAACTATCTTTTCAACATCGACAATCTTCTCAACTTCAACAATTTTTTCTACCTCGACGACTTTCTCAACTTCGACGAGTTTCTCAACTTCGACTATTTTTCATCCTCAACAATTTTCTCTACCACTTTCTCCACTTCAACGATTTTTTCTATCACCTTCTCAATTACTGGTTCAACATTTGCTTCTTCAGCTTCCATCTTTGACTTTTCATCAGCTATTCTTCTTACATCCAGTTCTTTCTTCAATCTGGGAATCTTCTTCTCATTCAGCATCTCAACTTTATCTGCAAAAAACAAATTAAAACTATCAGGATCTAGACCTTTTCTAGCTTTATTAATATATTCTTCTTCATCATCGGTATCTACATCACTTCCAAAATCTGGAAAAATCGGTATTCTTTTCGGACTAGATTTGACTTCATCTTCTTCCAGAATTCTAGCAACAAGACCTGAACCAAGTGGAATGTATTTATCCCAGCTAAATCCCTCTACAACCTTTTCATCGTCTTGGTCAATTATACTATAACAAGCTCTTTTCTCTTTTTCTTCAATGGCACGTGCATGTGCAGTTTGTGGTTGCTGAGCAATCTGATGAAAAATTGATTTTTGATAATAATTGTTTTTTCCAGACTGATCTTGTCTTCCATTTGCTTCTTTGTTTTTGCACTCACGCTTAAAATGACCTTTTTCTCGACAACGGAAACACGTAACCTTTGATTTGTCAATCCCTATCGGAGATTTAGATAGTTCACTAAACTCATCTCTTCTGGTGATTTGTTGAAACTTTTCTGCCCTTCGAACAGCACTGGCTAAACACCATTTGACGTCCATCAACTCAAGTTCTTCAGCATCAATTTGGTCATAATCCTCTTTGGTAAGCATCGATTTCCAATTTTGCCAGCAATCAAACCTTCATATGATTCCAACATAGCAACGAGTGATGCCATGTGTTGCTTAGCTATTTCCGGAGAAAGATTTTGACCATTTTGAATGTTCAAGGTAACGTTGCACTACAGATTTGTAGAATTCTGTCGTGAGGACTTGGTGTTGTAAAATTTGGATCAAAGCTTGAATACGAAAACGAAGGTCCATCACTCTGAGTCACAGTACTACCTTTCGTTCCAGAAGAACTATCAGCACTGAAACCAGTTTGAATCTTTGGGCTTGGAGTAACTTCAAATTTGTTTCCTCTGTAGTATAAACTGACATCTTGTTGAGCATTTGGATTCTCATGATTGCCATTTTCTGGATATCCAACTCATGCTCTTCTATCTTCTGAATAAACTTCGCCAGATTCATACTTTCAGATTTTCTCATGTGTTTTAAGATCAACAAATAAGTTCCCCATTTCTGCTGTGGTAATGCATCAGCTAGTTTATCAACACATTCATCATCATCTTTCTTTATGTCCAATCTTCCCATTTCCAAAACAAGATGACTATATCTATCAATGGTCATTTTTGTTGTTTAATGTTCAAAATATACAAATATGTCAAATGATTTCTTAAGTAAAGCCTTTTTGTTCTTGATCATATATGCACTTCCCTTAAACTTTTGAACCAATGCCGTCCAAATTGACCTAGCAGTACCCTCATGTTGGAGCAAAACAAAGATATCTTCTTTAACTACTTGTTGAAGAATACTAATCATCATTTTTTCACTTTTATATTTCAATTTTTCAATCTCTGAAAAGTCACTGAAATGTTTTTCAAGTCCACGTTCATTTTTCGGTTTTTCGTAATCTTTCTCTAATGAACACCATGCGTCAAACTTATAAGCTTGCACCCAGTTCTCAAAACGATTTTGCCATCCTTTAAAATCTTCAATGTACATAAGCTTTGGCGGTTTCTAGTTAGTTCCTATCTCATTCTCATTGTACAATGTTTCGGCAGCTGTAACTGGAGCAACTGGTGTAGCAAACGCATTGTAAAACTCTTCTTCCATGATTCAATAATCTGTATCACAAAATCACAAAGTTCAAATAACAATGAAATTTCACACAAAATGAGAGCTCAAACGAAATTACTTGGTGCGAAATAAAAATTTCAAACGAAATCACTCTTTCACACGAAATACAGGTTTCACACGAAATAAAAACTATTTCGTACGAAATAAGGTCTAAGAACTGATTTCGTGCGAAATAAAACTCTGGAACTTGATTTCGTACGAAATACAGAGATGATTTCGTGCCAAATGATACTTAAGCAGGTGATTTGATGCGAAATTATACCACAGAAGTGATTTCGTACGAAATAAGGTCTAAAAACCTTGATTTCGTGTGAAATAGTAGGACAACTTCACACGAAATACCCTATTTCGCGCGGAATGCTGCTGACATCATCATGTTCGATCTGATTTTTGTTAAATTGGCCAAGTTTTAGGTTGAATTAAGGTCTAATTCTCTCAAGGATTCATTAAAACACCGTTTCGCATGTTATGTATGAAATTCAATCCATTTTAACCATGAAATTTGTTAATTTTGAGAAAGAAGGTGTAGAAAACAGATTTTCAAGCTTAAATTGGTAAGAACTCTTCCTCCTGAGCTCTGATACCACTTGTAGGATCGTTTTTAGACCCAAACGAGTCTATCAGAAGAGTTCTAATCAATTTAAGAGGCGGAAACTAATGAATTGACTTGGAAACAGCTTGATTCACTCTTAATTGTCTTGTTTTATTGATTTGACACAATTACAGATCAGTAGACACGTCGGCAGCACTTCGGTATCGGAAACATGATGATTACAAATGAACTAGCATCAAGGCTATTTATAGGGGTTGGTATTTCGCACGAAATTGGCAAATGCTATTTCGTGCGAAATAGCTAGATGCTATTTCGTGCGAAATAGCTAGATGCTATTTCGTGCGAAATTAGCCTTTCACACATAAACCCTATATTTCTCAAACTACGTTCCCTGATCTAACAATTCTAATACAAGACTTGATACAAGACGAAGTCGACAGACGTATGCACCAACACTATTGGCTAGGGAAGTGGCACAAGAAGGATGATGATGAAGAATGATGAAATCAAGTGGTTAAAAGCTCCACAAGAAGGTCCTTGAACTTCTATTGCTTCACACCTTCATGGATTGCCTCCTTAAACCTTGTAGTAACCTTAGATTGCTTGGAAAATGATTGAAAATGAATGTGTATGTGTGGGTGATGGTGCCCATGAGCTAGAGGGAGTGGGAGGAAGATGATGAAGTTTGTGAAGTGTGAAAATGATCTTGTTTCAACAACTAATGGTTCTTTATAATACTTTCCAACATTTAGTTGTCCATTAGATCAAATGTCCAATATGTGGGCCACATAATCAAATTTTATATTCAAAAGCGGAAGTGGGGCCCATGGGGCCGATTATGGAGAGGTTTGAAAGTTGGAGGTTTAAATTGTAAACTAGAAGGTTTAAGTTAGTTTAAGTGTGTTTAGGTGTTTTTATGATTTTTAAGGTGTTCTATCACCATAACTAGCTTAATATCATAAAAACAATGCTTCTAGTAAATTTTGATGTTTTGGGTAATGTCCGGTTATTCGTTTCGTTAAAGGTTCGTTAAAGTGCTAAATTGCGCAGTTTTACTAGGTATGAAGCACCTTTTGTGATAGTTTTAATTCCCGACACTTTGTAAGTTATTTTGGACACTAGAAAATCAATTCTGCATAATATGTTGGTGTTAAAATGCTGTTTTTTTTTTTTGCTGAATTCTACAGAATTCAGCATTTAAAGTGAGTTTCGGGTGTCTTTTAGTGCATATTTTAGTTTCCAGAAAGTGTATTTGTTAACCATTGTATCCACACTTGGGTTTTAATGTGTTTTGGATGTTGGACCAACTCCTAGGCCCTAAATCTATTGTTTGACTGTTTTCTGCGGAATTGCTGACACAGTGTGTCTTACCGGTGAGTTTACCCGTCTTTCTCACGCAACGCTTAATATAATGCACAAGGCAATATTTGAAGTATAAAACATGCGTGAATTCATATGTAAAGCAAGTAATCACACAATGTTGACGATTAAGTACATAATTGCAGATAATAAATAATAAATAAATAGTGCGGAAATTAACGGTTTGATGCCAGTTGTCACAATAAATGTCAATTGTCAATTGAATGCCAGTAACTGTAAAACCATTCATCATCCAAACGTATAAAAACAAAGACTACATCTTCTAAGAAAAAATGTGATGTCACTAACTGTGAAACCATTCATAATCCAAACGCTGCAAAATGTAACAAGACATTGTTATATCAGGATGCATATAAACAAGGTTGATACTTTTGTTACTATTGTTATTTTGGAAAGAGTTTTAAAACAATGATGAACTAGTTGATTTTCCACCCGCGCATTGGGCGGGGACCCAATGACTACAAAAGGCGTGTCAGCAACGGCAAGCAGATACCGAATATTAAAACATAAATAAAATGATATGGTAAGGATAGTCACTCCGTCCTAAAAAAACGATTTTAAATAACCTAATATATAATCATAGGACCCACACGTCCTACACATTGGAAATTCGATTGTTTTCAGTTTAATTATTACGGTGCTAACACGTTAAAATATGGATGAGTTGCACCGAATGTACCGATCCGGAAAATCATCGAAATTAGGTATCGGCACCGAAAATGCTTGGTACAATACGGTATGGTATTTGAAGGTAAAAATCAATAAATACAGGTATAGTGCTAGACCGGTGTCAAACCGAAAGTAACGATTCTGAAAACGCCAAAAGGTGGGTACCAAATTGGTACCGAAAATGATTTGGTATAGTAAATTTGGTACAGATATTATACCCGTTTGATTATAAGATTTGATACGATTTGCTCATCAATATTCTAAATATCCAAGTTAATTTTATATGCTACAATTCATTAATTACAGAAAAAGACAAAAAAGAAAACAAAATAAGTTGTTGTATATATAAAACCCCATTTAAACGAAATACAGTTTACTTACTGTGTGTATAAAAATTTATCTAAACGGTGCAATTCGTTGCATTGCTGCGTTGCTACAGGATTTGATGAGCTCGGTACCAATCGGTACCGAAAATACCATTACCGCAATCCCCAAAAGTGGGTACCGGTACCGAATATACCTGGTATGGTACGGTTCGGTACCGGTATAGCACCGGTATTTGAGGGTAAAAACTGGTGAATACCGGTGCCGAACCGGTACCGAAAATACACCGGTTTGATAAATCGGATACCGGTACCCGGTACCAGTTGCTCATTTGTTAGTGATGTTACTATTCATTCCATTCTAATTTTAATATATAGGTAAAGGTAATGAGATGAGCAGCAAAAGATGAATTTTCATCTCTAAAGTTTTGTTACTATTGTTGGTCCCCAGAGGGTGTGATGTGAATCATTTTGATTCATTTTTTTGTAAGCTACTTAAGAGGCTTGAATAAGACGTACCTCATAAGTAAGAAACCATGATGGCCCTTCAAGTAAGCATGTAAATAATTCGTTTTTTCTCAACTTTATTTTTGTTTATATTTTAATTTTTGAATGGCTTACAGGAGAGAAATGAGAGGTTGTTTTACAAGGTGACTGGTTGAAAATGTTTTAGGAGCTCCTTCGGTCCTTCCAATTGTCTACACCTTCAACTGTTGTTGAAGCATGCCAAAAGTATGGGGCATTTTCAAGAGGCCCGGGGTTTGTTTATTCGTATAGAAGCTAAGTAAGTTCATATTTTGGTGCGTGACTACTATATAAACTCTTAAATTAATAAGCTTTTTTCATAGGGGGAGGATTTTCGAGATTGTAGAATAATTGGCTAGAGAAGAAAATTCAAGCTATTGTTTTGACATATGGATAACAGATCTAGGAACTTGGAGACCCTGGCTGCCAGGTTTCGGACCAAGGTTTTTTTGTAAGAAGAAAAAATCAGTTTGCTTGATTGTTTAAATGAATAGGAAAACAGTGTATTTGAATTTGATCAGTCAAATTATATTCGAACATATACCCAAATCAGTTGCAACAAAGCAAACGAAGAATTGAAACATTCAATTAATGTTATCTTGCAACACAACTAAATGATTAAGCTAAGTTATTTTACCATCAGGTACCGGTAGTGAAGGTACTTGCTTGCTAGTGTGGTGGATGTGCATTAGTCGAATGGAGGTTAGAAACGGGCTATACCCATCAGATATTGTTTTTTTACATACCCATCCAGGGGCGGACCCAAGCTCACCCCAAGGTGGGCGGGCACACCCCCGGGGAAAAAAAATTAGGGCTAAATTCCGTCGAAAATCCCGTCCGCACCCCTTGGAATTTTCGACCGCACCCTTTGAAATTTTTCGGCTGCACCCCTTAGGTAAAAAGTGTTATCAATTTATATTTTAATTTTTTTTAGTAAACTCTTATTTTTTTAAAAAAATATACTACCTAAATTATATAACTTTTAATACCTAACCAACTAAACCCAAATGCCCATACCTTTACCCACTTATAATTCCTAACTAGCTAGCTCACTAAGTCTTAGCCCATTAACCAAACCCAACAATATTTCAAACTATAATAAAATAACTAAAGCCCAAAACCTTTAGAAATTCTATCCCGCTCTCTCTCTCTCTCTCTCTCTCTTGCGTCCCTGCACTGCCAAAGAACATCATCACCCAGCGACAACAGTCCAGCAGCCGGCGACCATCGTAATCAGCCACCATACCACCGTCGTTCGACACCAAATCTAACCGGAATCCGAACACGGGTAAATTTCTTTGTTATTTTGATGATTTTGGTTGATATTATAGGAGAAAAAAGGGTAATAAAGTTGTTAAATAAGTTTGAAATTTTGTGTGTTTTGACGTTGTTTATGGTTGTTTAGATGATTTTTAGGGTGATTATGTTGTTTATATATTTTTAGGGTGATTACAACTTACGTTATGATTTCTAGGGCTTGAATAGTTGAAAATTAAAATTGAAACATTATGTTATGGAGCGATGAACTTATGTTATATAGAGAAAGAATTACTTAAGAAATTAGTTTTAGATGATGTTTTGGATAGATTTCAAAAAATGAAAACCCGTAGGGCGTCGACGTTTTAATTATGTTTGTAACAAGGTTTGACATGTTTTTGATGATTATATAAATTTAGTTTGATGTTCGTTTGTTTTACATGACCCGACCCGATACGAACCGATTTTTTTACTTATATACCTAGAGGCCTAAAATTTTTAAAAATATTCCGCACCCCCATGGAAAAATTTCTGAGTCCGCCACTGTACCCATCAGATATTGTTTTTTTACATTAGTTTTAGTTATGATCTCTATATTTGTATAGTGATATATATGAAATTTAGAGTTGGCGATTTTAATAAGATTGCTTGTGAAAGAGTCGATTTGGTTTAATTTACTACTTAATGGATCAAACAAATTAGAATATACTTTTGTTTGTTTATGGTGTAAGTGTTATTTTATCTCGTAAGTTGTTTTTTCACGACTTTACTAATTACAAAAATGGTTTTTGTTCATATGATTACAAATTAAGTTCCACATGGGTACAAACGCCACCTAAACGGCATAAACTTGGTAAGAAACGTTTACGCCTTGGATAAATATAAACATTTGATCTTAGTAATTGGGGATATGTATTAATATTTTACATTAGATATGCTATTTTGATATAGGCGAATCGGGAAGTACGACAACTATTTATAATGCTGCCATTTGGTTTGTTTTGGAGAGGGTAGAATTAATCACTATAGATTCAAGCTGCTTCTTCAACGTTGATCAGACCAATTTTGTTTGTTTTTATAAATTTTTGTTCGATAAATTGTAGATGTATCATTTACTTTTACCTATTTTTGTTGGTGGTTCTACTAACAACCAACTTGAGCAGAGTTGTGAGAAGACTAATGAAAAAGGGTCAGGAGAAACAGACTTGCAGCAATTCTGAAAGCAAAACTAATAAGACGAACTCATTGCATGATGAAAACTTTTCCCAAATTTATTATATATCTTACGTGGTAGTTAAAATATGTTCTAAAAGCTCTTTTCTTTAGAAAAACAAATGTCCTTATTTATTTGAACTTTCTACAGAAACTACCCAGAAACAATCAATACAAGTCTTGTTGTGGTACAGCAGCAGGAAGACCGTCTATAGTTACAAAGTATGTATTGATTATTATGGATGACAAATGAACCTGAATCCGACAGACAAACCTGTAATCCGTAACATTCAAGATGGGTAATTGAACGAGCATTCGGTATTGTATTGTTCTTGGATCAGAGTAATCTACAAATACACAACTTTGTAGTTTTTTATATTTCTTATTCCTTAGGTGATAAAATTATATAAACCTAAAAAATAGTAAGAAATGTACTTTGAGAATCCCAACAGGTAATTTTGTTGATAACAAGCTAAAGGATATACCTAATATCCGAACAGTAATGACTCAACAGGTATCGGGTCGGGTGTTTGACTAAGATTACTAATACTCGCCCCATTACAATCCCATTGGTTATAAACACTATCTACATATACAGGTCATTATATGAACCTTATTATTGCCTGATTGGTGCTTTCTGCAACAACAGTGTAGAAAATGGAAAGCATAGATAAAATAAGCAACATGGGAAGACAAGACGAAACATGGTGGCTTTGCATGGTTGTGATGGAAGCTCTCTTGGGTGCACTTTGCATATGATATGAACATCATCTTCCTCTCGTATCCATTTTAACATATGTCCTTTTATTGGTTTTGAAATATCATAAATTTTTATTAAACTAAATTAAATTTTTATATTACAGAAACTAAGGCGATGGGGTATGGTGGGGCTTGGGTTGAGGCTTGGGTTGGGGCATTTGTTGACACGTGGAATGGGAGGTCCCCCACCACTCAAACCCACGCCTAGACCTGGCAAACGGGTCGGGTTGGGTCGGGTCGGGTCATGGGTCAAAACGGGTTCGGGTCAAAACGGGTCAATTATAAAAAAGGGTTGTTTTGGTTCGGGTCGAAACGGGTCCGGGTCGGAACGGGTTCGGGTCGGAACGGGTCCGGGTCAGAACGGGTCCGGGTCAGAACGGGTTTCGGGTCGGGTCGGGTCATTTTTCTTTTTTAGAATATGACACCATAACTATTATTAAAAAAAAAAACTGAAACTTTTTGAACAAAAAGTGAGCCATAGTCAAGAGACAAGCATTCAAAGGGAAAACAATTATGCCAGAAACATTCAACTCTGTACACTCACCCAGTTACCCACTCACAAATGTGTAGAATATAACTAAAATGAGTCCACATGCGCGAGACAAAAGATATTATTAGTTTGTGTATAATCCCCGTTACATGTTTTGACAGTGATATGTTTTGAAATTGTGGTGAGCATTATAAAATTTGAATGTCAGATCACGAGTCATCCAAATTGGCTTTAACCGGTGTCGTTTTACTCCTTAGCGGCTCGGTTCGAAACGGTATTGGTCAGAACGGTTTGGTTCGAAACGGTACGAGTCGAAACGGTTCGCGTCGAAACGGTCCGCGTCGAAACGGTTCGCGTCGGTTCGAAACGGTACGAGTCGAAACGGTTCGCATCGAAACGGTCCGCGTTGAAACGGTTCGCGTCGGTTCGAAACGGTACGAGTCGAAACGGTTCGCATCGAAACGGTCCGCGTCGAAACGGTTCGCGTCGGTTCGAAACGGTACGAGTCGAAACGGTTCGCATCGAAACGGTCCGCGTTGTCGGTTCGAAACGGTACGAGTCGAAACGGTTCGCATCGAAACGGTACGGGTCAAAACGGTTCGCGTCGAAACGGTACGGGTCGAAACGGTTCGCGTCGAAATGGTCCGCGTCGAAACGGTACGGGTTGAAACGGTACGGGTCGAAACGGTTCGCGTCGAAACGGTACGGGTCGAAACGGTTCGTGTCGAAACGGTACGCGTCGAAACGGTACGCGTCGAAATGGTTCGATTCCAAACGGTACGGGTCGAAATGGTACGAAACCCGCCCCGACCCGAAACTCGTGTCGGCCCAAAACCCGTTGCGATCCGAAACCCTTCCCGAGCAAAAACCCGTGTCGACCCGAACCGACCCCGTTCCGATCCAAAACCTGCGTCGTGCCGAAACCTGTCTCGGCCCGAAACTCAATTTGAACTGAACCTGTTTCGTGCTGTAACCCGTGTCGTGCAGATACTTATGCCGGCTCGAAACCCATTCCGATCCGAAACCTTTTTCGTTTCTTTAGGACACTAACCCACATCGACCCATTTCTTTAATGTTGTCGACCCGCTTTGACCCGAAAATAAAAAGATGAAATTTCAAGTGACCCATTGTGACCCATTTAGTTAAAATATCTAACCCAAACCAACCCATATAATTTTAAAATCAACCCAAATTGACCCACTTGGAAGGATTTGGGTCAAGATTGCCCCCTCTACCCACGCCCAAGGGGTATGGTGGGGCTTGGGTTTAGGGGCATGATTTTGGTTTGCCATTGAGAGCCTGCCATATCATTTACTACCCCGCCCCACGCCAATGGGGGCTACGTCCAAAACCCACGCCCAACCCAAGCCCCGGGGTGTTGACTTGGCCACGCCCAAAGTGGAAGAAGAAGCATAGACTCCATTTTTCCTAGGTAAAAGCTGTTTTTCAAATCAATTTAAAATCCAGTTGGGGATTGTGATGTATAAACGCATATATTTTGTAATTGTGTTTTTACATTCTATGAAGAAATAGATGTTGAATAGCCATTTGTTCATTAGAGTCAAGGGCTTTAAATGTCGTCTATTATCTATTAACATCAATTCTTTTGTGTATACTAACTGCTCTTTACGAATTGATATCTTAGGTGAATTAACAATTTATTTTTATAAATAAAATACGCAAAACCCGATGAAACATGCGCAAAAACATATAAATACGTGTGGCAACGCGTGGGTATTTTCACTAGTAAAATTAAAAGATTAAAACAATATAGACGCCAATTAAGTATAACAACAAATTCAATTCGTCAAGGATATAAAAGATTAAAAGATAAAGATAAAGGGAAAAAGATAAATAACTATAACATAAAATGTAAAACTTACACAAATATATCTAGGATATATAAAACAAGGAATGGGATCAAATACAAACACTTAAGTTTGTAAGAACCAACACATAATTGACAAGTGTCCATCAATAAAAAATTAGTTTAGGGGTAATTTAGACCTTTTGACCATATTTAATAATAGCTAATTAAAAATAATTACAAAAAATATAATCAGCACAACACTATATAATTAGCATAACATCCTTAATCGTTCTTCATTATTAGCACATCGTCCTCAATCGTTCTCCATTTTCAACATAAACGACATTAGCACAACATCCTCAATTGTTCTCCATTATTAGCACACCAGATGTGCTGATTATATCTACTTTTGATGTTTGTTTGTATTATTTTGTAATTAACACATAATCAGCACGTTATCAGCACAATTATAAAACATCTTTTGTTAACTTTTTTAAAAATCACTTTTATAAATACAAAAAAGGTATAGCAATATGGTACTCATATTAAAGATAAAAAAATACTTGATTTTATGGTATATTTTTTTTAAAAAAAATAATGAAATATATAAAAGTTATTTTAGTTTAAAAAACCTTGGTGAAATTTGTATTTAATGGAAAATAGTCAAATGACTAGCAATTTTACAAAATTACCCCTAATTTGTTAGTAGTAATTTTTAATTATAAGGGTTTTATTTATAATCAATATCAACCCTTGATTTAAATTATCGATGGTTCAGATCTGTTCTTACGGTTCTTATAATTAGCACTGTTTGTACAGGATCTCAACCCTATAAAACAATTCTTTTTGTTCTCGGTCTTGTACATTTCATCTCTTTCAATTTCCTTACGTGCTCCAAAAGGTCGTTTTTTTCGAACAAGACCGACTACGACTAGCCTTTAGGTGCAGTTTTTAATAAACCAATGAAATTTTGGATTGAAAAAATCGTGTGAATATGCTCGAGTGAGAATTAATAAGAAAAGAGTAATTGCCAATAATCCACAAGACCAATTGGTTTGGGGGAGGTGGGAAGGTTTACCCACTTATGTGGGTTTTTGTCCGGAAGGTCTAAGGGTGGAATCTTGCGGGGGTCAAAATATGACACCGGTTCAAACTGGCAATAATATACCAACCACGGGATTCCTCCTTATGACCTGGGTGATCAAAAGCCAAAGGCCTAACAAGGTAATCCGTCGAAAAAAAAAGAGTAATTAAGTTCATCTTTGTCAATGCTCACTGGTCACTGCATGTGCGTCATATTTTATATATAATTATAGGTAACTTTATTTATATCGAAGCTGAGAACAAGGAATTATATAATGGTAACTTGCAAATATCATTGCGGGAGATAAGATAACTATGATATTCCAACGACTACAGGTTGACTTGTTTATTTTATAATATAAATCTAATCTCAACAACTATTATTATTATAAACGTACGTACTTACTACGTAACATTAGATGAAGCTGCTGAGCACATGATAGATACCCTAGTTATTTATAAAAAAAAAAGGTAACTTGCAATAGTTAAAATGGTTTAAACTGGCCGGAGATAATGATCGATGTTCCAACAATACAAGACATCCAATGAAAACAATTACATTGTTTATGTCCCGCCTGTAGAAATTAATTAGAATTCCAAAAAATGTTTAGACGCATCATCTTTCATATTTTTCTTTCTAAGTTTCAGACTCATCGGAGCACAATGATACCTCCGTTATTCCGGTAAAACTCTTAAAAATTACACCATAAGTCTTCTCTTTTAACTTTTATTACAGATTTGCCGAGTTCAAAGGGGGTGATTACAAAATTTCAAGGGGTGCGTTTGAGATTTTCATTCACGCATAACATTAAAAAAATCAAAGGGGGCGCCCGCCCATCTATGGCTAACTCTAGGTCCGCCCTTGTACTTACCCGATTTGCTGACAAATACAATTACCAAATTCATTGAATAAACGAAACTTGCAGAGATCGTCTTTGCCAAATACACTTGGATTCCCCTTGGAATCATGATACACATAAATGTTTAATCGGATAACACCAAGAGGTTTTACAAGAAACAATCTTGATTGTTGTTTGAGAAAACCATACCCTCTGATTTGGTTAGACTAGTTTTTGATGTGGACCAAGAAAACCGTACATCGTTGTGGTACTGTGCGACACCTTTTCACATTTCCCATCAGTTTCTTGTTTTGAAAACAATTACACCCATAACCCATCGTTGGATCCATTATTAAAATCCCAATAAATATCAAAAGGCTTAATAAGTGTATACATTAAGCCCGATTCATTTAACCATTAAGCCAATTCAATTATGACAAGGCCCATCAAATTATATATTAAACTTGATTAAAACAAAACCGATACCCGATCTTATTAAACTTAATCGAGTCTGCACTCATGCATCCCCTAACTTGTTTAATTTTAACAAGATCGACTTAGCCGACAAGCTAATCCAATACCACCAAAACATATGGATAACACTAAAATTTGATGTGCTTTGTTAACATCATTGACTTGAATTTAGAAATGCATTCTGGATCAGTAAGCTAATTGGATTCATCTAAACAATGAAAGCCTTTTAAATTTATTTTATTTTTCTACATAGATGAATTTTGTCGTTTGGGAAACAAAGAAAGACAGAACCGCAAAGATGGAGAATCGAACCAACATCACGTGTCCGTTCTATACCTTCGATCCACCAGTTAAGTTAACATATGTACAATATATTTTTTTGACTTAAAACGAACCCGGATTATGACGTTTGTGACATGTATGTAATTTATGTTATTTAGTTTTTGTGTATCGTGAACTAGAAATTCGCAGGTTTGATTTGAAAAAACTGGAAAATTGAAAAAAAAAAAACCTTTAGCAGCGACAAAAGTCGTCACTATTGAGAAAAGGCCTTTAGCGACGAAAAAGGTAATAGCGGCGACAAAGCAATAGCGACGATTTTAGAGGATTAGCGACGATTTTGGGCACCTAGAATAACGACATCTGTTGCCGCTAAAGGTCAAATTTCTTGTAGTGTAATAAAATAGATTTTGGATATCAACCCATATACTAATTTCAAACACCCTAATCTTCAACCCGTTTGTGTTATGTCGTTTATCTAATTCAACATGTACACTATACCAAGCATGTGGGCCACTCACTTCATACTCATGTGGTTGAACTACATAAGCATTTCTCTTAAATTGCCACATTTTTTTGAGTAAATTACAAAAATCGTCCTTTATTTATGTTACTTATTATAAATTGTGTCATTTATCTTCAATAATTACAGAAAACGTACTCGATATTTGCAAATCCTTGCAAATTATGTCCTTTGCCTCTAACTCAGTTAATTTTTGTGGTTAAATCTGACCAAATGAACCTCACATGAGGGTATTTTTGTGGTTAAATCTGACCAAATGGATCCCACATAAGAGTAAAATGACCAAAATACCCTCATGTGGGGTCCATTTGGTCAGATTTAACCATAAAAAATTAACTGAGTTAGGGCTAAAGGACATAACTTTCAAAAGTTTACAAACATCGAGTACGTTTTCTGTAATTATTAAAGATAAAAGACAAAGTTTGCAATAAGTGACATACATAAAGGACGATATTTGTAATTTACTCTATTTTTTTTTCGAAACAAGAACTTAAACATCTATTTTTCGTAAAACAGGTTTTTAAAGTTGAATGACATATTTGGTGTAAGCAAGAGACGAAGACAAAAACATATCATATATTCCTGAAAATGATGTAGGAAACATTAAGCAAAACAAATTATATACAACAGCCTAAAGTAATCGTAACGTATATTTCCCCAAACTCAATCATCCATAACCAAAGCATTAAGCAAAACCTCACTCATAGAGTCATAGAATATCATCTTTAATTTATTGCACAATTCATAAGCTTGAACCATTGGTAAATCCTAATTTTGCTTAACTGAATTGCCCACTGCAAAAAAATACTATGGGATGCCTTGGTTATTAGTTACAGTAGCGGGAAGGACAAAGTGTAAACTTTTGACTTACATGTCAAGGAAAACGGGATAAAACAAAATGGTTCATCTCTTGAAGATTTCTGGATTATCTTACAAGGTATATGAGGCGAAATTGACAGGAGAGATCCGAACCCTATGAAATGTGTTGTAGAGATAGCAACCTACAATAAAATTCAGTCAGAGCAGAAACTGTTAAGTTGCCATTGAAAACAATTCATAATGTTTACAGAGCAACTATTAAATGCATTTTTATATATTCCAAATGACTTGATAATTTTATTATGTATTTTTATTCAATAAGATTGTACTTTTACAGTGATATTTGCTTTTAGTATGTGATTTGACCTGACTAGATCCGAACCGATCTAAAAAGTTCGACTCCGGGTTACTATAAACCGGGGTATCCATAAAAAAAAACACCATAAGAAAAAGTTTCTAGCTCTGCCACTGTACTTGGTCGACATTATGATACCATAAAAAGAAAGGTTCTCCAAGAGGGATCCGCTACCCTCGGCTGAGGACGCCTACGCTGCCGTCCAGAATGAAATAGCGCACCAGGGTATACTAGGAATGACCACTAATAACGGCGTAGCGGCAAGACTAGTTGCCAACGAACCACACGAGACCGAAAGCCTAAATTTTTATGTCAAAAGGGCGATCTGGACGGAAAAGCTTCAACAACGAATCATCATCCCAGAAATATAAATCAAAACTTAAGTGTGAACACTATGGTATGGTAAAACATACCAAGGAACAATGTTTCAAACACGTCAGCTACCCTGAATGGTGGGGCGACGGTCACAAAAAGGGAAATAAAGAGGGGGAGAGAAAGTTGCGGCTGCCGCCAACAAAGCAATTAATACCGATGACAGTAGCAGCGGCGGTAAACAGCAGAAGAGCGACGGAAACCGGCAGAAGGACAGCTGCTTTGGAGGGATTTCTTTCGCCAAAAATACATAAAAAACTATCGGAGAAGATGGAGGTACCGGGTTTGAGAAGTTATCCTCAAACCCCTCTTTTATTAACCCTAGATACATTACCTCTATACCTTTAATTTTTTGAACATGTTAGAAGAAGACCCCCCTAAGGCTGGAGGGTGTGGAGGCGCCACCCCCGTCAACTCATCATCTATAGTGCCCTAGGGCGCTATACCTCCACACCCTCGGATTTAAAGGGGGGCGCTAAAGGAGGGGCTCCATCATGGTAACGATGGAGAAGGGGCGCTATAGGAGGGGTCCACTTGATTTAAAGTTTAAACCAATGAAATTCTTTTTTTTAATTTTGTTTAATCGGGGGCTCAATCCACACCATGTAAATTAAAGGAGGCATCATGGCTGAGGTGGATCTTAGGTGGCGCTGACGTGGCCTGATAATGCTCCTAGGGGGCTCCAACCACACCCTCCAGCCTAATATAGGTCAAAACACAACTAAAAGTGTTTTTTTTCTAAATATGTTTTTTTTAGAATCTCCTACTTTGAAACTCTCAAATTTTCTCTCTGTCTCGTCCTTATCGCATAAACTATTACCCATTAGTCACGTGACAAAAGAATTAAATTGCACCATCTTGATGCATCCAACCTTTTTTTATCCTTGAGGATATCATATCAGGACGGGAACAATCATTGGGTGTGATACTGAACTCCAAGGATTGTATTACGTGGAAGAAGTGACTCAACAGAGTAATGTGATGCTTGCTCACGGGACTGTAGATAGGGGCGGAACTACAGGGGGGTCAGGAGGAGGGTCCATTGACCCTCCGGCTGGCCAAATACTCAGCCAAAAAATTATTTTTATACTTGACCCTCTTGATTTTCTTCTATAAAGCGTTAAAATAGAAGAAAAAACAGTTGTTTGAAGTTTTTCCGGCCAGTGAGCAGCGATCCAACGGCGGTGTATGAAGGCCTTACGATAGCATGCGACGGTTTGGCGGAGGCAAACAGCGGTCCGGTGGACTATTATGATTTCTGATTTTCTTGGTGAGAAGAAAGAAGAAGAGAAAATGTGTATATTAAGTTAAATAATGATATATCATGGGCTTTTAGTGAAGGGAGTCTAGCCCATTTTCAAGATTTAAAACCAAATACTTTATTTCTATATTATATTTTCCCAATAAAATTAGTCGGACATCTGACTCTCTCTGGCTTTACAACCCGATTGGAGCCGCCACTGTTCAAGAGTTCTTTTTTTTTTCTCCATTATGCCCACACGTTTCTCTCTTTCAAAAGTGTCAAAAATGAATCCATCATGAAGTACGTTATTTATTTTACTTTTTCTATTATTTAGTTATTATATATGTAATTACATATGTGAATCAAATTGTGTTGAGTACTGATTAGTTTTATAAGTATTATTTTATATTTTAACTTTAAAGACACACATTTAGTTGATTAGTCAAATAGGTTATTCTTTAATATAAGTTTTTTTCATAATTCGCTAATTGGTATTATATATACTAGGTTTAAACCTCATGTACTACACGGGTTGAATAAATGTAATTTTTTATATTTAATAATAAAAAGTTATATCTTTATGAACTCCGTTTATTTTACGGGTTAAATAAATGTAATTTTATATATCAAATAATAAAAAAAGTTATATATTTAAAAACCATGTGTATTACATAGATTAAATAAATGTAATTTTGTATACTAAATACTAAAAACGTCGTATCTTTAAAAAACTCGTGTATAATCGGATTGAATAAATCTACCATATATACAGGGGTTGAATAAATCTACCAAATAATAAAAAATTACATCATTAAAAACCCCGTATATTACACATGCTGAATAGATCTAAAAAAGAGTTATATCTTTAAAAATCATGTGTATTACACAGATTAAATAAATGTAATTTTGTATATTAAATACTAAAAACGTCGTATCTTTAAAAAACTCGTGTATAGTCGGGTTGAAAAATCTATCAAATAATAAAAAAATTACATTCTTAAAAAACCCCATGTGTTACACGTGTTGAATAAATCTAATTTTACATGCCAAATGATTAAAAAAAAGTTATCTTTAAAAACTTTGTGTATTACACGGGTTATATAAATGTAACTTTGTATAGTAAATAATAAAAAAAAATTATATTTTTAAAAACACCGCGTTTTACACGAGTTGAATAAATATAATTTTGTATACCAAATAATAAAAAAAGTTATATTTTTAATAAATTAGGATAACATTTAATATTAATTTATTATTTATATATTTAATATAAGATAAGTAGGAAAGAGAGGTATTTGTTTTAAAAATATATTAAATTAACAATTTAGATTTGAGGATAATATTTTATTAAAGTATGATAAGGTTTAATATTAATTTATTTTTTATTTAGTTTATATAAGAAAAATATAGATTTGGGGATACCTTCAATGAATGACACGTGTCCAAAAGTTAGTTTCTTTTATTATAGTAGACTAGCGGTAAGACCTGTGTGCAAACACGGGTCGTTTCTTAGAAAACCATGCTTAGCAAATATAAATGATGAATATGGTTATATTTATATAGATAAATAAGTCAGTCGATAAATACTTAAAGTTTAGAGTATAAAAAATACAAATATATACAATTTACTAATCTTTTGTAAACAAAATAACATTTGCATTCAAACATGTTCCTTCAACCTCCACAAAACACTATTTTAACTCTACAGCGGTTTTAAACCACCGTTTTAACCCAACAGCAGTTTCAACCATAGTTTTCTCCACAACAAATACATTTAACCCAACTGTGGTTTCAAACATCTGTTTTCATCCATCTGTTGACCAAAGTCAACAGATGTATCAACTACTGTTTTATTTTAAAACATCTGTTCACAACAACAGAGCTTTTATTATTTAAACTCTCAAACCTAAATATTCATTTAATTAATTTAAATAACAAACATCTTTAATAATTTTAACAGAACTAATTATATAAAATATGAAAGTGACAAACAGAGGTAACTATATAATAAACAGACTTCAAAACAGCACACAACATTCAATCAAATACAGCATAATAATTTCAATCATTTAAACATACCTTTGCCAATATTACAAGCTTTTACACTCTCAAACCTAAATATTCAATTAGTTAATTTAAATTACAAACATGGTTAATAATTTTAACACAACTAATAATATAAAAACTACAAGTGTCAAACATAGGCTTTGAGGTGTTTTGATGCGCAAAAATAAACTTATTGATCAATAGGGACTAAAAGCGTCAAAAAGTGCATAAGTTTGCATTTTCGCGCATATCTTATGTTCTGAATAAATCCGGACATCCAAAAATTTATGTAATCATTAAAATACTTTATTTTTGTGATTGGCATGATAAAATTCCATTCGTCACGTAATTTGGATCGTTTTTGCGTTCGTTACGATTTCCGTCGTAATTAACCGAACAACGCAACCGTACGACCAAACGAACCGAAATCCGAGATATTTTTGAGCACATTTAAAGTTCCCTATATTTTAACTTCATTTTAGAGCCTTGAAATGGGTTAATGGGGCTTAAAAGTGCCAAAAATTAAGTTTTACAAGTGCAGGGACCATTTTTGAAATTTCTGGCAGATACATTGAACTTGGTCCATTTTTGAGATTTTGATGGTTTTAACCCAAGGTTTTGCACTCTATGGGCTGGAATTTGATGGTTTTAAGTATCCCCATGTTTTTGAAAACCATGTGCCCAAGTGGAGGGCCAAGATCAAGGCACGAAATGCGAGAAACGATCCTAACGGTTCTCCGAAATCTATAAATACCCAAGCTCCCATTCCATTTTCATCACACCATGATCTAATTTTATGCTCTAAGTTGAAGCTTTATGCTTCATACCTGAGTATTTAGATCAAGTTCTTCCTAGCTTGGACCCGTTTCTTTCGTGCTTTTAGCATTTTTAAGCGTAAAAGTCAAACAATGTTTGACTTTCTGCTTTGACCAGCCTTTGGTCAACACGAAGTTCGTTTGAACTTCGCAACGTGAGCGTAATCACGATGTTTATAGTCCCTAGTGACTATACCTACTGATTACCACGTTGATTAGGTGTAGTGACGAGTCATAGTTTCGGCCAAAATACGTGCCTATGCTTATTTTGTAATCAAACTATTCTTGGGTATCAAAACCGTTTGTTTTGATATCAAACTTGTTTTCTAACATCGTTAAACATGTCTTAACATGTTTAACTCGTCACTTTAGGTTTAGTACTTATATAGGGTCGTAAGATAAGCGGTCTAAACAACCGCTTAGACTTTCGAACCCGACCCGTTTGATCGATCATTAGGATCCGACCAAACATATTTTGTGACCATAGTTGTATAGGGAATAACCTTCCGAGGTTATACCTTATGGTCACTTCGTTTAATTAGTTGTATGATAGGTAGTTTATATGCCTTAGGAAAATGACCAAAATGCCATTTTTACGCATAAATTCATTTTAAGCATATGTAACCTAAATTTGTATATCTAAACTGATTAGGAAACATTATTAGACATATTAAGGCATATAATACTTATCATAGGACTAGTTAGGCGGTCCGAACGCGTTTCACGCGAACGACGCGTTAAAGTAGCGTAAGCGACCTAAACGAGTCGTAATGGGTCGTAAGCACTTAGGTTAGGTTTCGATTTAGTATGTAGGCTTTGTTAAACCATGTCATATGAGTTCCAATACTCATTTGGTTTATGAAACCTCATTCTATCCTATCTTCCGATTTAGGTCCGGTTTATTTACATAGTTACTTATATTAGGTGCTGATTTATTTCCGTGATCCCTCTAGCTTTGCTTGGTTGTTATTCAAGACTTCTAAGCATTCTTAAGTGAGTACATAGTTTCCCCTATTTTACTGTTTTCAAATGTTTTGGGGTGATTCATATGTGTTAAATGATTTCGATGTTTTTAACGATGGTTTCAAAAATGATTAAAATGGTTTATATTAAATTAATAATGATTTTGATAATGTGGATAAACTTGTTAGTTGTAATTACATAACGAATAACATTCATTAGTTTTGGCCGAATCGACCAGTATTAGGTTATGGTACCATAGGATTTGACAAATCCCATTATTAGACTGCACCCATGGTTATGTGTGGGTTAGGTGGGTAACGACTGAATCTGTGATTGTTAATTTACCCTTTGGTGGTTGATTAATGCGAGTTTCGAGATAGTCGAGTCACAAAGGTTTGGATGTTATTAGCGAGACGACCAAAAGTAGTTTTCACAATTTAAAACGAGAATGATTTAGACGACTGAAGTGATTTTTAACGAGTTAAACGATTGGTTTTTGGTTAGTGTTTAGATAACGGGACGGGTGTAATGTGATGAAAACATGGTAGATACGCCGCTGGTACTTCTTATATATAAGTGTTTTCACCATATTACATACCGTGGCGTTATTTAGTTCACTTGGGTAAACGATTCTGAAACGATGTCACACAATGATGTTTTCTGAATAATATATACCATACGAGTTTTATTAACGAGTTTTTACGAGACGTTTTACAATTTGATTTAATTTAAATAAATATTTTGAGTTAAGAATCATGGCTATGAGATTTTATAAATTATAACCAACTTGATTTAAGTTGGTTAAATATGTCGCAATACTATACTTTTCAAAACAAGGTTTTTAATTAAGTATTGCAACATGTAAACTAGCCATGAATCCGGCACTCTCAAAAACCTATGTGCTCGCCAGCATTTCTTTGTTGACTTTGTTGTTACATATGTTTCTGGTGTTGATTTCATAATGTTGATTGTTAGGATGCATGATTCACATAGGACTGGACGAGGCCTTAGTGACTTAATAACAATGATAGACTATGTTTAACTTGTTTGTTAGGATTTCAAGACGATGTAAATGGTTAATCTTTAAATAAAATAAAACTTCAAATTTCCGTGTGTTTTGAAACAATGATTCTGTTACAACACTCCTCGACGATTCCACCGCGATTTGTTGTTTTACGCGGTCAGGGTGTGACAACCACCCACCACCACCGTCCGTACACCACCAGTTTATTTTAGAAGCCTGCAGAAGTTAAAAAACAAACAGTCTTCTTCTTGCAGACTGCAAACATTTGGTCCACCTCTTCTACTACAGATGTCTGCTGATGTGGTCCGTAGACTGCAAACATTTTACCTCTTAAAAAACAAACAGCACCTTAGAGAGAGGGATCAAATAGAAAGTTTGGTTTGAGTAAAAGTATTGGAAGCAATAATGGGAGGACATGTGACCAATAACAAACAAATATAAAGTGAAGCATTTTAGTCAATTTCATCTCATCTCATCTCATCTCATCTTCACTCTTTCTCTTTCCTTTTCCCTGCATCTTCAAAACCCATTAATCTTCAACCTTTTCTTCACTTTCTCTCTCTATAATCACTAAATCATATTACGATTTTCTCCATCAATCAATGATTCAAACACCCAATCAACGTATTCTTCAACTTTTTTTAAAAGAAACCAAATTTAATTAACTATATTTTTATTCAGTATTGTGATATATTTTTTATTGAAAATGACTCGCTATCGTACTAAATCGAATCGCAGTCGACGATGAATATTAGTTTATTTTTGGTATTCAGAACAACACATTTTTATAGTAAACTATACGAGTGCAGGTAATAATATTAAAAAAAACGTAAATTTTTTTATCGTAAAATATATAAGTATCAATACGTGATGAACATAACCGTTTTCGACCAAACATTGGTACCGATATCCGTAGTAGCAGAACCGGTATTCATTTTTGTGATTTTGGATTGATGTAAAACACGTGTCGAATCCTTTTAGGTATATCACGACTTTATTTTATTAGTTTTTTCTTTTGGTTGTTACAACTAGTGTCGATACCGAAACGAGCAGAACCGATACAAACTAAGCTCCCGCCACACAGCACGGGGGAAAACCGGTAGTTATATATAGTTCCGCTGAATTTTTGGAGCAATTGGATCAAACTTCATACAAAGAAAAGAAAGAAAAACTAGAACAAGGAATATATTAACACAGAGTCATTTTTATCATTAATCAAAACCACAAAATTATAACCTAACAATTGACCCTATTTATACTTAAACTAATCATAACTTTCTAAACAAACCATCCTAAATCACTCATAATATTCTAAACAAAACATCCTAAATTATAATAACTCAAACTAAACTAAATAACACAATTAACCCAAACTATAATTATCTCCAAATTAATTCCCAATAATTCACATCCAAGTATCATTCACCACCCTTCTACTTTTGCCTTTATGTAATTCTACCCCTTCCACATTAGCTTCACTTTCACGTAATAACCAAACTTATTATTAAAACCAACATTTACCCCCTTAATCCTAGTTTAGACTTGCATGCTTCACACATGAAAGGCACCGGCTCATCAACTTGAGACAAGCGAGCCACTTCATCATCCGGTCTAGCTTAAAGCACTGAGCCACAAAGTGACCATACTCGTCACAATTATGACACATCATATGCATCTTATCTTGATACATAGCTCTCTCTCTCTCTCTCTCTCCTTTAGATTAGAATCGGCCTACTCGACCTCTACCATAACCATGACCCCTTCACGATTATGATCTCACCCTCTTCCAAATTGGTCTTGATCAGACTCTTCGTGCTCTGTTCTTTCTTGCCACTCCTCTTTTGAAAGTAAAAACTTACCTTGATCATCCTCAATTTCATCATGGTCTTTGATCCCCTCTTCATAGACATTCAGTCTTCCCACGACTTTCTCAAGTGACATATTCTGTATTTCTGAGTATTGCTCAATAAAAGCAATACTTTGCATAAACTTATTTGGGACCGAATTTAATAACTTTCTTACCATCACCTCATCTTCCAAGCTAGACTCGAGAGTCTTGAACTTTGTAGCAATCCCACTAAGTTTGCCCATGAACTCATCAACTGATTTACTTTCTTTCATCTTCAACGTCTCAAGTTTGGTTCTAAGGGTTTGAAATCCTACCTTTTAAACTTTTTCAGTTCCCAAATACCACGCACGAAGCATTTCCCAGACATTATTTGCATCTTTATGCCTTGTCACTTAAAGTAACACATCTTTTGGTAGAATTTAAAACACTAACACTCTCAGCATTAAATTTCTCTTAGCCTTTATCAAACCTCCCATCAAAGATCAATAGCTTCCAACAACCCATATGCTTGTAGGATAGACTCCACCATGATTGGCCAAGTCGTATAACTCTTACCCATTAACTTGGGATGTTGGTGAGGAATGTTACTCCACCATGTTCCTCTTTACTCTTAGAGTAAATTAGAATATCATCTATAAAAACAATTATGAATTTATCCAGGTATGGTTTACATATCCTGTTCATCATGTCCATAAATGCGGCTGGGGCATTGGTTAAACCGAATGGCATGATGGTAAATTCATATTGACTGTACCTTGTTCTGAAAGCAGTTTTAGGAATGTCCTCTTCCTGAACTTTCAGTTGATGATATCCTGAGCGTAAATCGATCTTTGAAAAGAATCGAGCTCCTTGAAGTTGATCGAACAGATCATCGATTCTCGGTAGCGGGTACCGATTCTTAATCATAACCTTGTTCAATTCTCGGTAATCAATGCACATACACATCGATCCGTTTTTCTTCTTAAAAAACAACACCGGTGCTCCCCACGGTGATGAACTTGGTTGTATAAAACCTTTGTCAAGAAGTTCGTCCAATTATTTCTTCAGTTCCTGCATCTCCGTTGGCGCTAGTCGATATGGTGCCTTGGCAATCGGTGTAGTTCCTGGTATGAGGTGAATCCTAAATTCAACCTCTCTATCTGGCGGTAGTCCAGGTAACTCTTCTGGAAAAATGTCTGTGAATTTAGATATTACAGGAATATCTTTTAATTCTTTTCATTTAGTATTAATGATTTCAGAAATCATATATATTATTCCTCATTTCCTTTCATAACTTGCAACTTTCATCACAGAGATGAATTTTGTCGACCTGGTTCGCTTATTTCCTCTAATTGTGATCTTTTTACCACTTGGTCTACTTACTTGTACTGACTTTTCATCACATAAAATACTGGCACGATTGGCTACCAACGAATCCATTCCTAGTACAACATCGAATCCAGCTAGATTCATTGGGTGAAGGTTAGCAAAGAAATGATGGTTCAGGATTTCTATTCTTGCTCCCTGCATGATTTCACTAATCTTAATGGATTCTCCGTGTGCCGTCTCCACCAGACAATGTTGTTGAAGTTTAGTTAAGGGTTGGTCGAGAAGTTTGTAGAAGGAAGTATTGATAAAACTTTGGTTTACACCAGAGTCAAATATGTCACACCCCCAAAATCCACACGCGGAGTATCACCGCTTGGAGGCGTGACATAACCAGGATCAAGCCACCAATCATATTGAACAATGTAAGTAGTAAACGTAATTCAACCAAACAATATGAAAGGTGTTCAAAACCAAAACATAATTAAGTGTTTAGCGGAAGCATAATTGTAAAACCCAATAAGTATTAAGTACAAAATAAAGTAAGGTATCTGGCATGGCACACACTGCCATGTCCCACAACGACCGCGCCTCCCTGTGCAAGCTCCATGAGTACCTAACGACCTGCAAGGCATGTAGCAACGAATCAACAACAAAGTTGAGCCAGTTCACAGTGGGTTGTTTAGTTATAGCATTCGTTTCGTAAATTGAATGTTCGTTTATAACCCGTGTATCGCGTTAATTAGTATCACGGTCTCCCAGAGACATGTTGCGAAGATTAGTGGGGGCTTCCCATGTATTACCAGACCACGCGTATCGACTGCTACGAAAATGTAAGAGGTGCCCTAAGTCAATGTCTATCAGCATTGACCCTTTGCCCATAGTCCATTAGTACACGCCCGTTCGGACGACACGGTGTGAGGTTTGTTAAACCTAATAGCGCTATCTACTAATGACCCGCTCGCCCTAGGCCTCGGCGATTAAGTCGATAATTGAGGGACTTCAAATGATAGAGTTGATGGTCTTATAGTCGTGTACGTAGGTTTTACGTACGTGCCCTTCGATCCGAGGACAGTAGTAAGTAGTTTAATGGTAATGATAGATCAAGTAGTTATTCAATCCCATTCCCAACCCCTGGGAATCCCATGCCTTGGAAAGAGTGTGAACTCACCTTGGTTTGCTCGGCAGATAAACAAAAGGTCACTTGAGCTATATGTGGTCAACCATGTCCTAACATGGTTACCATACAAGTCAGGTCTAGGTTCAAGTAATGCACGTATGTTTACACATAAGCTAACAGATTACGAACACGTATTGATCATGGCAAACACATATTGTCATGTTAACAGTCATAACATAACATTATCATGCTTGTGCGATTTCAAAGGATTGGGCTCGCACAAGTCTAACAGTCTTGTGCGATTCACCTATTGAAGCCCAAAGATATCTAGCCCAACATGTTGTGCGTTCAGCACAACCTTGTGCGATCCACAACATGTTGTGCAATCCAACATAAGCCCGACCCAAAGAGTTAAAGCCCAAACATAAATGTGCATGGACCAAACGACGACAAACAGTGATCATGTGCGGCTCTTTAGAGCTTGTGCAATGTAGATAACCTTGTGCGATTGAGGTTTATCTTGTGCGACTAGGTTTTGGGCTTTAAAGCCCAAATCAACATAACAAAGTCCAACAGTATGTGTGTGGCCCAAGCCTTGTGCGATCGGCACTGTCTTGTGCGATCCAGAAGGTCTTGTGCGATCATGCATAACTAAACAGTACCCTGAGCCTAGACGGTTGTACTTAGCTTGTGCGATTGTGTTGTGCGATTGGTCTTGTGCGATCAGATCTGGTCTTGTGTGACCTGATCTTGTGCGACCGAGAGGCTTGTGTGATTGATTAAATAATTCCCGTAATTCATGCAATCAGTTACATCCAATCAATTAGTTTCCAAATTTACAATTTATCAATCAATGCTAACAACTTCCAAACCAAGCAGTAATCGATCAAACAAGGTTTTTAATATCAATTTCTTATGAACCCTAGACATAACATCAACAATTATCATAACACTTAGCATATCAATCATGGTTCAAGATCTAAGTCATCAGTGTGCATTCTATCATGACCTCGCCACAAATCGTTTAAACATAAACACATCACACTCGAGTAATATACATTCGGTTCTTAACGTCAATAATCATGCAATCCGAACTATATGATCATTATCAATATACACATGGAACCGAGTTTATGAGCACAAATCATAATCAACACATAATCTCCCTAGATCATCATGTAAACTAACACATTATCTATCATGCAACTAATGATTAAAACACTAACCGATTTGAGAAGAGGATGATCCGAATCAAAAGCTTCGGGAGAAGGGTTGTGGTGCCGTCGACTTCGAGAGAGGAGGAAGGGAGTGTAGGGTTTGTGTGTGTTGGGAGGTTTGCATCTAATGAGAAACAAAACCCTATCTTAGGTGATAGTATACGCATAAAAGGAGTGGGCCGAACCCATACATGGGCTGCCCATTGGTCCCGAGTTCAAGCATAATGAGCCGAGAGGATGTTGTGCGGTCGGATTAATTGTGTACGGCCCAAGGGTGTTGTGCGATTGGAGTTTTATACCCATTAACTTACAATGCAATCATATAACATTTAATTGATCAAGTAATCACATAACATTTAATTGATCAACCAAGTTCATATAGTCACATAAGGTCCACATAAGTTACATTGAACACAAAGATAGGTTCGAAATACGAGTTGTCACATTATCCCCAAGTTGAAAGAAATTTCGTCCCGAAATTTGGTACGTACTCGGTGAGGAAGCTAGTTAAGTTGCATGGTTTTCCTGGTTCTCCTGGGGTGTCACATCCTCCCCCCGTTGGTTTGGAATTTCGTCCCGAAGTTCCGCAGTAGCTTCAGCCTCAGTAGTGGTTGTACTGTTTGCGAACAATTGGGGATACTTTTGTTTCATTTAGTCTTCGCGTTCCCAGATGAACTCTGGGCCGCGACGGGAGTTCCAACAAACTCGTACGAGCAGTATTCTGGTGTGCTTGAGGACCTTAACATCCCGGTCCGTGATTTCAACTGGTTCCTCGACGAATCGTAGCTGATCATCGATAGTGAGCTCCTTCAAAGGAACTATGAGGGCCTCATCTGACAGACACTTCTTCAGATTCGACACGTGGAAAACGTTGTGAACTGCACCGAGTTCTGCTGGTAGGTTCAGTTTGTAGGCCACTTTGCCTATTCTTTCTATGATTTTGAACGGTCCGACATACCGCGGATTGAGCTTTCCTCGTTTGCCAAAACGAACTACACCTTTCCATGGTGAGACTTTGAGTAGCACTCGATCTCCAACCTGGGACTCGAGTGGTTTCCTGCGCTTATCAGCGTAGCTTTTCTGACGGTCACGAGCTGCCGCCATGCGTTGCCGTATCTGAACAATTCTTTCCGTTGCGTCTACTACCATTTCTGGACCCGTGATTTGACTATCACCCACCTCTGCGCAACAAAGAGGTGATCGGCATTTACGCCCGTACAATGCCTCAAATGGAGCGGCTTGAATGCTGGTGCGGTAGCTGTTATCATATGAAAATTCTGCTAATGGCAGGTGCTTTTCCCAGCTGTTGCCAAAGTCAATCGCACATGCCGTAAGCATGTCTTCGAGGGTTTTAATAGTGCGCTCAGACTGCCTATCCGTCTGAGGATGATAAGCTGTGCTCATGTCTAATCGAGAGCCAAAAGATTTGTGCATTGCTTGCCACAGTTCCGAAGTAAAGCGTGCATCGCGATCGGAAATAATAGAGGTTGGCACCCTGTGCCTAGAAACCACCTCCTTTAAGTAAACGTCTGCTAGAGTGGAGAACTTATCCGTTTCCTTGATAGCCAAGAAGTGAGCAGACTTTGTGAGTCGATCCACGCTCACCCAAAGAGTATCATTCCCACGTTGAGATTTAGGCAGGCCAGTAACAAAATCCATTGAAATTTCCTCCCATTTCCATTGTGGTATCTTTGATTGCTGAAGTAGGCCTGATGGTTTCTGATATTCCGTCTTAACTCTTGCACAAGTTAAACATTTGCTGACGTACGTTGCTATGTGGGCCTTCATGCTAGGCCACCAATACGTAGTTCTGAGGTTGTGGTACATCTTATCTGAAAAAGGATGTACTAAGTAGCGAGACTTATGCGCTTCATCCATCACAAGTTCTCGTAAATTGCCATAGAGTGGGACCCAGATGCGTCCTGTTACGTAAAAAGCGCCGTCTTCCTTTTGTTCTAATCGTTGCCTTGAGCCGTGTAAGGCTTCAGCCCTGACGTTTTCTGGTTTCAATGCTTCTACCTGAGCATCTCGTATCTCTGCAGGAAGACTAGACTGGATGGTAAGTTGTAATTGCTCGTACGTGTCTAGGTGCAGTGTCTTTTCGACTGAGAGCGTCAGCCACTACATTGGCCTTGCCCGGATGGTACTTGATGGCACATTCGCAATCATTCGATAACTCGAGCCATCGACGTTGACGCATGTTCAATTCCTTCTGCTTGAAGATATGCTCGAGACTCCTGTGATTGGTGTAGATGGTTCACTTGGTACCGTACAAGTAATGTCTCCATATCTTAAGCGCGTAGTATAGTTTCGTTCGTGAACCTTAAGTTGACGTGACACATAAGCACTGACCTTGTCACGTTGCATTAACACACATCCAAAGCCCTGAATGGATACATCGCAATAGACCACAAGGTCGTCCGTGCCCTCTGGCAATGAAAGGATAGGTGCGCTGCAGAGCCAATCTTTTAAGTGCTGAAAAGCGGTTTCCTGAGTACTACCCCAACGGTAGGTGACACCCTTCTGTGTTAGTAGTGTAAGTGGCTACACAATCTTTGAGAAATCTTTGATGAACCTTCTATAGTAACCTGCCAAACCCAAGAATTGGCGAATTTCCGTTGGTGTGCGCGGTGCAGACCAGTTTTTAATCGAATCTACCTTGGATGGATCAACATGAATCTCATCCTTGTTTACCATGTGGCCTAGGAAATGGACTTCACGAAGCCAGAAGTCGCATTTCGAAAACTTGGCATACAGCTGTTCTGTTCGATGTAGTTTCAAAATGAGTCGTAGATGCTGCTCATGTTCCTCCTGACTCTTAGAATAGATCAGGATGTCGTTGATGAAAACTACAACGAACTTATCCAGGTAAGGTTTGCACACACTGTTCATAAGGTCCATGAAGACTGTAGGTGCGTTTGTCAATCCAAAGGTATAACCAGGAACTCATAATGCCCAAAACGAGTCCTGAATGCTGTCTTAGAGATGTCCTCGTCTCGGACTCTCAGTTGATGGTAGCCTGACCTCAGATCAATCTTCGAATAGTAGCTCGACCCTTGCAGCTGATCGAACAAGTCATCAATGCGTGGAAGAGGATAGCGATTCTTCGCAGTCACCTTATTGAGTTCGCGGTAGCCGATGCACATCCTGAACGTACCGTCTTTCTTTTTCACAAATAGTACTAGAGCTCCCCAAGGCGATGAGCTAGGACGAATGAAACCCTTATCCAAGAGTTCTTGCAGTTGTTTGGATAGTTCTTCCAGTTCTGATGGGGCTAAGCGATACGGTGCACGAGCTATTGGTGCTGCTCCTGGAGCTAGCTCGATCTGGAATTTGACCTGGCGATGAGGCGGTAGCCCGGGTAAATTTTCAGGAAACACTTGAGGAAAATCGCGTACAACTGGGATATCCTCTAATCTCTTCTCCTTCGTTGATGCGTCAGCAACGAGTGCCAAAATGGCGGTGTGCCCCTTTCGTAAACACTTCTGGGCCTTCAGGAAGGAGATGATGCCAACCACGGCACCACTCTTGTCGCCTTGGACTTCGAGAGGTTCTTTACCAGAACAGGGAATACGAACAATCTTCTCCTTGCATAAGATCTCCGCTTGTTGTTGGCCAATCCATCCAAATGACGACGTCGAAACTACCCAGAACTATAGGAATGAGATCGATAGAGAAGGTCTGACCAGCTAAAACGATGATACAACCCTTTACTATGTGCGTGGCTTCTAAACTCTTACCATTAGCTAACTCTACAACATGCTTGGTGTTTAAAAGTGTTGGTGCATATTTAAGTCCTTGACTAACCTTTAAAGACACCTAACTGATATCTGCACCGGAATCGAATAACACAGTAATATAAGAGTCGTCGAGAAAGAACTTACCCATCACCGCGTTAGGATCATTCCTTGCATCACCCTGACCAATCACGAACACACGGCCCCGGGCATCATTGTTTCCATTGTTTCCCCCGTCGATATCCCCATTGTCGTTCTTATTTCCATGGTCATCGTCCTGATTCTGGTTCCAGTTCAACTGTGGATAGTGTCTCTTGTAGTGATCTTTAGCACCACACTGAAAACATCCTCTAAAACTTTGGGGTTGCTGCTGATTCTGTGGAGCTTGAGGCTGCTGTTGTTGTTCCTGGTTTGCAGGACGTGAGTTTCGGCAATCCTTGGCTTCATGACCCATCTTGAGACACCGCTGACAACGACCCTTGTTGCACTGACCACTATGGTGCCTATTGCATCTGTTGCACCTTGGGTGATTTCCTCGATATCCACCCTGCCCGTGACTACCAGAAGACGGCTGACTGGGGCTCTGGTAGTCATCTGTCTTTCGTTGCTGGGACTGAGACTGAACCGAAGTGGAACCCTTGCTCAGGTTTCCATCCCACTTGCGTTTGTTGTCACTAGGAGCACAAGTTGTAGCAGCATTAACACGTTTCGGTAGTTTGTTTTGTTCTATCGCCTGGTCTGTGAGACGATGAGCAAGCCGAGTGACTTGCTGGATAGTGCCAAGATTAGCCGCGGTCACATGACTCTGAATTTCTGGCACCAGACCCTTGAGGTACAGCTCGATACGTTTGGTGGGAGGGTCTACCATAGTGGGACACAATGTGGCTAATTCATTCGATCTCTTCGTATAAGCCTCAATTTCCGACCCCGTCATCTGTAAGTTGAGAAACTCCACCTCTAGTTTGTGGATGTCATCCCGACTGCAAAACTCTTCCTTAATTAGATCCTTGAAGTCGTTCCAGGAGGTGGCATTAGCAGCTGCCAGCCCTAACATTTGAACCTGTGCTTCCCACCAGGTTAACGCGGCACCTTCGAGTGTTCCATCAGCAAACTTTACACTACGAGACTCAGGGCATTCACGCATCTCGAAGTCAGTTTCGAGCCTCTCGAACCAATGGAGGAGGCCTACAACTCCCTCAGTACCACTGAAGGTACTAGGTCGGCAATACATGAAGGTTTTGAACGTGCCTACGGGTGGCTGAGCGTTCTGACCTCCTGCCTGAGCGGCTGCAAGTGCCGCAGCGACTTGTTCGTTGATCAGAGCCGTCAACTGGGCTTGAGTTAGGTTAACGCATCCAGCCATGATCTTCATGTCAAGGCAGCATAAGTGAGAGAGGTTCGCGAAAAATGCGATGACAGAAGAGAGTAAGCACACACGTGTTCTCAAGCAATAGTGGTTACGTTTATCTAAGCATACCATGAGCAATGTTCTATGTAATCTAGCAAGTAGGCAATGTAAACATGAATAGTATCACCTATAGTGTTGAGTCTTGCACGTGGAGCGAAGCGTCGTTGTGGATCGTTGAGCACTATACAGGTTATAGTCTGGTTTTAACAAAAACTTTTTCCCCTTATTGAAACCAAGTTCACTATAACCAATGGCTCTGATACCAATCTGTCACACCCCCAAAATCCACACGCGGAGTATCACCACTTGGAGGCGTGACATGACTAGGATCAAGCCACCAATCATATTGAACAATGTAAGTATTAAACGTAATTCAACCAAACAATATGAAAGGTGTTCAAAACCAAAACATAATTAAGTGTTTAGCGGAAGCATAATTGTAAAACCCAATAAGTATTAAGTACGAAATAAAGTAAGGTATCTGGCATGGCACACACTACCATGTCCCAGAACGACCGCGCCTCCCTGTGCAAGCTCCATGAGTACCTAACGACCTGCAAGGCATGTAGCAACGAATCAACAACAAAGTTGAGCGAGTTCACAGTGGGTTGTTTAGTTATAGCATTCGTTTCGTAAATCGTATGTTCGTTTATAACCCATGTATCGTGTTAATTAGTATCGCGGTCACCCAGAGACATGTTGCGAAGATTAGTGGGGGCTTCCCATGTATTACTAGACCACGCGTATCGACTGCTACGAAAATGTAAGAGGTGCCATTAGTACACGCCCGTTCGGACGACACGGTGTGAGGTTTGTTAAACCTAATAGCTCTATCTACTAATGACCCGCTCGCCCTAGGCCTCGGCGATTAAGTCGATAATTGAGGGACTTCAAATGATAGAGTTGATGGTCTTATAGTCGTGTACGTAGGTTTTACGTACGTGCCCTTCGATCCGAGGACAGTAGTAAGTAGTTTAATGGTAATGATAGATCAAGTAGTTATTCAATCCCATTCCCAACCCCTGGGAATCCCATGCCTTGGAAAGAGTGTGAACTCACCTTGGTTTGCTCGGCAGATAAACAAAAGGTCACTTGAGCTATATGTGGTCAACCACGTCCTAACATGGTTATCATACAAGTCAGGTCTAGGTTCAAGTAATGCACGTATGTTTACACATAAGCTAACAGATTACGAACACGTATTGATCATGGCAAACACATATTGTCACATTAACAGTCATAACATAACATTATCATGCTTGTGCGATTTCAAAGGATTGGGCTCGCACAAGTCTAACAGTCTTGTGCGATTCACCTATTGAAGCCCAAAGATATCCGGCCCAACATGTTGTGCGTTCAGCACAGCCTTGTGCGATCCACAACATGTTGTGCGATCCAACATAAGCCCGGCCCAAAGAGTTAAAGCCCAAACATAAATGTGCATGGCCCAAACGACGACAAACAGTGATCATGTGCAGCTCTTTAGAGCTTGTGCGATGCAGATAACCTTGTGCGTTTGAGGTTTATCTTGTGCGACTAGGTTTTGGGCTTTAAGGCCCAAATCAACATAACAAAGTCCAACAGTACATGTGTGGCCCAAGCCTTGTGCGATCGACACTGTCTTGTGCGATCCACAAGGTCTTGTGCGATCATGCATAACTAAAGAGTACCCTGAGCCTAGACGGTTGTACTTAGCTTGTGCGATTGTGTTGTGCGATTGGTCTTGTACTATCAGGTCTGGTCTTGTGTGACTTGATCTTGTGCGACCGAGAGGCTTGTGCGATTGATTAACTAATTCCCGTAATTCATGCAATCAGTTACATCCAATCAATTAGTTTCCAAATTTACAATTAATCAATCAATGCTAACAACTTCCAAACCAAGCAGTAATCGATCAAACAAGGTTTTTAATATCAATTTCTTATGAACCCTAGACATAAAATCAACAATTATCATAACACTTAGCACATCAATCATGGTTCAAGATCTAAGTCATCAGTGTGCATTCTATCATGACCTCGCCACAAATCGTTTAAACATAAACACATCACATTCGAGTAATATACATTCGGTTCTTAACGTCAATAATCATGCAATCCGAACTATATGATCATTATCAATATACACATGGAACCGAGTTTATGAGCACAAATCATAATCAACACATAATCTCCCTAGATCATCATGTAAACCAACACATCATCTATCATGCAACTAATGATTAAAACACTAACCGATTTGAGAAGAGGATGATCCGAATCAAAAGCTTCGGGAGAGGGGTTGTGGTGCCGTCGACTTCGAGAGAGAAGGAAGGGAGTGTAGGGTTTGTGTGTGTTGGGAGGTTTGCAATTAATGAGAAACAAAACCCTATCTTAGGTGATAGTATACGCATAAAAGGAGTGGGCCGAACCCATACATGGGCTGCCCATTGGTCTCGAGTTCAAGCATAATGAGCCGAGAGGATGTTGTGCGGTCGGATTAATTGTGTACGGCCCAAGGGTGTTGTGCGATTGGAGTTTTATACCCATCAACTTACAATGCAATCACATAACATTTAATTGATCAAGCAATCACATAACATTTAATTGATCAACCAAGTTCATATAGTCACATATGGTCCACATACGTTACATTGAACACAAAGATAGGTTCGAAATACGAGTTGTCACATTAGCCCCAAGTTGAAAGAAATTTCGTCCCGAAATTTGGTATATACTCACTGAGGAAGCTAGTTAAGTTGCATGGTTTTCCTGGTTCTCCTGGGGTGTCACAAAATAATACTTTGGCAAATATATTATTAACTAAGAACATACCGGTAATCACATCCGGAATCATCTTGGCTTCCTCAGCTGTCAGAACAAACGCTCTGGCATTCTTCTTAGGTCCTTCAGTTGTCCTAGCCTTGTTGGTTGTGGCTAGAGCTAGTTTTGGACAGATCGGTTTGATGTGACCAGCTTCTCCACAATTGTAGCATATTCTGGCACTAGTCTTTCTCCTACAATCTTCTTCCTTATGTCCTGGGTACTTGCAGAAGTTACAGGATACAACACACTATCCTGAGTGCTTCTTTCTACAAAACTTACAGTAGGGTGCAGAAGAACTTGTTCCTTTTCCACGGTAGGAATTACCAGAATGAAAATCCTGGGTAAGCTTTTGTGCTAGGTTCTTTCTCTGGTTCTCCTCTTGTGTGCGTACCAGTTCATCCGTCAAGGTATTGGCTAGTTCTACTGCTTCTTCTATGGTTTGAGGTCTAGCTGCCTTGACTACATGTCTGATCTCACTAATTAATCCCCAAATATAACGGGAGATTAACACTGGTTCAAGTGAGGCTAAGGTTGGCACTATCCTAGCATATTCAAAGAATATAGTAGTGTAACCTTTGCAGTCTATTCCAGTCATTTTAAGATTTGGGAACGTATTAGCGATTTGCTCCTTTTCATTGGGAGGACAGAATTTTCTTTCAACCATTTCCTTAAAGTTGGTCCATTCCATACTATAAACTCTATCACTTCCCCTACACTAGAGAATTGTATTCCACCATTCTAAGGCTACATTTTTTAAAAGATTAGAAGCAAACATAATCTTATGTTCGTCTTCTGTCTTATTTATCCAACTTATTGCAATGGCTCCTTCATTGCCCGAGAATTATATTGGTTTGCAGGCCAAGAATTCTTTATAAGAACAACCGTAAGAGATGGTTCTTCTTCTTTTAGGAATTGGAACTTGGATTATACGTCTGTTATTGTTTACACTATGACTTGGTTCAGTGTGTTGACGTTTACTTCCATTTGCAGATTTATTATTTTCTGCTTCTTTAACAGTCTTGATAATATAAGGCATAGCATCTATAATTCCTTGTGCTACTATATGTTGGATGACACTGTTATCTATTTGGTTTCCGTTATTTTCATTAATCTGATTTTCCTGATTTACTTCGTTCGACATCTGAATTGTAACAATATTTCAGGAATCAATATCACAGAATAAAGTCTAACACAGACATACAATAATCACATAAGCAGGTTGATTAAAAACGTTGAACATTACGACTTTTACTCTTTCTCTATATATATATGCATCGGTTACATACTACAGCTGAAAATAAAATATATTAGTAGTTATGCATCCGTATCTATTTTAGTCTGTCTAGTCTAGTTTTGTTTGTTTGTTTGTTTGTTTGTTTGTTTTATCAAAATACAAAATTACACATATATCTAGGTATTATTATAGGTATCATTCATCCAGTATTGCATTTCGTTCTCATCATATTATCAAACTAGTTTCTCCCTTATCTGTCGAATTCTATTTCCTTCATCCACTAAACTTTCGCCATACTGACGGAGTTCCTGCACATATTCTCGACTCGTTGGGGGGTTTAATGGGTCAGGGTAATGTGGTAGGGGTTCCTCGTAAGGGTCTGCGTTATTCATTTCAAAAAATGTTTTATCGTCATTCCACCACGAATCATGTTCTAAAGGGATTAGGGTTGGGATTCTAGGTAATTCATTGGGATCAAAGGCAGGTATCGGGAACTGGTTTTGCTGGTTGGGTTCTAGCATTTGTTGGTCTGGGAATATTGGTAACAGTGGCGGTTCAGCTATTCGGTTTAGGTTAGAGTCTACTACTGTAGGGGGGGGATTAGTGCACGGACCTCCCGGCCGCCGGAGTATTTTAACTCACGCAAGCTAGCTTAGCCCCATAGCTGCCTGGCGGTGATTATCCCACCCGGAATTCAATACTTGGGGTTGCCAAGGCTCGAACCCGGGGCTCTACTGAAAGAAGGGATGAGGCTGGCCAACTGGGACACCCCAGTTGGTTTAGAGTCTACTACTGTAGTGGCTAGCATATGGAAATCTGCCAACTGTCTCTCTAGTTCCTCTTCCCACGGTGGCCTATTGACTACTTCCTGAGTTTGGGCATTCACTTCCCCATTAGCTCTGACTATCGCTCTTTGTTGTTGTAATTTCTTCATTCTCTTTCTTCTCTCATGTGCTCCCCTATTAAACCAACCTCTTTTTTTTAGAAGTGAAGTGTTCCTTAGACTGTGCCTTAAAAATAAGTATCAGCTGAGTATCCTGAGGGATTTCGTTGAGATGATGTTCCTTCATCTTTTGGTGAACTAGCTAAGTGACGATAAGCATCCGACGTACCTTGCTCACTCATACTGTAAGCTAACAAATAGTCAAATAACACAAAACAATAATATACATTTTTACACATAATTACATAGATTATTTCCTAACACAGAATTTAAGTGTCAGCAGAACACTTCATTGGCTTAAACCAGTGGCTGTATTCTGATACCACCTTCTGTCGCAGCCCCCGACCCCTTCCCCGGGAGGCGGGTGCCGCGAGAGTACACAGAGCGGGTGGTATCGGTGTTTATTAAATTAGCTTCACATTTTACAAAGCATCAGTAGTTACACATTACAATATTAAGGGCGATTACAATGTTTATATCTACACAATTACTCGTTCAGTACGTGTCATTCGACGGATCTGTGACTATGGTCATATCACACATTGGATACCCGTGCCCAATTATGAAGGTATCAAGTACTATATACAAACCCCATAATACTGGTAGCAATTGTAGAATTACAAAGACTTAATCATTGTAATTGTATTTGAAAACATTTGAGGTTTTGGTAAAGCAATTTGACTCACAAAAAGTGTTTATAAAAGAGAATGTACTTACATTGTTGACTTAGGTGATACTACTAAAGCTTCCTGATGATTCTCCTGGTTATTATCTATTACAATAAAACAATGCACAAGTGTTAGTAAAATAACCCAAATCATATTAACCATACAACTCGAGACAGAACTCCAATGACTAAGTCAGGTAGAGCCTTGACATGCATTACAGAGTTCTAGATCAATCGGGTGTAACACAAGACAGAACTCCAACGACTGAGTCAGGCAGAGCCTTGACATGCATTACGGAGCCCTAGATCGATTGTGTAGGGTAACAATTAGGGCTATAATACTTACAACGAGGCAGAGCTTCGCTTTATAGGGGTATAGTTTCTCAAGAGTTTTAGCCTACTAGTGATCAGAGAAAACAAAGAAATTTGAACGAGGAACAGCTGAGCTCAACCACCCCTTTTATAGGCTGATCTGCCAGTCTGTCGCGCCCTGTGCCCAAGATGGCTTCAGCCTTCGCGGCCCGCGAGAGCCCATGTGGCGTTTATAGCTTCGCCGAGACAAGAGGGTAGCCTTGCCACGTGTTTGACACGTGGCACAATTGTGTGCCAGAAAAGTTTAGGCCGTCGTGCCCCGCAACAGACCCAAAGGATTGGGTCGCGGCCCGCGAGCAAAGGTATTTTTGGTTTTTCTTTGATTTTTGTAAATATTAAGGTATTTTGGGTCCGTTTCTCATATACGGGGTATATAGGGACCGTTTTAGGGTTACGTTAAAGGTTTTAGGATGGTTGTTATAGTACATGTTTCGTATTAAGAAATACGAGAATCGGTAGACTTTCGCAGTTTGTCGCAAATAGTCCCTGAGCATGAATAAGCATGTTTTGCCATACCGAACCCCTCAAAACTTATTTCTAAGTTATGTAAAGGGTATAAATGAATAGGAAAACAATGTATTTAAATTTGATCAGTCAAATTATATTCAAACATACCAAATTAGTTGCAACAAAGCAAACGAAGAATTGGAACATTCATTAATGTTATCTTACAACACAACTAAATGATTAAGCTAACTTATTTTACCATCAGGTACTAAGTAGTGGAGGTACTTGCATGCTGGTGTGTAACACCTCGTAAAATGATACCCAATAAAAATAAAGACACGTGTCACGTAAGGCAAACGAGTTATAAACCCGGATCAAGTTAAAGATGTATGGTAGGATTGAAAGTGTCGACATGTTAATTAATACCTCTGAGCGACCTAGTTATAGACCCCAAGACCCAAATCTATTTTATAAACATCTGATATGCTCAAATCTGGTTATTCTTGGTGATACATAATTCAAATTGCACAAGAAATGGATCTTATGAGTGGTTACGACAAATTTAACATTAAAGATTTTTTTCAAAAGAGTCCAAGGATGTGTAAGTGCATGGCAAGGCTTTTATAGGCTTTTCAGAACTGATCAAGTGGTCCCATTCTGATGTTAAAGACCTTGGATCCGAATTATAAAAGATTGCATGGTCAAAGCTTAAAAGTTTACAAATTTTTGTCTTCTGATGAGGGCTTACGGACCGCAAGAAGACCACCTTACGGTCCGTAAGGTGGCAGAGCTGGGCAGAATTAAAGGAAAAGCGGATACGGACCACAAAGCCAAGGGCTTACGGTCCGCAAGGTTTGTAACTGGGCATTTCAGATCAAGGTCGGTTGCGGACCGTATGATTTTGGGCTTACGGTCCGTAAGAGGTGCTTACGGACCGCAAGGGACCTTGCTTACGGTCTGTAAGGCTATCGCTGGCAGCAGAAAATGGACAGATGCCTGTTCAGCCCGTTACACCACCTTACTTGCTTTTCGATTACAGGAGCTTGGCCAACAGAATTTCATGCATAGGGACATATGGGGATCATCAGGGAATATTCATACACCATGTTGGCATGATCTTGTGCAATTAGGATCAATATATAAAGAGGTTGAGTTGCAACCATTTTGTTTGCTCATTTCAAACTCACCTCAAAACTTTCTCTGGAGTTCCTGGAGTTCAAGATACTTCTATTAAGTTGCATAATCGTGCTTAGGACCTTTGTAAGTGTCCTTAACCTCCTGAATTCAGTTTTAATTAGCTTAATGACCATAAGTCAAACTAATCGTAATTAATGTTTGACTTCGTGATTAATCACTAATGGTCCACTGATTAGTTAAATTAAGAGTAGTCATAAGCTGGTAATTATGTAGGCAATAAACCCCTAAGAGGGCACCTACTGATTTTCACCTTAACTTGGTCAATTGCCGGGTCAAACTTGTTCATAAAAAGTCAACAGAAAGCTAATTTTCAAATAAATGCACAATTACCAATGTAGAAGCCATGCAACCTATTTTATCACACATATAACTTGGTAATTAATGTAAGAACATTTCTAAGCATGTTTAGCCCGACAATTTTCAGTTTAAGCTCGGTTCGGAACCGAAAGTCGCATAAGTGGACTTTTACTTTGACTTTCAGTTCTGACCCATTAGAGCATATTTTAGAAATGCCTTAGAGCTTTATTAGGACCAAGTTACATGTTAGTATAACCCTCTGTGACTATATAACTTGGTTCATTAGTTATCCGATTCATATGCATGTTTCCGTTATATGCCTAAATGTTGACCGTTATGCCCTTTTGACCTTAAAACAAGAATTCTGAAAATGTGAAAGGATAATAACCTTTGTTACTGAATTATAAATATGTCCCTAAATTTTCACATCAGTTTGAGGTCTAGGTTAGGAGTTATGCTCAATAGCGTAATTAGAAAGCTTTTTATTAATTAAACGGCGTAATTAGCATAAAGCCTATCTAAACCCAATTTTTGATACCAAACTTTTTACCTACTGATGTAAAATAATATTTTGGGATTTTTGAAGATTTTTTTTTTTATTTTTAGGCTGAGCATAACATAGAGTTATACCTTTGATTCGGTAATTGTCGGTTTTGCCCTTTTGGCCTCTAAAACGAGTTTTACAAATCATTTTGATACCAAACCTTTTTCTACTGACCTTATATGATAAATAAAATATTTTAAGCCTTCTGGAATAATAAAATATTAGTTTTCATTATAAAACCCGGAAATCGCTTAAAACCGCATTTTTACGCGTTTTAAACGCATAGTATTTATTAAAACTATTTTAAATATATAGGACTTGATACCTACTGATATTTTAGTAAATATTTATATTCTAATAGTAAGCAAAAGTTTTAAACTCAGATTTCCAGTTTTGACCTTTTAAGCTTATGTGAAATTACCAAAATGCCCCTTCGGTGCATAGTTTGGTTATAATTAATAAATTTCTCATATATGCAATACCCTACTGATATAACCTATTAAATTAAATATTTTTGCGGATTATATCAAACCTGAAGCTCAGATTTATATTTAAACTCTTTTTAAAGCTTTTAAATGACTAAAATACCCCTACGGGGCATAGTTTGAGTTTAAATTTATTTTGGGTATAATGGAAGGTATCCTACTGATATCTCAACATATGTAAGGCATATTAACTTAGGAAACCTGTTCATGATTCATTTGGTTACCCGTTACGCACTTTCCGCGTTTGGATCGGTTTATGTAACTAGTTTGCATAAATTAGCCGAAACGGGTCAACCTTATCATCTTTATCTCAATATCCAGAAAGTGTTTACTTTACCCATATTAAACAAGTATACAAGCTTGTTGGGTCTAAACCACATTCTAACATGGTCTTCGCTTAATCATGCGTATTGAACCATATCTTCCTCTAAAACTAACTGGTCTAAGTTTAGGCTTAATTAAAGACCCGTTAGGAATCTAATAGGTTATTAAAAACCTTCGTTCCATATTCGGAGCCCGGTAAAAGCTACTTGCACTCGCTGTTTGTGATTTATACTTGCTCAGGTAAATACTTTTAACTTATTTTCCCTATACGGGCTTGGGATACGGTATTATAATAATACCGCTTGGTCGGGTGTGTAGTAATTTTAATCGTATTGTGATTAATGTATTTACATAACCCGTTTTAATCTGTATTATTTGGTGTATGGCCTTTGGGGGTTAAATGACCATGTCCCGGATATCCTTGGCATCATTCATGAAATAGCCACGACCTAAGCACGGGGTGTAGGCATTCACCTGACAGTTGCATTATGTAAAAACTGGTAATCAACTTAAAGGAATCAACCTTGTGGGCATTATACCTGTGGCGTGTCAGTTAATCTTGTCTGGCTCTTCTAACCGGCCTTGACGGACGACAAATAAGTAAAACTGTATAAAAGATTATTTTTAAATAATTGTCCCAAGTCATAAAATATATTTTGTGTCGTGTGCATTCCAACTAATTTTCTTAAACTCTTTTCAAAATGAGTTAGTTAATTGTATTTACCAATGTAAACTGACGTATTTTCCAAAAAGGCTAAGTGCAGGTACTAGACGAAATAGGCTGGCTACTCCTGGCATCATTAATCAAGTCTTGCAAGCTCTAGATGTTAATGTCTGTTGAACAATGATCTTTTTATTTTTTTATCTGCCTGTGGATCCTTTACAGTCCGTTTGTAATACTTTGATATTACTATTTAATCGGTTTGTAATGTGATTCATCATCTTTTGCTTCCGCTGTGCATTTAAATTGTGTTGTTTGACTATGATGACATCAACTACGTCACGATACTCCCCACCGGGCCCACCGGTAATACGTGGAAATATCGGGGTGTGACAGGTTGGTATCAGAGCCAACACTGAGTGAATTAAACACTAGCCTTTTGTGTTTAATCTCAATTACACAGTTGCACATTCCTCGATTTTCGAATCTAGACAAAGAACTTAGGACAAATCCTAATTCGTTTTATTTGTCTTTTATTTTTTTCCTTTGCTGTTCTTATGTTGTTTTAACAGGTTATCACAATGCCGCCGAGATTTGGAAGAGGAAGAGGCAAGGCCCCAATGACGGGTCATGATCATGGTGCCGGACCTTCACACCGGCGGACCGCATCCATCACTATGAGTACAAGTCCACAGGAACATTGGCGGACTTATATAGAGCCAGCGAGGCGATCCGTCTCGCTAAGTTCGTCACCATCCTATCACCATTCTTTCGGACTTCAATCTGAAAATGAGCCCCATAGCCCACAGCCTTCTTTCATCCCTCTCCAGCGATCCAACTCTCACCATTCATTCAATGACCCGACGCCTTTCTTCCAGAGCCGGTTCAACCCGGCAAACTACATTGAAGAACCAGTGGGTTTTAACCCACTAGGACCTGAAGACCACTTTTCTGACGACCATGCGATGGACATGGACGAAGACACGGATCCCGCCGAGCCTCCAACCGGGACCCCTACTCACCCCATCGAGATCTCTGATGGGTCATCTTTCCATGGATCACCTTACCGTGGTCCAGACAGCTACCAGGCGAGATTCGCCCAGTATGACTGGTATTTTACCCCCTCCGAGCACTCATCGCCTCAGCAGCAGCAGCAGCAGGATCCTTCCGAGGATTCGCGCTTTGTGGGAGTTACTCCGCCACCACCACCACCAGTTCAGCAGCCGCCTCCGGAGCCACCGAGGCGGAGAAGATCAAACGCACGTATGTCCGTGCGAGGAGGAGTGCGTATCAGCACCCCTCAACCTTCAAGTGGCAGCCATTACCCGCCACTCTATGAAGACCCACAGATGGGAGGGCCTTCAAACCCCGTCTCCGAGGTAGACTCCGCGCCTGTCGCGCCACCACCGTTGGTTTTGATAACCCAGTTCCTGCATATGCCGGTTCAGCAGCGTACAGCCCATTTGAGTAGCCGGCCCACACCAACTACAACTATGATGATGTTGATCCATCCCAGGCTGCATGGGACTACAATGCTCTCCACCCTGAGGGGCCCTATGGAGCTCCCTGGGAGTTGGATACCCAGCTTATGGGTACCAACAACCGCCACCTCCTCAACCTCCACATCAGCAGTCGCCGCAGCCACAATTGATACCGCCAGAACGACAACAGGAGGTTCTCGAAAGGTTGAGCCAGGTTGAGCGGGAAGTCCAAGAAGAGCGCAGGAACAACCGCGGATTCTTCAAAGGTTTGGCAAGCCTAATCAAGGGGAAGACCAAGAAAAGGGATTTTTAAGGATCCTTGTTTGTTTATTTGTTCATGTTGTAATCAAGTCCCTGCGTGGACATCTGTTTCTGTATTCAGTCCCTACGAGGACTTATGTTTCTGTTTAGCCCCTTCGTGGGCATATCTTTCTATTTAGCCCCTGCGTGGGCATGTCTTTTTGTTTAGCCCCTGCGTGAGCGAGTTAGTTCTTTCTAAGTCCCGTTTAGGGCAAACCTGTACTTTTTAATTTTTGTAGTGGAATGATTAAATTTAAGTTTTCATTTTAATGATATGCATAAACATAAAATTTGAAATAAATGAAAAATAACATTCCTTTTATAAGATCTACCATTATAATAAAATGGCAAAATCTAAAAAGGACAAGACCTAGCCCATGTGTCATTTTAAGACAGGGCCAAGATGGTAGTTCCTCAATTAGATTCAGATCCTTGTTAACATCTCAATTTAGGATTGTTCTGCGTTAAATATTAAAAAGAATCTTAAAGGTAAAACCTAGCCTATATGTCATTTCTGACATGGCAAAGATGGTAAAACCTATTCAAAAGATTCAAATCCTTGTTAACATCTGAAAACATGTTAACACTCTTGGCAAAATGTGATTCGATAAAATCGCATAAGTCATCCTTAAATTGGGTTATTCCAATTTCTCTTAATTATATAATCATCCATTAGGGATGAAGTGCCTACGGGCCATAATTAATGTCCTTTGAGACTAGTGACAGTGGTGGTCTACAACTCCCTGTCAAGAAAAGGTAATGAACTTTGATTCAAGCCTTAATGCCTTGATTCTATAAAATCCTGGCTTATAAATTAACTTTTTCCTTGTGACTAGGCCTTTTGTGCTATTATTAAATTATAATTAAAGGATTATTATGATAAAGATCCTAAATAAATATAGTTAACAAATTGACCAAAATGGTTATTAATACCATGGTTAATAAATCATCAAGAATGATAGTACTGTTATAAGCTTCTAAATAAACCTCTGTCATTATTTTTATGTAGCATTTAAAGCTACATGGCTAGGTCGGAAGAAGTAAACAGTCATCCCCTGGAAGCAATGAGAATACCAGGATTAATATAACCAGGGAAGAGCTCCGAACACTGATTGATACAGCTGTATCTAAAGCCGTGGATAGGCAATTCAGGAAATCTAGTGGGACGCATAGTAAGACCTCATCTATACCTCACTATAAACATGTCCCTAAGAATCACTCAGAGGCTCACAATAAGCCACCTTCTAAACAGCATGAGCCGAAGAAGGATGATGATCGACACTCATCCAATCAGCACAGTGTTCCATTGAAGAGGATAGTATTTGATCAGGAACCACGTACCAAGTCCTGTACTTATAAATATTTTGTCTCATGCAAACCCCGATATTTCACTGGGGAGAAAGGAGCAATTGACTGTATGACTTGGTTGGATGAAATGGACACCGTGGTTGATATCAGCGGTTGTGCTGAAAGGGATGTGGTGAAGTATGTATCCCAGTCATTCAAGGGAGAGGCACTAGCATGGTGGAAGTCTCTCATTCAAGCTGCTGGAAAGGTCTCACTGTACAATCTGACGTGGGATCAGTTTGTTGCTCTTATTAAAGAAAATTACTGCCCTCAACATGAGGTTGAGAGGATTGAGTCAGATTTCTTGTCATTGGTGATGAAAAATTTAGATTATCAAGCTTACCTCACCAGTTTTAATACCCTGTCTCGACTGGTTCCGTATCTGGTAACACCGGAACCCATGTGAATTGCTCGCTTCATTGGGGGTTTAGCCCCAGAGATCAAGGCCAGTGTCAAGGCATCTAGACCCGCTACTTTTAGGTCAGCAACTGACCTATCTTTATCCCTTACCTTGGATGCGGTCAGGCAAAGATCGCTTAAGAATTCAGAGGAGGGTAAGAGAAAACATAAGGACGATAACTCACGATGATCTGAGAAGAAGTTTAAGGGAACCACAGACCATAAGAAGAAGTTTGGGTCTAGAAAGGGTAGTCAACAAGCAGATGAAAAGCCAAAGTGCAAGACTTGTCAGAAACGTCACTTTGGAAAATGCAGGTTTGAATCTAAGTCTCAGTCAGGACCATCTGCATGTGGGTTATGCAAGTCCAAGGAGCACAAGACGGAAGACTGCAAGAAAGTAAAAGATGCTACGTGCTACAACTGCAATGAAAAAGGGTACATCAAGACCAATTGCCCTAAATATGCCAAAAATCCTGAGGAAGCCAAGAAGACCAATGCAATGGTCTTCCGAATGGATGCACAAGAAGCTGTTTAGGACGATAATGTAATCACATGTACCTTCCTTATAAATGATGTTTATGCAAGAGTGCTATTTGATTCGGGTGCGGATAAATCATTTGTAGATGATAAGTTTTGTAAGTTGTTGAATTTACCTGTTAAAACCCTAAGCGTGAAATATGAGGTAGAATTAGCTGATGGTACCCTAGAGACAGCCTCAACTGTGTTAGATGGATGTGTTATATCCATTAGGAACCACTCTTTCCCGTTATCCTTGCTTCCTTTAAAGTTAGCCGGTTTCGACATAGTTATAGGCATGGACTGGTTATCACAAAACCAAGCCCATATCGTTTGCAACAAGAAGCAGGTGGTGATCAAGACTCCGTCGGGTGAGCCACTTACCATTCAGGGAGATACCCAGTATGGATTGCCTGAACAAGTGTAAATGCTCAAGGAATCCAGGTGTTTGAAGAAGGGTTGTGTCATTTATATGGCACAAGAAACTATTGATGAATAGAAGCCCAAGATTGAAGATATCCCGGTCATTTCTGAGTACCCGGAAGTTTTCCCTGAAGAACTACATGGTTTACCACCAGATAGGCAAGTAGAATTCAGAATTGACATCATCCCTGGAGCAGCACCTGTTGCAAGAGCGCCTTATAGGTTGGCACCAACGGAAATGAAAGAACTAAGGACCCAACTAGATAATTTGTTAGGCAAAGGTTTTATTAGACCTAGTTCGTCTCCTTGGGGAGCACGAATCTTGTTTGTAAAGAAGAAGGATGGGTCGATGCGATTATGCATCGATTATCGTGAGCTTAACAAAGTCACTATCAAGAATAGATATCCATTGCCCAGGATCGATGATCTGTTCGATCAATTGCAAGGGGAAAATTACTTCTCTAAGATCGATTTGAGGTCAGGCTATCATCAACTGAAGGTTAAAAATGAAGATGTATACAAGACTGCATTTAGGACTCGTTATGGTCATTACGAGTTCCTAGTGATGCCTTTTGGGCTCACTAATGCACCAGCCGCATTCATGGACCTCATGAATCGTGTCTGCAAGCCTTACTTAGACAAATTTGTTATTGTTTTCATTGATGACATTCTAATCTACTCAAGGAATCAAGCTGACCATGAGAAGAACCTCCGTTGTATTCTTGAACTCCTTCAAAAGGAGAAGCTCTATGCCAAGTTTTCAAAGTGTGAATTTTGGCTTCGTGAAGTCCAATTTCTTGGACATGTCGTTAGTGAGCGTGGTATCCAAGTGGATCCCGCTAAGATTGAAGCTATTATGAATTGGAAAGAGCCAAAGACACCCACGAAGATTCGCAGCTTTCTAAGACTAGCAGGATACTATAGGCGATTTATTGAAAACTTCTCGAGAATTGCAGCACCCTTAACTCTGTTAACCCACAAGAATAGCAAATTTGATTGGGGGCCTAAGCAGCAAGAATCTTTTGATATTCTTAAGCAGAAGTTGAGCAATGCTCCTGTATTGACATTGCCTGATGGGATCGAAGAATTGGTAGTGTATTGTGATGCATCACACACCGGTATGGGATGTGTGCTTATGCAGAAAGGCAAAGTTATTGCCTATGCTTCTCGACAGTTAAAGGTGCACAAGAAGAATTACACCACCCATGACTTGGAGTTGGGTGTCGTTGTATTTGCACTAAAACTGTGGAGGCATTATTTTTATGGTACTAAGTGCGTGATCTATTCTGATCACAAGAGCCTTCAACATCTGTTCAATCAGAAGGACTTGAACATGAGGCAGCGACGATGGATGGAAACTTTGAATGATTATGACTGCGAGATACGATACCATCCAAGCAAGGCAAATGTAGTCGCCAATGCTTTAAGCAGGAAGGAAAGAGTGAAGCCCATAAGAATCAATGCCAAGAGAATTGAATTAAAGAATAGTTTGAATGAAAGGTTGTTAGCCGCTCAAAGAGAAGCTATACTAGAAGCTAACTATCCTGATGAAAAGCTAGAAGTAACTGCAGAACAGTTATCCTATGGCAAGGACGGCATCCTGAGATTAAATGGATGGATATGGGTTCTAATTTATGGAGGACTTCGGGATGTTATCCTCCAGGAAGCCCACAATTCTTAATACTCCGTTCATCCTGGAGCTGACAAGATGTACCAGGATCTGAAGGCAAACTATTGGTAGATAGGCTTGAGGAAGTCTATAGCCACCTATGTAGCCAAATGTTTGACGTGCGCGCAAGTTAAAGCTGAACACCAGAAGCCGTCAGGTTTGCTACAACAGCCTAAACTTCCCACCTAGAAGTGGGAGATGGTCACTATGGACTTTATCACCAAGTTACCCAAGACAAAGAAAGGAATTGATACTATTTGGGTGATAGTGGATAGATTGACTAAGTCAGCCCACTTCCTACCTATTAAGGAAACACACAGCGCGATAAGTTAGCTCAGTTGTACGTGGATGAGATTGTATCTCTCCATGGAGTGCAGTGTCAATCATTTCTGATAGGGATACAAGGTATACATCACATTTCTGGAAAAGTTTTCAGCAATCCCTAGGCACTCGATTAAACTTCAGCACAACATATCATCCTCAGACGGATGGTCAAAGTGAGCGAACAATTCAAACGCTGGAGGATATGTGAAGAGCTTGTGTTATTGATCTAGGTGGAAGTTGGGATGATCATCTTCCATTGATCGAATTCTCATACAATAATAGTTATCATTCCAGCATTCAAGCTGCACCTTTTGAAACGTTATATAGGAGGAAGTGCAGAACGCCCGTTTGTTGGGCAGAAGTTAGAGATGTCCAACTAACAGGACCTGATATAGTCCTGGAGACGACATACAAGATTGTTCAGATAAGAGATCTTCTCAAAACTGCCAGAGATAGGCAGAAAAGCTACGCAGACAAAAGGCGTAAACCTCTAAAGTTCGAGGTAGGTGATAAAGTTCTGCTTAAAGTATCACCCTGGAAAGGGGTGATGCGTTTTGGTAAGAAAGGCAAATTAAGCCCAAGGTACATAGGACCATTCGAGATCATCGAATGTGTCGGATCAGTGGCTTACAAGTTAAACTTGCCTGAAGAGCTCAGTGGTATTCATAATGTATTCCACGTCTGCAATCTGAATAAATGTCTAGTTAATGAATCACTAGTCATACCACATACAGATGTGCACATAGATGAGAGCTTAAAGTTTGTTGAAAAACCTTTGTCGATCGAGGATCGACAAGTTAAGAAGCTTCGAAGGAAGCAGGTACCAATTATAAAGGTCAAATGGGATGCCTATAGAGGTCCAGAGTATACGTGGGAGGTAGAGTCCACCATGAAAGAAAAGTACCCTCATTTGTTTCAATAAATCTCGAGGTTGAGATTTCTTTTAAGGGGGTGAGGATGTAACACCTCGTAAAATCATACCCAATAAAAATAAAGACACGTGTCATGTAAGGCAAACGTGTTATAAACCCGGATCAAGTTAAAGATGTATGGTAGGATTTAAAAGTGTCGACATGTTAATTAATACCTCTGAGCGACCAAGTTATAGATCCCAAGACCCAAATCTACTTTATAAACATCTGATATGCTCAAATCCGGTTATTCTTGGTGATACATAATTCAAATTGCACAAGAAATGGATCTTATGAGTGGTTATGGCAAATTTTACATTAAAGATTTTTTTCGAATGAGTCCAAGGATGTGTAAGTGCATGGCAAGGCTTTTATAGGCTTTTCAGAACTGATTAAGTGGTCCCATTCTGATGTTAAAGACCTTGGATCCGAATTATAAAAGATTGCATGGTCAAAGCTTAAAAGTTTACAAATTTTTGTCTTCTGATGAGGGCTTACGGACCGCAAGAAGACCACCTTACGGTCCGTAAGGTGGCAGAGCTGGGCAGAATTAAAGGAAAAGCGGATACGGACCGCAAAGCCAAGGGCTTACGGTCCGCAAGGTTTGTAACTGGGCATTTCAGATCAAGGTCGGTTGCGGACCGTATGATTTTGGGCTTACGGTCCGTAAGAGGTGCTTACGGACCGCAAGGGACCTTGCTTACGGTCCGTAAGGCTGTCGCTAGCAGCAGAAATGGACAGATGCCTGTTCAGCCTGTTACACCGCCTTACTTGCATGGTATTCGAATACAGGAGCTTGGCCAACAGAATTTCATGCATAGGGACACATGGGGACCTTCAGGGAACACTCATAGACCATGTTGGCATGATCTTGTGCAATTAGGATCAATATATAAAGAGGTTGAGTTGCAACCATTTTGTTTGATCATTTCAAACTCACCTCAAGACTTTCTCTGGAGTTCCGGGAGTTCAAGCTACTTCTATTAAGTTGCATAATCGTGCTTAGGACCTTTGTAAGTGTCCTTAACCTCCTGAATTCAGTTTTAATTAGCTTAATGACCATAAGTCAAACTTATCATAAGAGTAAATTGCCATTTTAGTCCCTGAGTTTTGTCCAAATTTGTCATTTTAGTCCAAATAGTTTTTTTTTTGCCTCTGGGTCCCTGACTTTTCCCTTTTATTGCCATTTGGATCACATACACTAACTCCATCCAAAAACTCCATCTTTAACCAGGGGTATTTTGGGGATTTTCATTTTAAATGTTTTCAATTGCCATTTTGATCCAATTCCAAAAAATCAAAAAAATTCCAAAAAATTCTAAAAAATCATAAAAATTCTAAAAAATTCTAAAAAATCATAAAAATTCTAAAAAATTCTAAACTGACACCGTTTCAACGCGAACCGTTTCGACCCGAAAAAATCTAAAACATTCCAAAAAATTTCGAGCTGAACCGTTTCAACGCGAACCGTTTCGACCCGAAAAAATCTAAAACATTCCAAAAAACTTCGAGTTGAACCGTTCCAACGCGAACCGTTTCGACCCAAACCGTTTCGACCCGAACCGTTTCGACGCGAACCGTTTCGACCCGAACTGTTTCGAGCCGAACCGTTTCGACGCGAACCGTTTCGACCCGAACCGTTTCGAGCGGAACCGTTTCGACGCGAACCGTTTCGACCCGTACCGTTTCGAGCCGAACCGTTTCGAGCCGAACCGGTTCGACCGGTACCGTTTCGACCCGTACCGTTTCGACCCGTACCGTTTCGACGCGAACCGTTTCGAGCCGAACCGTTTCAAAACTGTTCAGCTCGAAACGGTTCGCGTCGAAACGGTTCAGCTCGAAACGGTACGGGTCGAAACGGTTCGCGTCGAAATGATTCAGCTCGAAACGGTTCGGGTCGAAACGGTACGGGTTGAAACGGTTCGGCTCGAAACAGTTCTCGTCGAAACGGTTCAGCTCGAAACGGTACGGGTCGAAGAATTTTTATGATTTTTTAGAATTTTTATGATTTTTTAGAATTTTTTGGAATTTTTTTGATTTTTTGGAATTCTTTTTATTTTTTGGAATTGGATCAAAATGGCAATTGAAAACATTTAAAATGAAAATCCCCAAAATACCCCTGGTTAAAGATGGAGTTTTTGGATGGAGTTAGTGTATGTGATCAAAATGGCAACAAAAGGGAAAAGTCAGGGACCCAGAGGCAAAAAAAAACTATTTGGACTAAAATGGCAAATTTGGACAAAACTCAGGGACTAAAATGGCAATTTACTCTTATCGTAATTAAAGTTTGACTTCGTGATTAATCACTAATGGTCCAGTCATTAGTTAAATTAAGAGTAGTCATAAGCTGGTAATTATGTAGGCAATAAACCCCTAAGAGGGCACCTACTTATTTTCACCTTAACTTGGTCAATTGTCGGGTCAAACTTTTTCATAAAAAGTTAACAGAAAGCTAATTTTCAAATAAATACATAATTAACAATGTAGAAGCCATGCAACCTATTTTATCACACATATAACTTGGTAATTAATGTAAGAACATGTCTAAGCATGTTCAACCCGACAATTTTCAGTTTAAGCTCAGTTCGGAACCGAAAGTCGCATAAGTGGACTTTTACTTTGACTTTCAGTTCTGACCCATTAGAACATATTTTAGAAATGCCTTAGAGCTTTATTAGGACCAGGTTACATGTTAGTATAACTCTCTGTGATTATACAACTAGGTTCATTAGTTATCCGATTCATATGCATGTTTCCGTTATATGCCTAAATGTTGACCGTTATGCCCTTTTGACCTTAAAACAAGAATTTTGAAAATGTGAAAGGACAATAACATTTGTTACTGAATTCTAAATATGTCCCTAAATTTTCACATCAGTTTGAGGTCTAGGTTAGGAGCTTTGCTCAATAGCGTAATTAGAAAGCTTTTTATTAATTAAACGGCGTAATTAGCATAAAGCCTATCTAAACCCAATTTTTGATACCAAACCCTTTACCTACTGATGTAAAATAATATTTTGGGATTTTTGAAGCTTTTTGTTTATTTTTAGGCTGAGCATAACATAGAGTTATACCTTTGATTTGGTAATTGTCGGTTTTGCCCTTTTGGCCTATAAAACGAGTTTTACAAATCATTTTGATACCAAACCTTTTTCTACTAACCTTATATGATAAATCAAATATTTTAAGCCTTCTGAAATAATAAAAATATCAGTTTTCATTATAAAACCCGGAAATCGCTTAAAACCGCCCTTTTACGCGTTTTAAACGCATAGTATGTGTTAAAACTATTTTAAATATATAGGACTTGATACCTACTGATATTTTAGTAAATCTTTATATTCTAACAGTAAGCAAAAGTTTTAAACTCAGATTTCCAGTTTTGATCTTTTAAGCTTATGTGAAATTACCAAAATGCCCATTCGGTGCATAGTTTGGTTATAATTAATAAATTTCTCATATATGCAATACCCTACTGATATAACATATTAAATTAAATATTTTTGCTGATTATATCAGACCTGAAACTCAGATTTATATTTAAACTCTTTTTAAAAGCTTTTAAATGACTAAAACACCCCTACGGGGGCATAGTTTGAGTTTAAATTTATTTTGGGCATAATGGAAGGTATTCTATTGATATCTCAACATATTTAAGGCATAATAACTTAGGAAACCTGTTCATGATTCATTTGGTTAACCATTACGCAATTTTCGCTTTCGGATCGGTTTATGTAATTAGTTTGTATAAATTAGCCGAAACAGGTCAACCATATCATCTTTATCTCAAAATCCAGAATGTGGTTAGTTTACCCATATTAAACAAGTATACAAGCTTGTCGGGTCTAAATCACATTCTAACATGGTCTTCGCTTAATCATGCGTATTGAACCGTATCTTCCTTTAAAACTAACCGGTCTAAGTTTAGGCTTAATTAAAGACCCGTTAGGAATCTAATAGATTATTAAAAACCTTCGTTCCAGATTAGGAACCCGGTAAAAGCTACTTGCACTCGCTGTTTGTGATTTATACTTGCTCAGGTAAATACTTTTAACTTATTTTCCCTATACGGGCTTGGGATCAGGGGCGGACCCACGTTGAGTGGGTCGGGGTCCATGGACCCCAATCTTTTTTAAAAAATTAGTAGATTCGGTATATTAATTTTTGTAAGGACCCCATAAAAATATTTAGTTGGACCCCATAGTATCAAAAGCAAAGCTGTTGTGGTGGTTAATCCCTTGTTTGCTAACAAAGAGGTCATGGGTTCAAGTCTAATACCAGTTGATTTTTTGTTAAAATACACTTTAAAATGTTAAAATGAATGAAAATTTACTCAATTTATGCCTTTGTGCTTAGACATGCGTTGTTTTGTTATTTATTTATCTTTTTTTAAAGGTTACAAGTTCAATAAATCACCCTGACCCGACCCAAACGACGGCCGACCCGAAAATTCTATCGTTTGGGTGTAAAAAATCCAAGTATCGAAAAAACTGGACCCCATTGGAAAAAAATCCTGGGTCCGCCACTGCTTGGGATACGGTATTATAATAATACCGTTTGGTCGGGTGTGTAGTCATTTAAATCGTATTGTGATTAATGTATTTACATAACCCGTTTTAATCTGTATTATTTGGTGTATGGCCTTTGGGGGTTAAATGACCATGTCCCGGATATCCTTGGCATCATTCATGAAATGGCCACGACCTAAGCACGGGGTGTAGGCATACACCTGACAGTTGTATTATGTAAAAACTAGTAATCCACTTAAAGGAATCAACCTTGTGGGCATTATACCTGTGGCGTGTCAGTTAATCTTGTCCGGCTCTTCTAACCGGCCCTTACGGACGACAAATAAGTAAACTGTATACAAGATTATTTTTAAATAATTGTCCCAAGTTATAAAAGATATGTTGTGCCGTGTGCATTCAAACTAATTTTCTTAAACTCTTTTCAAAATGAGTCAGTTAATTGTATTTACCAGTGTAAACTTACGTATTTTCCAAAAAGGCTAAGTGCAGGTACTAGACGAAATAGGCTGGCTACTCCTGGCATCATTAATCACGTCTTGCAAGCTCTAGATGTTAAAGTCTGTTAAACAATTTTGTTTGTTTTTTTTAGACTTTTTGTTCGATAAATTGTAGATGTATCATTTACTTTTACCTATTTTTGTTGGCGGTTCTACTAACAACCAACTTGAGCAGAGTTGTGAGAAGACTAATAAAAAAGGGTCAGGAGAAATAGACTTGCAGCAATGCTGAAAGCAAAACTAATAAGACGAACTCATTGCATGATGAAAAGTTTTCCTGGATTTATTATATATTTTACGTGGTAGTTAAAATATGTTCTAGAAGCTCTATTTTTAGAAAAAAATGTACTTATTTATTTGAACTTTCCCAGAAAATACCCAGAAACAATCATGTGGTTCAAAGAAAAAATACAAGTCTTGTTGTGGTACAACAGCAGGAAGATCGTCTATAGTTACAAAGTATGTATTGATTATTATGGATGACAAAACTAACCCAAATCCGACAGACAAACCTGTAATCCGTAACATTCAAGATGGGTAATTGAACGAGTATTCGGGTATTGGGTTATTTCTAAAAAAATATTGCGAGTATGGGACGGGTATGGTGTTAGGTGACATTCCGCCCGCTTACCTTAAATTTATAATACCCGTTTACCCAAGCCATACACAAACATTACCTTTTTGTTTTATTTTTCTTGTTCTTGGATCAGAGTAATCTACAAATACACCACTTTGAAGTTTTTTATATTTCTTATTCCTTAGGTGATAAAATTATATATAAACCTAAAAATAGTAAGAAATGTACTTGAGAATCCCAACAGGTAATTTTGTTGATAACAAGCTAAAGGATACACCTAATATCCAAACAATAATGAATCGACAGGTATCGGGTCGGGTATTTGACTAAGATCACTAATACTCGCCCCATTGCAATCCCATTGGCTATAAACACAATCTACATATACAGGTCATTATATGAACCTTATGATTGCCTAATTGGTGCTTTCTGCAACAACAGTGTTGAAAATGGAAAGCATAGAAAAAATAAGAAACATGGGAAGACAAGAGGAAACTTGGTGGCTTTGCATGGTTGTGATGGAAGCTCTCTTGACATGGGTGCACTTTGCATATGATATGAACATCATCTTCCTCTCGTATCCATTTTAACATATGTCCTTTTGTTGGTTTTGAAATATCATAAATTTTTATTAAACCAAATTAAATTTTTATATTTCAGAAACTAAAGTAGAAGAAGAAGAAGAAGCATAGACTCCATTTTTCATAGGTAAAAGCTGTTTCAAATCACTTTTAAAATCCAGTTGGGGGATTGTGATGTATAAACTAAGGAGCATATATTTTGTAATTGTGTTTTTACATTCTATGAAGAAATAGATGTTGAATAGCCATTTGTTCATTAGAGTCAAGGGCTTTAAATGTCGTCTATTATCTATTAATATCAATTCTTTTGTTTATACTAACTGCTCTTTGCGAATTGATATCTTAGTTGAATTAACAATTTATTTTTATAAATAAAATATGCGAAACCCGACAAAACATGCGCAAAAACATATAAATACGTGCGGCAACGCGTGAGCATTTTCACTAGTAAAATTAAAAGATTAAAACAATATAGACGCCAATTAAGTATAACAACAAATTCAATTCGTCGAGGATATAAAAGATTAAAAGATAAAGATAAAGGAAAAAGATAAATAACTATAACATAAAATGTAAAACTACACAAATATATCTAGGATATATAAAACAATTATTTTTGTTCTCGGTCTTGTATATTTCATCTCTTTCAATTTCCTTACGTGCTCCAAAAGGTCGTTTTTTTTCGAACAAGACCGACTACGACTAGCCTTTAGGTGCAGTTTTTAATAAACCAATGAAATTTTGGATTGAAAAAATCGTGTGAATATGCTCGAGTGATAATTAATAAGAAAAGAGTAATTGCCAATGATCCTCAGACCAATTGGTTTGAGGGGAGGTGGGAACTGGAAAGGTTTACCCACTTATGTGGATTCCTGCCCGAAAGGTCTCAGGATCGAATGTTGCGAGGGTCAAAATATGACACCGGTTCAAACTGGCAATAATACACTAACCACGGGATTCCTCCTCATGACCTGGATGATGAAAGGCCAGGCCAAAGGCCTAACAAGGTAATTTATCCGTCGAAAAAAAAAAAGTAATTAAGTTCATCTTTGTCAATGCTCGCTGGTCTCTGCATGTGGGTCATATTTTATATATAACTAGGATTACGACCCGCCGCAATGCGGCGGGGATGCTTTATTTATAACTAAGTTGATCTACGACCCACATGTTGTGTTAAACCTATCAAACGGGGTAAAAATAGACGATGTAAAAACGTTCACCCACACACGCACGTTGCGTCGTGTTACCTCGCATAATTTAGAACAAAACGTAAAAACGTTAAGCCAAAGACGCACGCTGTGATGTGTTAAGTCACGAAATTTAGAACTAAGCATAGAGCGCAAAATTTGCGGAAAATGAAAACTATAAAGGACCAAAGTTGAAAGTAAAAAAAGTTATGAGGATAGATTGTAAAAGATAAAAAGTTTTGGGTTAAAAGTAAAAAACAAATAGTTTTGGGTTAAAAGTAATTTATGAAATACTTTTGGGTGAAAAGTAAAAAAAAAAATCAATTTTTTTTTGGAAAACCCCCAAAGCCAACGTTACGACAACCATATGCATAACAATTTTTTCTTTGAAAAATCCCCAAAGCACACCCCGTGTTGCGGCGGAGCGTAAAACAGTGTCAAATAGTACTAATGTCACACAACCGTCATCGACAACCAACACTGACTCGACTTATAATATGCGTATTGCGACGAACCTGTCCAACATGGAAAAATAGAAGTAAAAACGTTGAACCACACATGCACGTTGCGTCGTATTAACTCGAAAATTTTAGAACTATACGTAAAACGAAAATGTGCGAAAGATGAAAAGTATAAGTGATAAAAGTTGTGAAGTTAAATTGCAAATAATGAAAAGTTTTGGGTTAAAGTAAAAAAAAAATTATGTAGGGTCAAAATTGGAAAATGTACAAACCTTTGGGTTAAAACAAAAAAATCAAGTTTTTTTTTTTGAAAAACACCCAAAGCACAACTTACAAGTCCTTATGCACAAAAAGTTTGCTAATTTATATAGGTTTTAATTATAGGTAACTTTATTTATATCGAAGCTGAGAACAAGGAATTATATAATGGTAAGTTGCAAATATCATGGCGGGAGATAAGATAACTATGATATTCCAACAAAGGATCCTAATTGTAAGAAGTGTAAGAAGGATTTATAGAGTGACAAGTGTTCAATAACCTAAAAAACCCACTACACAAAAAAACCCTACTACAAAAAAAAAAAAAAAAAATCTTAAACATCCACCACCACCAAAAACCTAAACCCCCCCCCCCCCCCCCACATCACCCACCCTAAAAAAAAAAAAAAAATTTTTTTTTTTTTTTTTTTTGCCGAGAGGGTGGGGGGGGGGGTGTGGGGGTTTAGGTTTTTTGGTGGGGGGGGGGGGGGGTGGTTTAGGTTTTTGGGTGGTGGTGGTGTGGGGTGGGGGTGGGTGTTTAGGTTTTTGGTGGTGATGTAGTGGGTTTAGTTTTAGGTTATTAGACACTTGTCACACTATAAATCCTTCTTACACTTCTTACAATTAGAAGGCTTTGTAGAATAACTTGACCCATTCCACTTGTTCATTTTATAATGTAAATCTAATCTCAACAACTATCATCATTATAAACGTACGTACCTACTACGTAACATTAGATGAAGCTGCTGAGCACATGATGGATACCCTAGTTATTTATAAAAAAAAAGGTAACTTGCAATAGTTAAAAAGGCTTAAACTGGCCGGAGATAATGATCGATGTTCCAACAATACAAGACATCCAATGAAAACAATTACATTGTTTATGTCCCTCCTGTAGAAATTAATTAGAATTCCAAAAAATGTTTATCAACTATATAAAAGACCAAATGAAATTTTTTTCATTTTTAAAATAAAACTTTATTTGACATGCAAGTGCAACTCTAAGTTTCCTTATGATCTCAGAGATTGAAGGACGTTTAGTGTAATCTCTCTGTAGACATTCAGAAGCAATTGTGAACGTGGTAAACTTTGCCAAAGCCACCATAACCAAGATAGTTACTGCTACCAAAGTTGCTGGTGGCCAACTTTATGTTGACACTTACCCGATTTGCTGACAAATACAGTTACCAAATTCGTTCAATAAACGAAACTTGCAGAGATCGTCTTTGCCGAATACATTTGGATTCCCCTTGGAATCATGATACACATAAATGTTTAATCAGATAACACCAAGAGGTTGTACAAGAAACAAACTTGATTTTTCTTTGAGAAAACCATACCCTTTGATTTGGTTAGATTAGTTTTTGATGTGGACCAAGAAAACCGTACATCGTTGTGGTACTGTGCGACACCTTTTCACAATTCCCATCAGTTTCTTGTTTTGAAAACAATTACACCCATAACCCATCGTTGGATCCATTATTAAAATCGCAATAATTATGAAAAGGCTTAATAAGTGTAAACACATTAAGCCTGATTAATTTAACCATTAAGCCAATTCAATTAGGCTAGAGGGTATGGTGATGGTCCTGTAAGGGAGGATGATCCGCCATGTAGGCGCCACGTCATAGTCCTCCCAAAGATGCTCCATCCCCCAAAAGTAGAGGGTATGGAAGGATAGTCCTAGTCATAGTCCTCCCCACCACTTTTATGTTTTTTTTTTAATCTTCTATTTTTTTTAATCTTCTACTTTTTTTTAACATTTAACAAATAAACCAATAAAATATTTTCATTAATATTAAAACCACATTACATAAATTTAAAACAAAACATAAACTTAATAAAAAAAATAGACATAATAAAAAAAAAACATAGACTTAAATAATATCATGCTTCTTCATGATGTCGGTTTGTAGTTTTTTCAACATCGAACCTTTCGGCTCGGGATACTCATCGACATCCATCGTTATTATTTCCCACTCCTTGAGCCGAATTTTTTCATCGGAAATTCGGATTTTCTCATTCGACAATCGGACCTTCTCGCGTAACTTTTCTTCCGCTACACGAGTTTTTTCTTGGACGGCCCGCTCCTTCACCTTCGTCTTTTGGGCCGAGACGTCGTTGTACCTTTTTAAGTGTTCCATAAACTCTTCCATCTTCGGGTCCACCTTTTTCCTTTTCTTTCCCCTTGGCCCGCTCCTTCTTTGATTTGTCTCGGCCCGCTGGACGCTCCGCTTCATGTACGGCATACTCCTCTTCGTCAAAGTCGGCGTATCATTTAAGTTTATGTAACACCTCGCGTCCGATCAACCGGCGTTAAAACTACCAGTTTCCGATGTTTTTTGGCGTTTCGCCATCTCCACCTCGTTGGGAATCGACGCCCATTTTGGTTCGTATTTCATAATTCTAGGGGTGTTTATCGAATCGAATATCGAATTTTCGAATTGTTCGAATAATTATTATTTTTAGTTGAATTCGTATTCGATTAAAACCTATCGAATTCGATTCGAATTCGTATTCGAATAAAAACCCAATTCGTATTCGATTCGTATTCGATTAAAATTTCGAATTCGAATAAATTCGATTTAATTCAGATTCTTTAAAATATGTAAAAAACTATCAAAATGAAATATAAATTTTAAAGCAGCCATAAAGCACGATATCACATTAAAAAGTTTCAAATAAATTACCACAAGTCTAAAATTCAAAACGAGAAGTCGGGAGTAATCACTCCACATTACAAGTTAATATTTTTATGTTTAGAAATCTATTGATAAATTTGTTAATTAGGTTTTACTTATGAGTCATGTAATGGGTTTGGTAATAGGTAATTTTAATACTTGGAAAAAAATTTAGAAAAAAATTTATAGTATTGCTTAATAAAAGTTATATATTTATTATATATAAAAATAATAAATAAAAATTTATAATTTTTATTCGAATTTCGAATCGAATCGAATTTGAAATTATAAATTTGTATTCGATTCGTATTCGATTTACTTGACTCGAATTAAATCGAATTCGAATTCTTATAATCGAAACGAATTCTTGATAATCGAATCGAATTTAAACGAATTTTGAATTTTTCGAATTCGAAACGAATCCTGAACACCCCTACATAATTCCCCACGCGCGAACGTGTGCAAAGTTGGTATTACCATTGTTCGCCTTATACTTCTCCAACGCTTTTTTGAACACATCGTCGTCGCTCATGCTGCTTGATTTTGAGAGAATTGAGCGAATTGTTTGGTGAGTGTTGGAATGATGCAAACGCATTTGATGAATATTGCTAGAATTGGTTCGGTTCTAGCGTCGGATAATATCCCGGAACCGAGAAAACATTCGGTTGGGTCGGGTTGTTCGGATTGTTCGGGTTGTTGAAGGGATCCATGATGAAGTATAAGGTTTATAAAAGTGGAAGAAGATTTATAAAAATTATGTGAAAGAGATGAAATTTTGGGGTTAAATTTGTGAATGGAGGTGAAAATGGAGTGGAGATATATATATTTAAATTTTTCGACCGTTTGGAAGTTTTTGGAAAATGGAAATTTTTTTTTAAATAATGTTAACTTTTTGAAGGAAGGGGGCCCACATTTGGTTCGTCGCCAACGTCCAGGAAGGGACGGTGAGGATGGGGACGGGGACGGGGGGCGGGTTGGTGTAGCACGCGTCGCCGGACCAGGACGGGTGGGGGACAGACCCATACCGTGTAGCCTTATGACAAGGCCCATCAAATTATATATTAAACTTGATTAAAACAAAACCGATACCCGATCTTATTAATCTTAATCGAGTCTGCACTCATGCATCTCCTAACTTGTTTAATTTTAACAAGATCGACTTAGTCGACAAGCTAATCCAATACCACCAAAACATGTTTCGATAACACTAAAATTTGATGTGCTTTCTTAACATCATTGACTTGAAATTAGAAATGCATTCTGGATCAGTAAGCTAATTGGATTCATCTAAACAATGAAAGCTTTATAAATTTTATTTTATTTTTTGTTGTTATTTTTCTACATAGATGAATTTTATCGTCTGGGAAAACAAAGAAAGACAGAACCGCAAAGATGGAGAATCGAACCAACATCAAGCGTCCGTTCTATACCTTCGATCCACCAGTTAAGTTAACATATGTATAATTTATTTTTTCGACTTAAAATGAACCCGGATTGTGAGGTTTGTGACATGTATTTAATTTATGTTAATTTAGTCTTTGTGTATCGTGAACTAGAAAGTGGCAGGCTTGATTTGAAAAAACTGGAAAATTGAAAAAAAAAAAAAACAAAGCCTTTAGCAGCGACAAAAGTCGTCACTATTGAGAAAAGGCCTTTATCGACGAAAAAGGTAATAGTGGCGACAAAACAATAGCGACGATTATAGAGTATTATTGACGATTTTGGGCACCTAGAATGACGACATATGTCGTTGCTAAAGGTCAAATTTCTTGTAGTGTAATAAAATAGATTTTGGATATCAACGCATATACTAATTTCAAACACCCTAATCTTCAACCCGTTTCTAATTCAACATGTACACTGTACCAAGCATGTGAACCACTCAGTTCATACTCATGTGGTTGAACTACATAAGCATTTCTCTTAAATTGCCACATTTTTTTGAGTAAATTACAAAAAATCGTCCTTTATGTATGTCACTTATTGGAAATTGTGCCATTTATCTTCAATAATTACAAAAAACGTACTTGATGTTTGCAAACCCTTGCAAATTATGTCCTTTAACTCTAACTCAGTTAATTTTTGTGGTTAAATCTGACCAAATGAACCTCACATGAGGGTATTTTTATGGTTAAATCTGACCAAATGGACCCCACATGAGAGTAAAATGACCAAAATACACTCATGTGGGGTCCATTTGGTCAGATTTAACCATAAAAAATTAACTGAGTTAGGGCTAAAGGACATAACTTTCAAGGGTTTACAAACATCGAGTACGTTTTCTGTAATTATTGAAGATAAATGACACAGTTTGCAATAAGTGACATACATAAAGGACGATTTGTAAATTACTCTATTTTTTTTTCCGAACCAAGAACTTAAACAGCTATTTTTCGTAAAACAGGTTTTTGAACTTGAATAACATAAAAACTGAAGTTTTTTGGCCTACATGCGACGGGGTGAAGATTCAGGAGGGTTTATTTCCGCGGGAGATTGGTAGGCCGGTGCAGGGTGTGAAACTCTTGGGTGGTGCTGTCAGTAGAGATGGGCAGTTTATTAGTGGGTTGGCCCTCAAAAGAGCCAAATGTGCGGTTGAGCTGATGGGATGCCTCAAACGCCTTAAGGACCCTCAGAGCGAACTTCTTCTGCTTCGTTCGTGTATGGGGGTTGCTAAACTGCTGTTTGGGCTTAGAACGTGTCAGCCTTCTTATGTCGGGGAAGCCGTCTCTGTTTTTGACAAGGGGCTTCGGGATACGATCGAGGACATTGTTGTTTGTGGGGGTGCCTTTTTCGGGGACCTACAATGGAGGTTAGCTTCCCTCCCGACACGTTTTGGGGGGCTTGGGATTTGCTCAGCTGAGGATGCCTCTTCCTACGCATTTGTGGCTTCAAGGGCCCAATCTTGGGTTCTTCAAGACCACATCCTTCGCGAATGTGGGGGAGAGTTGTTGGACTCTGATTACAAGGGTGCGTTGGACAATCTGCATAGTTCTCTTCCCGATCTTGATCTTGGCGGTTTCTACATTAAAGACACCGCCCCCATTAAAGCTCAGAAAATTCTGGCGAATGCCTTATATGGCGAAATCGTCAAGACAGTTGAAGAGAAGTTTGCCTTTTCCCCTCGCCAGCGAGCCGTGTTTGAGTGCTTGCGAGCCCCCCATGCTCAGGATTTCCTGTCTGTTGTTCCCATCGAAGGTTTAGGGCAATGTATGTCGGCTGTGGAATACCGGGCTATCCTCAAGTACCGTTTAATGATACCCCTTTTCCCGGATGATGACCCGTGTCCTGTATGTCGGAAGTGTTGCTTGGATTCTTTTGGGGAACATGCAGTACATTGCAAAGAATTACCGGGCTTTAAGTATCGACATGATTTAGTTCGAGATGTGCTGTATGATGTCCTTAAGCGAGCAGGGATCTCGGCAAAAAAGGAGGCTCCGGTGAACTTCTTGACTGATCCATTAGAAGGGAGATCTACGCTACGGCCCGCTGACATTCTTGTTTTTGGATGGGAAGGAGGGAAACACGCGTGTGTCGATTTGACAGGTGTGTCCCCCCTCGTTGGGCTAAGGGACCACGGGTTTGTGGCGGGACAGGCGATAACCAAGGCAGAGGCGGGCAAAGTAGCTAAACACGAAAAAGCTTGCATCGAGAATCAGCACGTGTTCGTCCCGTTCGCTTTCGATACATTCGGCGCTCTCGCCCCTGACGCGGTGCAGTTCCTAAAGCGGGTTCAACAGGTGGTAAGCAGTAACACCGCACATGTTAAGGGGCAGAATTTTGTGTTTAGCAGGGTGGGGTTTGCTATTCAGAAAGGGGTAGCGGCGCAGCTTGTTGCTCGTCTACCTACCATTAGTTTGTAATCGTATTGGATATTCATATTTTCAAAAAAAAAAAAAAATATAATAATAACATATTTGGTGTAAGCAAGAGACGAAGACAAAAACATATCATATATTCATGAAAATGATGTAGGAAACATTAAGCAAAACAAATTATATACAACAGCCTAAAGTTATCGTTACGTATATTTCCCCAAACTCAATCATCCATAACCAAAGCATTAAGCAAAACCTCACTCATAGAGTCATAGAATATCATCTTTAATTTATTGCACAACTCATAAGCTTGAACCATTGGTAAGTTCTAATTTTGCTTAACTAAATTGCCCACTGCAAAAAAATACTATGGGATGCTTGTTACGTGCTACATTCCTTACCCATGATGAAATATGTATGCATTGGAATGAACGATCTGGATGGCATCATGGTGCATGAGATTTGCAATATTTAATTCTACATAATAATTTATTTTACTTGTTATTTTATTAAGAAGTTGTTAAGTCAAAGTTGTTAATAGTTTCTATATAATTTTAGGAGAACATGAGTAGTGGGTAGTTTAACTCTTTGTTTCTATTTTTTTTTTCAATAATTACAGTCAAAGTTCTTTATAAAATAGCTTTAAATAATGAACAAAGACGATTACAGACTAATGGCAGGTAGACGAGCAACAAGTTGCGCCGCTACCCCCTTCTGAATAGCAAACCCTACCCTGCTAAACACAAAATTCTGCCCCTTAACATGCGCGGTGTTACTGCTTACCACCTGCTGAACCCGCTTGAGGAACCGCACCGCGTCAGGGGCGAGAGCGCCAAAAGTATCGAAAGCGAATGGGGTGAACACGTGCTGATTCTCGATGCAAGCTTTCTCATGCTTAGCTACTTTGGCCGCCTCTGCCTTAGTTATTGCTTGACCCGCCACAAACCCGTGGTCCCTTAGCCCAACGAGGGGGGACACACCTGTCAAATCAACACACGCGTGTTTTCCTCCTTACCATCCAAAAACAAGAATGTCAGCGGGCCGTAGGGTAGATCTCCCTTCTAATGGATCGGTCAAGAAGTTCACCGGAGCTTCCTTTTTCGCCGAGATCCCTGCCCGCTTAAGGACATCATAAAGCACATCACGAACTAAATCGTGTCGATATTTAAATCCTGGTAATTCTTTGCAATGGATTGCATGCTCCCCAAAAGTATCCAAGCAAGACTTCCGACATACAGGACATGGGTCATCAACCGGGAAAAGCGGTACCATCAGTCGGTACTTAAGGATAGCCCGGTATTCCACAGCCGACATACATTGCCCTAAACCTTCAATGGGAACAACAGACAGGAAATCCTGAGCATGGGGGGCTCGCAAACACTCAAACACGGCTCGTTGCCGCGGAGACAAAGCAAACTTCTCTTCAATTGTCTTGATGATTTCACCATATAAGGCATTCGCCAGAATTTTCTGGGCTTTAATGGGGGCGGTGTCTTTAATGTAGAAACCGTCGAGATCAAGATCGGGAAGAGAACTATGCAGGTTGTCCAACGCACCCGTGTAATCAGAGTCCAATAACCCACCACCACATTCACGAAGGATGTGGTCTTGAAGAAAAATATTAGTTTTATCCATGTAAGTAGTTTGTTTGTTTTATGAATGAAAAATATTACTAAGTCTCAAATTCTCTCTAAATTTCATCTAGTTCCGTCTTGTTTCTTTTGAGTTTAATCCACTCAACGGATTATTTATCACAAATCCGATTGGTACATATCAATTGGTATCAGAGCGGTCTTGATCCACTTCTATGGACGCTCAAGAATGGAACAAGTCTTTGGATCGAATCGAGTTGTTGATTGTTGAGTTAATTGATTTTCTCAAGAACCGACCTCGGTTCCTAGCCCCTGCCGCCACCACAACACCGCCACCATCCATTGCCGCCACACCACCACCAACCGCTGTCATCCAACCAACTCCATCAACCATTACACTACCACCAAAATCTGCACCGAAACCAACCCCTTCACATTCACGACCTCCTGTTGAACCAACCCCTAAACAGAGATACCCCCACCAAAATACCCCCCATTTTTATTATGTTTTTCAGAAATCAGTCCCAAACCAATCACTATCGAACGCGCCGTGTAAACCCGCATTGACGCCAACAATGACTCCACAACAAGCCATATTAGTGGAAGAGTTTACAATAAAAAGAGCTTCGTTCACTTATCTGTACACGCCGGTTAACAAGGAAGCATCAGCCAAAGGTGTAACCTCGGAACATGATTGGCGTCCACCGTGGCACGGAATGGAAACGGCTACGAATGCTACCGTACGAGTTGAGTGGCGACCACCATGGCATTGTGTCAAGACCCGTTCGTATATCACCGGACGAACCGAGTGGCGACCGTCGTGGTGTCTCATGTGTCACATTCGGAGTTCATCCTTGAGGACAAGGATAGTTCAAGCGGTGGGGATTGTTACGTGCTACATTCCTTACCCATGATTAAATATGTATGCATTGGAATGAACGATCTGGATGGCATCATGGTGCATGAGATTTGCAATATTTAATTCTACATAATAATTTATTTTACTTGTTATTTTATTAAGAAGTTGTTAAGTCAAAGTTGTTAGTAGTTTCTGCATAATTTTAGGAGAACATGAGTAGTGGGTAGTTTAACTCTTTGTTTCTATTTATTATACATGTAAGTAGTTTGTTTGTTTTATGAATGAAAAATATTACTAAGTCTCAAATTCTCTCTAAATTTCATCTAGTTCCGTCTTGTTTCTTTTGAGTTTAATCCACTCAACGGATTATTTATCACAAATCCGATTGGTACATATCAATGCTTTGGTTATTAGTTACAGTAGCGGGAAGGACAAAGTGCACACTTTTGACTTTCATATCAAGGAAAACCGGATAAAACAAAATGTTTCATCTCTTGAAGTTTTCTGGATTGTCTTACAAGGTATATGAGGTGAAATTGACAGGAGAGATCCGAACCCTATGAAATGTGTTGTAGAGATAGCAATCTACAATAAAATTCTTTCAAGTATCTAATACTTTGAAACTCTCAGATTCTCTCTATGTCCCGTCCTTATCACATAAACTATTATCCAGTAGTCACGTGACAAAAGAATTGAACATCTTGATACATCCAACCTTTTGTATCCTTCAGGATATCATATCAGAACGGGAATGATCATTGGGTGTGATACTGAACTCCAAGGACTGTATTACGTGGAAGAAGTGACTCAACAGAGTAATGTGATGCTTGCTCACGGGAATGTAGACAGGGGCGGAACTACAGGGGGGGTCAGGAGGGTCCATTGACCATCCGGCCGGCCAAATTCTAAGCTTACCCGAGAACTCAGCCAAAAAATTATTTTTATACTTGATCCTCTTGATTTTCTTCTATAAAACATTAAAATAGAAGAAAAAACAGTTGTTTGAAGCTTTTCCGGCCAACGAGCAGCGGTCCAACAGCGGTGTACGAAGGCCTTACGGTGGCGTGCGACGGTCTAGCGGCGGCAAACAGCGGTCCGGTGGACTATTATGATTTCTGATTCTCTTGGTGAGAAGAAAGAAGAAGAGAGAATGTGTATATTAAGTCAAATAATGATATATCATGGGCTTTTAGTGAAGGGAGTCTAGCCCATTTTCAAGATTTAAAACCAAATACTTTATTTCTGTATTATATTTCCCAATAAAAACTCTCTGACTCTCTCTGGCTTTACAACCCTATTGGCTATATCTGCCACCACTGTTCAAGAGTTCTTTTTTTCTCCATTATGCCCACATGTTTCTCTCTCTCGAAATTGTCAAAAATGAATCCATCAGGGGATACGGAGTGGGCGGCAAAGGGGGTTTGCCGCTCGGGAACATTGCCGCCTACCCCCCTTTGCTGCGCGGGTTGAATCTCGATCGGGGACATGTTGCCGTTCGGGAAAGTTGTTTCAAATGGCTATATACCCTTACATTAATAAAAAAAATCAATTTTTAACTTTATAAATTAAAACAAATCCATATCCATTTTCACCAAACAAACCCAACCTCTATATTCACTACAATTCTCACTCAATTTTTCAAATCTTTTCAAAGATATGGAAGGCTCAAACAAAGGTGAAGGCAAGAAAAAAAATGGAGGGTCTGGTTCGAAGGCGGGGGCTCAACATAAATGCGGTGGTTCGGGTGGTTCTAGTGTGTCATTTCATCCCTAACTTGGCTTTGCTCATCAAACCCAACCTCCATTTTTTTTAACCAACCCATGCATCCAAATTTCGGTTATGATAGCCAACCCTACTAAAATTGGATGCAACACCGTTCGACGATGGTTCGACCCGGTTTTTATGTTACCCCCTAGACGCCCAAAATTCTTTTAACCTATTTGCTTTTCAAATCCCAAGCTCACAATCACCGAGAGACATATAAGATGACTCCGATGAAGAGTTTGTGCCAGACACCCAAGAGCAACATTATGAGGATGAAGATGTTGCGGTTCAAGAAATCCCGTGAACCAAAATGAAGCCGCACCGGAAAGAAGAGGAAAAGCGAAATGGGAAAATTGGATGCCTAAACAAGAAGAGGCTTTGGCAAAGGCTGATGTTCATGGAACTTTGAATAAAAAGAAAGGCAATCAACAAAAGGCGGATGGTTTTTGGAAGCAAGTTCTAAACCACTTCAATCATACGGTTGGAGGAAGTAAACGAACCCACCTTCAAGTTCAATCAAAATTTCTCGCAATGCAAACAAAATTGAACACATTCAACGGTTTATATCATCAAGCGTTATACTTTATTATTTATGTACGGTTTATTTTTAATGAAGTATGTGGATTAAGTTGGTGATAATTTATTATTTTAGGATCGTTTACGTCCTAGCGAGAGTGACGATGCTTTTGTAATGAAGCAAGCGCTAAAGGATTACAAAAGCAAAGAAGGATATGACTTTGCTCATATTGTGGCTTGGGAGGTTGTTAGAACAAATCAAAAGTGGTCACCGATACCCTTGTTGGATGAAGAAAGCTCCGGATCGAGTAAAAAAAGAAAGTATTCAGATTCGGGAAATTATAGAGCGGATACACCGAATGTCGAAGTCTCGAGCGGTATTCCCGACACAAACGAGGATCCCTCACCAAGACGACAAAAGAGAAAGGTGAAAAAGGACAAAGGGCCGTATTCAAGAAACGAAGATCCAAGAGATATAACCGGTAGATTCGAAGAATACAAAGCCATGAAGAAAGAGTTGATGGATATTAAACATATACGAGAAGAAAAATACTTGACCTTGGCGGATGAGCAACGATAGGCGTTGCGACAATCTATGTTCGACAAGGACTTGGAGACGTTTAATCAGCCTCACGACAATGTTCACCCTTCGATGTTGGAAATCACACTCGCTAGAAAACGTGATATCGCAAAAGAATATGGATGGCCTTGTAATTTTTAGTTTTTTGAAACTTAGATTTTAATGTAATGCTTTTTTTATTTATAAAAGTTTGATGTTTTATTCATTTTATCTTAAATTAAAAAAGTTAAAAAAAAAGTTTACCAATTCAGCAAGTGTCTAACCATTGCCAACACTTTTCAGCATAGTTTAAACACTTTTCACTGAATGACGTGACACACTCTCATTGGTTGATTTTTAAGTTTACCACTCTCAAGTGATTAACCACTCCTTATACCCTCATGAAGTACGTTATTTATTTTACTTTTTCTATTATTTAGTTATTATATATATATAATTACCATATGTGAGGTAGAGTTTCCTGTAAAAAAGGGGTTTTTGTGAGAAAGGTAAGAAAGAATCTACACCATTAGATCTTTGATCTAATGGTTGAGATCATAATGGCAAAATTGTAAATAATGTTTACTATTAAACATATTAATTTTCTAGATTAAGGGTATACAGGTAAATTTAACATTTTTAAATTAAGAAGGGTAAATTACACTTTTAGTCCTTTATGTTTGTACCGGATTGCAATGGATGACCTTTAACTTCAATAATTACACTCACATTCCTTTTTTTGTAAAACTTGTTACAACATACGTCCTTTAGCCCTAACCTGGTTAAAATTTTTAATTAAGTTGCACATGAGGGTATGTTAGTAATTTTGATAATATAAAGGACGAAAAGTGTAATTTACCCCACTCTTATCTATCCAACCAACCCCACCGCTGACACCACCACCGAATCCGCCACCACTAGAGTTCGACAATCTCAACTGTAGCACTAATATCATCCATTGTTCTTTATTCTTATAATCTCACCACAAAGAATCCAATCCACCAACATCCACATCAAGCCCATCATTAAAAAAAAACAAAACAAAAGTTGCTACATTTAAAAAAACACCCACACAAAGAACAATATTGTTAGTGCATTAATGTCTATCGCCTCCGTCAATCTATTTCGTAGCTGAAAACAGAAGTAATCTAGGCTTTTATTGTAATTTTAGATAGAATTAGCAAGGTGGCATTTTGGTAATTAATGAGAAATCTCATTAATTCCAAGGCCTATAAATAGGAGCCTTAGATTTAATGTTTAAGACTTTTGCTCCATTTGGTGATTTAAGAGATTCAAGTTTAGAGAGAGAGTCTAGAGAGAGAAAGTCTCTCCACGTGATTCTCGTTGCTTGTACACGTCATATCTTCAATAAAATCACGTTACTAGTACGTTATTGTGTGTTCGGTCACGCACATTCACGGATTCCGCACGTCGAACGTTCGTTACGCAATCGAACGGTGTCAAAACCGGTCCTACAAGTGGTATCAGAGCTAGGAGCTCGATTGCACTGATCAAACGCATTGATTCGTACCAGATTTCAGCAATTTCAGATCCGAAGTTCATCTATTTCTTCATTTTTTTACTTTTATCACGTTTCTCACTGAAAAACGTCAAAATTGAACGGGATTTTACGGTCCGAATCGGCTGAATTTTTGATATGTTGTGCGAAAATACCTGATCTATAACCCTACCAAGTTTCAGATCCAAATTCCTAGCCGTTTAGGAGTAATCGAAGATTTTCGGTTCGTTTTTGCGTCAAAATTCAGGTCCGCTCATACGAACCTTTATGTTTCGCTTGTAAGGTTCGCTTATTCAGTCATGTAAGGTTCGCTTATTCGGTCCAGTAAGGTTCGCTTATTCAGTCATGTAAGGTTCGCTTATTCGGTCCAGTAAGGTTCGCTTATTCGGTCCAGTAGGTTTCGCTTATTAGTCATCTCGGTGGTTTCGCTTATAACTGTCATCATCATCGTATTGTCTGAACATTTAAGATTGTCAGTCATTTGAAAAAAAATTGCATGTGAATTGATAAACGAAATGTCGGATCTTTAATTGATGTTGTCGACCACTTGTGGTTGCATGTGATTAAAAAATCAACGGCCCAATCATATGTTTTAGATATTTGATATTTTTTTTTGAACGGCCAACAAAAATTTTATTTATTCAACTAGCCAGAAGCTAGACACCACATTTACAACACCAAACACCCAAATTCTAGCTGGGCAACCCCAAAAAACCGACCAGAATACACAATAAGAAAACTAAAGTTACATTACAAACCGATGGAAAACGACCGCCATTCATTCCAGGACCAATGAGAGGAGCCTGAACGATTTTTAATCCAGAGAAATGCCATTGACTTGGACTCTTCTACCACACTCGAAATGCTCGGAACCACCTGCCCGAATATAATTTCGTTCCGTACCTTCCAGACACACCATATCACAACCTGTACAATGGCATTCAGCACCTTCTTTTTCTTTTTGCAGCCATGCAGAAATAAGTGGGCATCCAGGAGATCTCTAAGGCAAAAAGCCACAATAGGGGGGATCCTACACCATTGAGCCATGACAAGCCAGACGGATTGAGTGAAATGGCACGAAACGAAAAGATGTTCACTGGTCTCTTCGTAATCGCCACACAGAACACACCTGGTATCATTAATGTTAATGTTCCTGCTAGCCAAGGCAACTTTAGTAGGGAGACGGTCCGATATAGCCCTCCAAGAGACAACACCAACCTTCTTAGGCACATAGTTATTCCAAACAAAAACATATGCTGGGATTGACCTGCAGTACTCCGCTGCTGCCTTTTTTATGTCAGCCACCGAAAACGATTCAGAATTTCCAAGGGACCAGACCCACCTATCCGGCCCATCGCTGACAACGAATTCACTTAAGAGAAGGGTTAAATCCAAAAGCTCAGCTTCCTCGTTAACCGACAAGAGCGATCTGCTCCAGAACCATGACAGGGTTACTCTATTAGACTCCCAAGATACCCGCTCCGAAACCGAACATGTTTTTTTCTTTTCTAATTCAAACAGGAGTGGAAAACTCATGAATAGCGGCCGTGAGCCGATCCAGAGATCGATCCAGAAGGCTACATTAGCCCCACTACCCACTCTGCACCAAATTGATTCCATAAGATTTATGCCCAACTGGATAAGTGGTACACGAATTCCGACGATTTGCTTCCAAGGGCCGGCCAAAGATACCTTTGCTGGGATTGAGGACCAAGATCTACTATTGTGATGTACCGCCCATACTACTCTTCGCCATAACCGATCTCTATCCGTTCTAAACCTCCACCACCATTTTGACAACATCGCGAGATTAGAATCCCGAAGAGAACCGAAACCTAGCCCCCCATATTCAATAGGGGCCGTAACCCTTTCCCAAGCCATCCAACTCATATACGAATTTTCATCGACTCCCCCCCAAAAGAAAACCCTCCTCAACCGTTCCAATATCTCAATAACTTTAGCCGGAGCTTTGTACAAGGAAAAGAAATAAGTCGGCAACGAATTCAAAACCGACTTGAGCATGGTAATTCTGCCGCCATATGAAAGATTTTTGGCCTTCCAAATCGATAGTCTATTTTTAAAAACATCTATAACCGGTTTCCAATTACGAATTAGATTCATATTGGCTCCTACCACCAGTCCCAAGTGTTTAAAAGGAAGAGACCCTCTTTTACACGCCAGGACATCCGCCAAATGTTGCACATTTGTTGCTTCAATTCCAATACCAAACAAAGAGCATTTGGCAAGATTAACTTTTAACCCCGACACCAAATGGAAACACCTTAAAATTCGCCGTAAGTTAAGAGCATTCTCAATGGACCATTCACCCAAAAAAACAACATCATCAGCATAAATAAGATGGGATAATACCGGACCAACTGAAGTACAACGTAGACCTTTAAAAATATCTACCGAGACAGCCTTCTTCATGATCCCCGTAAGAGCTTCCATTGCTAGGACGAAAAGGAAAGGGGACAAAGGATCACCTTGCCGCAATCCGCGCGAGCACTCAAACTCCATAGTAGGTGAACCATTCACCAACACCGAAGCTCTAGAAGATATAAGAGTTGCCATAATCCAATCTCTCCACCGGTCCGGGAAATTCATTTGGGCCATAATTGAGTCCAAAAACTTCCAATTAAGAGAGTCATACGCTTTATGGATATCAATCTTTAGTAACATACCGGCTTTTTTAGATCTTTTCATCCAGGCGATAGTTTCATTGAGGATCAAGGGACCATCCGTAATATTCCTCCCGGCAATAAATGCCGTTTGCTCCTCCGAAATTAACTTGTCAATTACTTTCCTAAGCCGATTTACCAACACCTTGGAAATAGCTTTATTGATTACTCCAATCAAGCTAATGGGCCGAAAATTAGATGGAGACACCGGATCTTTAATTTTTGGAATTAGTGCTATGAAAGACGACGAACAACATCTACTGATGGAACCCCTAGCATAAAATTCCTGGAAAATTCTCATAAAGTCACCTTGAAAAAGCTCCCAATTCTTTTTAATGAACATGAAATTGAACCCATCCGGGCCCGGAGCCCGATCACCCGCACATCCCCAGATAGCTTCTTTAATTTCGAGTTCCGAAAACGGTTCGACTAGAGAGGCAGCTTCCATTATTGACAGAGATGCCAGGTTCGGACAACTAATACTAGGCCGGGATTCCATTGGTTCGACGAACTGCTGCGAGAAAAACTCCAAAAAGATTTCCTTGATCACCACCGGGTTAGAAACCCACTCTCCATTCACCATAAGGCCGTTGATACGGTTATTACTGATGTTAGAATTGATGAGATGGTGAAAAAATGCGGAATTTTCATCACCATCAATTGCCCACCTCGCCCGTGATTTCTGCTTGGCATCCGATATTTTTTTCCGTTCCGCTTCTAACACCAAACTGATGCATTCCGCTCTTTCAGACAGTTCCCTTTCCTCCAATGCTCTCTCCTCGGCCATCCTTTCCAGAATACGAATACGATTTTTCCTATCCAAATAAGCACCATCAGCTTTTTCACGTTCATCCTTTAACCAGGCCTTGATGTTATTCTTAAGCCATCTCAGCTTCACAGATAGAGCCATATCCGCAGGGCCATTGAAAACAAAGTTTTGGCACAGTTGTTTGACTAGCTCCGCAAAGCCCGGTATCTCCATCCAAGAATTAAAACACCGAAAAGGAATGTGGCCAAAATCTGATGGGACAGTGGACATAAGAATCGGCCGATGGTCCGAGGCATCCCGATTAAGGGCAAGAACCGACGCCATAGGCCACCGCTCCATAAAACCAAGACATACCAGGAAACGATCTAGTTTACTCAATTTATCCCCCCGGTCAGAGATATACGTAAATTTACCTCCCCCCATATTGAATTCGTTGAGACCAGCGGCTAAAATGAACTGATTAAAAGCCTCCGCGTTTGACGCTATAAATTCAGAATTCAACCTTTCCGATACATCCCTAACTTCATTAAAATCGCCCATGAAAACCCACAATCCCTGAACAGAATTTTTTATATCCAATAGCCTGGCCCATAACATTCTTCTTGCTGAAGCGTCGTTGGGTGCATACACGTTCACCAGATTAATCCGAACCCCCAACTGGATCAAAGACCCAGACAGCACCAAAAAGTATCGATCTTTTATAACATTTTCGCAAGAAAAAATAGCCGGATTCCAGAGACAAGCAAGTCCCCCAGATCTGCCCTCCGCATTGACTAACTCCAAACAATACTCCGAACGGCCCCAAAACCCATTAAACATAAAATTAGATTCTGCCCTCAATTTAGTTTCTTGAATCGCCAAGAAATGCACACCATAGGATGTCTTAATGCCCCTAACCCAATCTACTTTACGGGAATCCCGTACCCCCCTTAAGTTTATTGATAGAAAATTCATTGTAAACCATTAAGCTCACCTTCACCAAGAATCGCAGCTCTAGTCACTTCTTCAAACCCTTGTAGCTCAATGCCCAATTTTGCTCCAACCTCAGTAGTCACTTGAACTTCAGAATCGACATGGATGTGAACCCGATTAGAGTCACCGGGATCCGGATGTAGTCCAGGATTTGGATTAAAATTCCCAGACGACGGCACATCCATCCTATTAGCTACCTGATCCGACATTGGTTGAGGGCAATTAAGATCTCCTATCACCGACGCACCAAGAGGTTCCGAGCCGACTGATGGCCTATTCAGGTCAAAAGATAGGGAAGTGTCTTCGGGACATGGATCATGGAAAAGACTTTTGAGGGGTGGGCCCTGCATAGACCCAGATGATGGAGGACTTCTATTATCCCTATTCCTTTTACCAAGCCCAATTATGGGAGTTGGGCCAACCTGATCCAGATTATCCACCAGCTTACTCCCACCAGCCCTATCATGGTGGGGACCACAAAAATTGGAACAAGCCTCCACTTCCTCGGGAGACACCAACCCATTAATGTCCTCGTGATGAGAATAGACTTCCCCATGCACTTCATGCATCCCGATGGGCCCCGACTTTTCGACTACATCATGCTCTACACGAGGACCCTCTTCACCTTCCAACGACTGTTCAACAACCGGCTTTGAAGGAGGCTCCGGCGGAGGCCGATCTCCTTCCTCCGGCACCGGAGAATCCAGGACAGGAGACCTAATTTCACCCTCTTCAACCTCTTCATCCATATTAGAGCCAACGTCGCCACCCCCGTCAACATACGAGTCGTCCGAACCCTCCGACGACGAGCAGTCCAATTCCTCTTTCGATGAAGGGGTGACATCATCCCATGCAGGTTTCCATGCCCAAATATCCTCCACCACCCATATAACATAACTCCGATCCTGCCAATTAAGCACCACCGATTCCTCAATTCTCCTCCCCAGTGGGATTAACACCAGAACAGAACCTTCAGAGTTATCCGGTACAGTCCATGAAAAGGACGACTCCTGAACTACCTTACCAAAGAGCCCACCAATTTGTTCATACACAGAGTTATCCCTGAGGTGGACCGGGACACCAGAAATTCTGAGGGATACTACCCGATCAGATGGCAAATCCTCACCTTTCCATACGTGATAGTGACAGAAGACGGCATCCAAAGCCTCTGAATGATTGACTAAAACTTCCTTAACCTTCCCTGGGTTTCCGAGTGTAAGTAACACACTAAGGCCACCCAAGTAGGAAACACCAAAGTTGCATAGACCACTCCTACTAAGGAACTTATCCAGTGAAATTAGAGTACCAATATCCTTGGCCAGACCATAGATAGAGCGATTCATACAGTGTAAGGGATATGTTGATCCTTTTATATTAACCGCGACCACCTTTGACCCACACTGATTAACTTGGCCTTCCTTTTGGAATAAGCTAGCAAAGGATTTACCAGCCTGCACCCTCTCGCTTCCGGAGAAAGCACCATTACTAGCAGGATGAGCCTCATTAGCTGAATCCTTTGGTCTCCATACTTTATCACCTACTATCTTAGAAGTGTAAATGAACTTCTTGTGATTCTTATCATATTTGGCCCAATTGTATTTTTTTTGAAAAATGAGTTTGTTGGCCCAATCAGCAAACATTTACGGCCCATGATTGTCACTGAATGGTAATTGTGAAGAACGGTAATTGTGAAGAACGGTAATTGTGAAAGAATGTGTTTACGGTCCATGATTGTCGGTTGTTATTAATTGCATGCGAAAGAGCCCAATCGGTATTAAGTAAAAATTAAAGTTGACAGCTTTTAATAAGTGATTTTGCATGTGAATTGTGTTAAAGGTCCAATCATATTTTTTTGTCATTTAAAATGTCAGTTTAGTGGAGTGTTTGGCCTAACCACATTTGGACATTTGGACTTTAATTCAAACGGTTCATTCATATTTGTTGGTTAGATACAAAAGTATAAGAATTTGAAAAAGCAGAAAAAACTCTCTCTAGTATCTGAACCGTCGCCGGAAGCTCGACGGAGATAGCCCAGTTGGAATAGCAGCCTAGGTCCCGGTTCCATCTTCTCTGGTTGTACCTTACCCTCTATCCCGATTCGGTGAGTCTCCCATTCGCGTCCAGGTCGGTTTTTTCTCTTCTTCTCCTTTGGTGCGTCGTTATCTCCTCTCCCTCACTTCCCGCAGTGGTTCTTTGTCTTCTTCGGGGCTTAGTGGGTCTGATATCGATCGCGGCTATCCGAGTATAGTTCAGCTAGATCGATTCGAATCCCATTAACACCTTTAGGGTCGGAGAGCCACTGATTCGTTTGTTTATTACGAGGGGCTCTGGAGATAGTAGTTGGTGTGGTTTCATAAACGGTTACGATGAATGATCGAGGGGGTGAGCAGGACAATGGTGGTCCGTGGCATGAGGTGAAGTACCAGAAAAATAAAAGAGGTAAAGGAGACGGTATTGAATGGACGTTCCTAGTGCAAAACATCTCGAACAAAGTGTCTAGAAATGTGCTTTGGCGGGCTTTCAAGCCGTTTGGTTTTATATCGGATGTGTATGTGGCTAGGAAAAGAGATTCTAAGGGTAGATGCTTTGGGTTTGTCCGCTACGTCGGTGTGGTGAACATGCAGGAGACCTTGGCATCAATGAATACTGTGAAGATGTTCGACATGAAAGTATCGGTGTCATTGGCCAAATACGATAAAGACCATAAGAAGTTCAATTATGCTCCGGAGATGTTGGGTAGGAGTGTCTGGAGGCCGAAAGAGTGGCAGCAACAGGATAAGAATCAAGGTGATGGTAATAACATTGGGAATCGGCCTCCTATGGATAATCATATGCCCAAACAGGGTCCATCGGGTAATTCCTTTACTCAGGAGGGGAGGTCATTCGCTGACACGCTGAGAGGTAAGTCGGAGGGTAAGGGATGTGGGGCTAAGGTGGTCACAGTGGGGGGTAAGGGCTCTCTTTACCCTTTACATTGCATTGGGAGGTCGGTCCTGGGTCTTGCAAAGAAAGTTATGAAAATCTGTGAAATGAAACAAGCCATAGATGATGCTGGTTTGAATGAAGTCGGATTATCTTATGTGGGGGGTGTGACTTATATTTTAACCTTCAGAGATAAGTCTACGGCAATTGGCTGCATGGTAATGCATGAAGATTTCTTCAACTCGGTTTTTTCTAAGTTCCAATTATGGAACGGTGAGGACGTCCCTTATAGTAGATTGGTGAATCTAAGCATTAACGGTGTGCCGTTCATCATCCGGGATAGTAATTTGTTTGATGATATTGGAAGTATGTTTGGCGAAGTAGTTCAAAAATCAGCGTTCTCATGGCAAGAGGAGGACAACTCCGGTGGTTCGGTGATGGTAGTAACCTCAAGTCCATCCAAAATCGATGAGGCGGTGGTCCTTAAATGGAACAATAAAACTATTGCTGTTTGGGTTTCGGAGTCTACTGGGTTATGGATACCGGATTTTGATGTTTCTTCACTGTTGGGGTCTCATGATTCTGAACCGGAAATAAGTTCGGATTCCGATGAGGTGTCAGTCGATATGGAGGGGTTAGAGGAAGGGGAGATTGAACAAAATGTGGTGGAAGAGGACCGAAGATGTGATGTTGGGGTGGATCACGGCCGGCCGGAATCCTCGCCGGTGGTCAATGTCCGGTTGACAGAAGATTATCGGTCTCGGGAAATTCAAGGGTCCTCACCTATTAATGTGGATAGGAACACTAAAAGTTTGCATGGGAATTTGTTTGAGGAGAATAATGGTGGTGTTAATGATGATGTTCAGGCTGACAATTTGGGGATTCCAAATAATAGTCAATTCGGTGGGACAAATAATGAAAATTCGGTGTCTAAAGTTGATGGGCCCAATGTTGTAGCGGATAATGGTGGCCCAAGTTTGCCTCCTAATCTGGGCAAAAGAAATTGGGAGGATCGAAGCCCACCTTCGATTGGGTCAACACAAGGGCCCACTCAGAGGATGTTTTATCATCCTACCAACCCCATTATAGATCCGATTGACCTGAACTCACCTATGCAGGAGAAATCTGAATTTTCGAAGATTGCAACAGTGGCCAGATGGATAATTCGGGTGCTCCTGATACTCCGATTGCGGTAACAGGGACCCAAGTCTTGGATTCGGGGGTGGCGGCTGAAACCAGACGAGCTGTGAATGACCCACATCAGGTGTTTGCGGATGAAGTGGCGGCAACAATCAAGGTCGGTTCATTAATCGGGGTAGATCTCAACGGTTTTGTACCAGCAACTGAACAGCTAGTTGCTGAAGATGGTGCTACACATGGTTCTAGATGAATTGTCTATCTATAAATTTGAGGGGGGTGCGGAATAATCGCAAATCGGATTGGATTCGGGGTCTTAAAACTAGCTATGGGATTCATTTTCTTGCCATTCAGGAGACGAAATTGCAGGATGCGGAGTCCTTTATGTTTAATCAGTTTTGGGGCAGAGCAGAATATAAGTTAGCTGTGGTGAACTCTCAAGGAAGATCTGGGGGTCTAGCTTGCTTATGGTGCCCGTCTGTCTTCAGGTGCGTTGATATAATTCATAATAGAAATTTTATTGTGGTTTCGGGTTATCTTGTACAAATGGGGTGTAGAGTTAATCTCATGAATATATATGCTCCAAATGAGGCGGTGAACCGGCGTGTACTGTGGTTGGAAATTTTGGGTCTTAGAAATTCCTTACAAGGTCTTTGGGTCATGATGGGTGACTTTAATGAAGTACGGGTTGATAGTGAGCGGATGAATTCGGAGTTTATAGAAGCCAATGCGGATGCATTTAACCATTTTATTCTATCGGCTGGGTTGGTGGAATATAATATGGGTGGGGGAAATTTCACTTATATTTCTGATAATGGTAAAAAGCTAAGTAAATTGGATCGGTTTCTTGTGTGCTTGGGCTTTCGGGAGCAATGGCCAAATGCAACGGTGCTTGCATTGGATAGGGTAGCCTCCGACCACCGTCCTATTGTTCTATCCACTGTCCAGTCGGATTTTGGCCATATTCCGTTTAGATTCTTTAATTCGTGGTTCGAGTATCCTGGCTTTTTAGATTTTGTGCTGCAAAAGTGTGGATCGTTCTCTTTCTCGGGTCCAGGGGATCTAGCCTTAGCCATTAAACTTCGGTGGTTAAAAAATAATATTAAATCGTGGCTGAAAGTGGAGAAAGAAAATAGGGAGGGTATTTATGGGCAAAAGAAAAGGAGGCTGGTAAGCATAGAGAATTTGGCGGAAGAAAGACCACTGGCTGAGGAGGAATTGGCAGAAAGGGTTGAGTGCAGGAATTATATGGCCGAATTTGATAGATTAAAACAATTGGATTTGAGGCAAAAATCCAGATCCAAGTGGGCTATTGATGGTGATGAAAATTCGGCTTACTTTCATCATATTATTAATTCGAATATTAGCACGAATAGATTGAATGGGCTAATGGTTGATGGTGTTTGGATCACAAATCCGCTGGCTATCAAGGAGACACTGTATGAGTCTTTTGCACATCAGTTTACGGAACCTATGTCAGTTCGGCCGGTACTGGTATGTCCAAATCTGGCTTCTATCTCGGAGAACCAGGCTAGTATGTTGACTTGTCCTTTTTCAGCAGAGGAAATCAAAACGGCGGTGTGGGAATGTGATGGTGATCGTGCACCGGGTCCGGATGGATTTAATTTTAAATTCATTAAAAGGTGTTGGGCTGGGTTTCGGGAGGATCTAATGAGATTATTCAACAAGTTTTATGATGAAGGTTCACTGAATACATGTTGCACTTCCTCCTTTATCGCCTTGATTCCGAAAGTCAAAGATCCTATGTGCTCAGCAGATTTCAGGCCTATCAGTCTTATTGGAGTCATTAACAAAATCATTTCTAAGGTTCTTGTAAATCGGCTAAAAAGTGTGGTGGGGGGTTTGATTTCGGAGCAACAATCGGCGTTTCTGGCAGGGAGGAATATCATGGATGGTCCGCTTATTCTTAATGAGGTTCTAAGTTGGTTAAAAAAGTCTAAGCGTAGTGGGATGTATTTTAAGGTGGACATAAGTAAGGCCTACGACTCGGTGAATTGGGCCTTCCTTGATTCGATTATGGCACAGATGAATTTCCCAACTAGGTGGCGAAAGTGGATTATGGCTACATTGTCCTCCGCGAGAGCATCGGTTTTAGTAAATGGTTCACCGACTCGGGAATTTGAATATTCCCGTGGTTTACGTCAAGGAGATCCTCTATCACCATTTTTGTTTGTGATTGTTATGGAAGCTCTAACCGGTATTATGAAAGAAGCTGCTTCTATTGGATTGTTTAACGGGATTAAAGTAACAAATGATGGGCCTTCTTTGTCACATTTGATATATGCGGATGACGTGATGTTTCTTGGGGAATGGTCGTTAATGAATGTGATGAATCTACGGCGTATTCTGAGATGTTTTTATTTAACATCTGGGTTGAAAGTCAACTTAGCAAAATGTAGTATTTATGGCGTGGGTGTGAATAATGAGGAAGTCCAAAATATGGCACATCTATTGAATTGTAGACAAGGTACGTTCCCTTTTAAACACCTAGGTTTGTTGGTTGGTGCGAATATGAATTTGGCTCGAAACTGGAAACCGGTGATTGAAATATTTAAATATAGATTATCAATATGGAAGGCCAAAACCCTCTCTTATGGAGGGAGGATTACTCTAATTAAGTCGGTGTTAAATGCTTTGCCAACATATTATTTATCATTGTTTAGAGCTCCCTTAAAAGTTGTCGATGCATTGGATAAGATCCGAAGGGTTTTCTTTTGGGGTGGGTCGGAAGAAAAGGCGAAAATGAACTGGGTGGCGTGGGACAAAACGATTGCTCCTATAGAATATGGGGGTCTGGGGTTTGGTTCACTCAGGGATTCAAACTTAGCTATGCTTGCTAAGTGGTGGTGGAGATTCAAAACAGAGAAAGAAGGATTATGGCGAAGGGTTATATGGGCAATTCATCACAATACAAGGTCTTGGAACGATATCCCAGTTAAAGTTTCGGTAGCTGGACCATGGAAACAGATTCACAGTATACGGCAGCCACTTTTACTAGCTAATATCGACTTATCTCGGGCATTTTCAGCAGTTGTGGGGAACGGAAGGAACACGTTTTTCTGGTTAGACAGTTGGTTAGTCTCGGATCCGCTATATCTTTTGTTTTCGGAGTTGTTCAAAGTCGAAATGTTTAAAACATGTCTAGTTGCTGATCGTTGGGCCACTAGTTCATCCGGTCATGAATTTAATTGGGCCTGGGCCTCACCTGAACTCGGCACAGTTGCAGCGAATCAACTGCATCAACTGATGAGCATGATTAATGGCAGGATGGTATCGATGGGGCCTGATCTTTGGAAATGGAATCATGAAGGGAATGGTTGTTTTAGTGTAGCCAGCATCAAAAAGTCTCTTAGTTCTGTGGGGCGAGTCAGCTCCGATAGGGTGTTTGAATGGAACAACTGGGTTCCAAAAAAGGTCGGCATAGTGGCTTGGAGGGCAGAAATGGAAAGACTTCCGACTAGAAGTGCGTTGGCTAGACGAAATGTGCCGGTCCCGAATCAACTATGTGTGCTTTGCGGTGAATATGAGGAGACTTGCGACCATATTTTTGTGTCGTGTCATTTCGCACAATCGGTTTGGCAAAATATTGCGGTGTGGTGCAAAATTCCGCCCATTATTGCGTTTGGCATAAATGATTTACTGTCACTCCACGCTTCGATCCCGGGTTCAAGAAGAAGGAAAGCTGTTCATGCAATTGTAATGGTGGCAATTTGGAGTATATGGAAGTTAAGAAATGATGTCGTATTCAGGCAGGTGTCCCCAAACTTTACCAAAGCTTTGGATGAGATTAAATCAATGGCATATCTATGGATTAAAAATCGATCAAAAGTGGTCACACTATCTTGGGAGGATTGGAGTCGGTTTAATCTAGGTGCAATGTAATGAGGTGAATCTGTAGTAGTTTGGTGTAATTGTGTTTTGGTTTTGGTGTAAACATTGTATATTTTGGTGTGTAGCTCCTTGCTACTATGAATAAAACTTTTTGTCGGCCGTTCAAAAAAAAAAATATTTGTTGGTTAGATTTTTCCACGGCCCAATCATCGCCTTTGCATGAGATCACATTGATCAAATATTAATCGTTCCAATTGAATTGTAATTTAGTGCATGTAAAGTTGAAGTTAATACATATTGCCGACCATTTAATACGTTTGTTGTTATCAAGAATTTGCTACATGTGATCATTAAATGATTGTCGGCTAGTGGGTGGTGTCAATTTGTTGGACATTTAGAAATTAATTGATTCAATTGTTGATTGAAGGTGATCAAGTCATTTTTGTCGTGTAGTATTATTAATCAAGTGGTGGGTCCTATTCATTCAAAGTTGACCCCGTTGACTCACCCGATCGGGTCACAATTCGAGTTATAGAATTTTGTTTGTTCAAGATTAAAGTGCATCAAATCGAGTGACAATTCGAACGAGTTGCCACCCGATCCTAATCAGTTCTATTTGTCTATGTTTCAGGTGTTTCTCAAGCATCGGATACTTGCCTGAGCGAATTCCTACTCGATCCACTGTTGCTTAATCTTTGATATTCAATCGGATAGTCGTTTGATTGTGTGAAATTTTGTACTGTTTGAAAATCTGTTTTTGTGAATCATTTAATACCTAAACATGAGTTCTGAGATTTATACTGCACTGAACAAGTTTGATAATTTTACAGGTATCAAGGGAGAGTCTACAAAAGAATTGATTGACATGTATTGCCTTCTACTTGTGAAGATGGGGAGATTGAAGATAGCCAAGACCAATGAGGAATTGAAAGACAAATTGGCAAACGCATTGCCATATGATGAGTGGAGTACTTACTTGATGATGTTGAAGAACAATTCAAACTATGAATTTCTCAACCTTAGTGGATTCATCGAAAAGATTCAAGCTCAAGAACTTGAATTTCAAAAGATTAGAAAATTAAAGTCTGATTCAAGAGAGAATAGTAAAGCAGCAACTGTTGAAGTAAAAGTCAAACCTAAGGAAATTGTTCAAGTGGAAGAGTAGCATGTTAAAGAAATTTCAGCTATTAAAGTTGAGAAGAAGGCTGAAGCTGTAAAAATGATCGGGAAGTGCTTAAATTGTGAAGATCTGAAATATGAAAATGCCAAACTCTTGAGGGATTTAGAGAGTTTGTCATTAGAAAATGAAAATCTTAAAAAATCAGAAAATGTTTTGAAAAATCAAAAACAAAATTTAGAAAATGAAAAAGTAAAAATTGAGAAAGATTTCCAAATTCAAATAAAGATTTTAGAAGATGAGAAAGATATTTTCGGTAAAAATAATCTTGAAAAACAGATTGCAATAAATTCTCATCTTGCTAAAATCATTCAACTTGAGAAAGAAGCTGAAAGTGATCGGAATAAAATTGCTGAGTTAGAAAATAAGTTGAAAGGTTTTGTGACTTCTGCAACATATGTGTGTCCAGAACCGATCAATGCTATTCCAATAAGTGACGATGTCACAAACTATGACAAAGTCGTAGTTGAAGATTGTGATGAGAAATCTGATGATGAAAATGAGAAAAATGAGTAAAGAAAAATATTTTTAGAATTAAAAGAAAAATTTAAAAATACTGTTTTGCAATCTACTGAAATAGGTGAATGCTCAAAGCAAAAACCTGTTAAGAAGATGGTAGAACAGAAACAAAAAGTTAAAAATTTGAAAAATTTTAAAAATAAAAATAAAAGCTCATCAGATCAATCATCCAATCGCAATCAAAAATCACAAAAATTGAAAAATCAAAACTCAAAAATTGTTGGCAATAAGTGGTGCAGGTCGGACCACAGTGCTCAAAAGTCAAATCCAGCAATCAAGAAGAAAAAGGAGTATCACCAAGCCAAACAGTGCTTTGATTTGAGCATTTGGACTGAAAATGGTGATTGGTATGATAACAGAGTGTGTTACCGATGCGGTTATCAAGGACACATTGCTGTTAACTGCCAGAGAAGGAATTTTGAGACAAGAAGATGCTTTAACTGTCAAATCAGAGGTCACATTGCCAGAGATTGCCCAAGGAAATCAAGTGAAAGATTGAGGGTGAATTCTCAGAAAATGGCAAAGAAATCCGTCAAAGTCGAAGTAAAGCCCAAAGAACAGAAAGTTCAAGAACCTAAAGTTCATGAACAGAAAGTGAAGCTTTCGCAGGGGCAGAAAGACAGACTGAGGAAGAAAAGGAAGAAGGCAAGAGAGTATTTGGAAAGGATTTTGTCCTGGGGTTCATCTGTTGATAAAAATAAGAGTTCTGATGAATCGACTCCCTCGATGGCAAAGTCAAGCAAGATGAATTCATCAGATACAAATCTGAGGACAGAAGAGAGAAAGAAGAAGAAGAAAGTTACTGGCGATGAATCTGTTTCTTCGGAAACAAAGGAGCCACATGTCGGCGATGAATCTGGCTTATCAAAGTCAGACAAGCCACGTTCAGGCAATGATTCTGGTGTGGTAAGGCCAGAAGAGCCATGTGTTGAGGTAAAAGTTGAGAATTCTGATTTAACAATGGATGATGCAAATTTTCCACCATTGTTGAACAAGGATTCAAAATCACCCAAGGACCGTCAGGCTTGGGTGAAACTTTTCAAATGAAAAAAACCTGACTTGCCGGAACTCCCAGGTTGGTAATTGGGGAGTAGGAATCAGCATCTTTCTTGAGAAATTCACTTCGGTGATATTTCGGCTTTCAAAAGATAAATTAAGGACTTTAAGTTGTACTTGATTCATCTTTCCTACAAGTGGTAATTTGAAAAACAAGGTGATGAAACCCCGAGTTTATGAAATGACACACAAAACTAATTTTCCGGAAAAACCATTTTGATTAAAACATACTTAAGTGTTTTGAAATCATAATGGGAAAATAGTTTGTTGTCAGGGGGAGTTCTGATTGTTTACGTCAAGTGGATGGCGAATTGAAGTGATTCGATATCAGGTTGTCACTTTACTTTGTACAGTTTATTGTTTTCAAATTTTCCCAGAAAATCAAAATTGAAACATATTTTTATTTTAGGGGGAGAAACATTTTTTAAAAAAATTAGAAAATTTGAAAAAGTCAAAAACATTGAAAAATCAAAAATGAGTTTTTGTTGCATATAAGAGGAAATGATAGTACATCAGTGATCTATCACAACACGCTAAAGATATGCAATGTTTAAAAGTGATAAACAATCTTGCTATGGATGTTTCGGTAGATTTTTGCACACTTAGTAAATTGAAATGAGATATAAACCTAAATTCAAACTTGCTTAATTCGTGGGTAACTATTCTTGGATATATGGGTAACCCCCGAAATCTTATTTGAAAGATCTCTCTTTCTGAGATACTAGGTCTTTATACTTAGTGATATCTGGGGTATTATTCCGGGACTTCTGCTGTATGGAAATACTGACCTAGTCCCCGAATAATACTTTCTGCAAAATGCTTTGAAATATAAGCGCAGCCCTCAGCAAGCTGATAAAACAATAAAATTGATAGTCACTGCTGTTGTAACAAAAGATCCTCTAAAGGGGACCCACCGAAAGTCGAAGCCGTCATCTCTCTGCGTATACGGAAGTATCGACCTGAGCTCTCACGGCCCTCGTAATTTACCCCTTAACAGATATCATATGTGGTATACTCACCTGTAAGACTGAACATTGGGATCTGGATACGGGAGTATATTCAAGTGGAGTGATACACATTTAAGTTCAAGTTTCTAAAACATTAATATCATATCTTGAATCAATTGAAATTTGTGTGAAAATTAAAGTGGACCAATATACTGACAATCTAGGTAAATTGTTTAAAACTTGAAATGTTTAAAAGCTTAACGGTGTTGGTGATATGTCTCAAAAACTGATATGATCCTCTTGCACAAACTCACAAAAATATGTTTGTACATATTTCATTTCTGCATTTAATTTCTGCTATTGCATTTATGTTTCATAGTATGAAAATCCAAAAAGATTTTTGACAACTGATGTTGAAAAGCTGATATTCAAAATCTCAAAGGCTAAACAAGATGAACAGTTGGATTGGTTAATTGGTTTGAAATGTTGAATCAAATTTGGAATGTTTCAAATTTTGTTAAATTTTAAATGTGAAAGATTTTCAAATGTTTAGTTGATTCATTTAGTTGAATCACAATATTGTTTGTTATAATTGTGTGTTTGAGATGTGTAGGTTTCTGATTCTGTTGCTACGGAAAGCCAGGCGTCGATCCCAAAAGCATGGAAGCTTGACGAAAGGGGGAGCCTGAAGAAAGAGACTACCGAAAGGGGGAGCAACGGAAGCTCGAAGACAGATCCACGGGGATTCTGTTCGAGAAAGAGAAATACAAGACGCTACGAGATTGACTGCGGCAATATCCAAGGGGGAGATTGTTAGTGCATTAATGTCTATCGCCTCCGTCAATCTATTTCGTAGCTGAAACAGAAGTAACCTAGGCTTTTAATGTAATTTTAGATAGAATTAGCAAGGTGGCATTTTGGTAATTAATGAGAAATCTCATTAATTCCAAGGCCTATAAATAGGAGTCTTAGATTTAATGTTTAAGACTTTTGCTCCATTTGGTGATTTAAGAGATTCAAGTTTAGAGAGAGAAAGTCTAGAGAGAGAAAGTCTCTCCACGTGATTCTCGTTGCTTGTACACGTCATATCTTCAATAAAATCACGTTACTAGTACGTTATTGTGTGTTCGGTCACGCACGTTCACGGATTCCGCACGTCGAACGTTCGTTACGCAATCGAACGGTGTCAAAACTGTAAGGGGGTGATTGTTAGTGCATTAATCTCTATCGCCTTCGTCAATCTGAGCCGTAGCGAGATACCGAAGAAATCAAGCTTTTATTGTTATATTTAGATAGTAAAGGTAAGGTGGCAATTGTGTAATTAATGAGAAATCTCATTAAAAGCCTTGGCCTATAAATAGAACCATTAGGGTTCTCATTTAAGACTTTTGCTCCATTTGGTGATTTAAGAGATTCACGTTTAGAGAGAGAAAGTCTAGAGAGAGAAAGCTCTCTCCACGTGATTTTTGTATCGTACACGTCATATTCTTCAATAAAATCACGGTTCTAGTACGTTTTTGTGTGTTCGGTCACGCACGTTCACGCATTCCGCACGTCGAACGTTCGTTACGCAATCGAACGGTATCAAAACCGGTCCTACAATGAATCAACTAAACATTTGAGACTTTTCACATTTAAAACTTTTCAAAATTTTAAACATTCCAAATTCTGATTCAACTTTATGAATCATTTTAAACATTTCAAACCATTTAACCAACCTGTCTGTTCATCATATTTAGCCTTTGAGATTTTGAATATCAGTTTTTCTCCATCAGTTGTTGAAAATCTTTTTGGATTTTTCATACTATGAAACATAAATGCAATAGCAGAAATTAAATGCAGAAATGAAATATGTACAAACATATTTTTGTGAGTTTGTGCAAGAGAATCATATCTGTTTTTGAGACATATCACCAACACCGTTAAGCTTTTAAACATTTCAAGTTTTAAACAATTTACAAATATCAGTTGAATTCTTTTTAAATTGTGACATTTTTTTAAACCACGACCACCAAATTTGGTCAAAATTAGTATAATCTCCATTTTTGTTCTTTAGCTGCATCTCATATTTTCTAACCATCAGAAGCAAAAAGGTTTGAAATGGAGCTTTACCATCATCACAGAAACAATGAAACCCTAAGGCACCCCTGAATGTGTGGAAACATATAGAAGGGCAGTAGTGTTGTAGGCGCTCCAATTTGAAACCCTAGGCTGTGGTGGTGGTTAAGGTTGGGGGGTTATAAGGTTATCGCCGGCGGTGTTGATTTTTGTGGTGGTAATTAGTTCTAGTAGCCGTTTAGGACCGGAGATAGGGTTGTGGTGGTTGTTTGTCTGTGACTATGGTGGACGTACTCCTGACAACTGGCACAAAACCGGTAATTTCCGTACAATTTAATTAATACTTGATAACTGCAATTATGTGCTTAAATGTCAACATTGTCTGATTATATACTATACAAGTGAATTCATGCACGTTTTATACTACAAGATATAGCTTTATGCATTAATGAATAGCGTTGCGTCAGAAATATTATTGAACTCACCGGTAAGACACGTTGTGTCAACAAATCTGCAGAAAGCAGTCAGACAAAAGAATTGGGGCCTAGGTGTAGGTGCAACGTCAAGAATACAATAAAACCCAAGAGTACATACAAGGGTTAACATATAGACATTCCGGAAGCTAAAATATGCACTAAAAAGCACCCTAAGCACACTTTAAATTCTGAATTTTACACATTTCAGCAAAATTCAGCATTGTAACAAGATTGTACCATGTAAAAAGATGACAAATTGATCCAGAATACTTTCTTAAGTGTCGGGAATTGAAAGTATCACAAAAGGGGACATAAAGGACACTAAACGGTGCAATTTAGCACTTTAACGAACCGGTATCTAACCAAACAACCAGACATTACCCGGAACACCAAATTATTACTAGAAGCATTGTTTTAATGTTTCTGAACTAGTATGGTCCCCGAACACCATAACACCCCTTAAAACATAATAACACATCCAGTCCCTAAACTTTACACTTGAAAGCTTACTTATTTATGTAATTAGGGAATGAAATTTACACTTTGCCCCCCCCTTGTTTATGGACGATCATGGGTGGCCCCACCTTGATTTTGTGAGATCTCTCTTGATCCATTATAATCTCCTAAGATCCGTCAAGATTTGTGTGACAACTGTGATCTGTAATCATCGTATGATGTAAATCAATGTCCGTTAATCAATAAAACAATATGCTTTGGTGTTATTATGTGTTTTAGTGTTAATGTATGTGTATTTGTGTTTGACAATTTTACAATTTGATTCGATTCCGATTTCAAGCTTTAGATCACCTTCTGGAAGGTTATACGCAAACTGGTGCTTAAACGCAATCAGTTTAACGCAACATACACACTCCGGAACTGTGACGTAAGCTAAACATACCCTAAATATCCCTTTCATAACTTAGAAATAAGTTTCGAAGGATTCGGTATGGCGAAAACATGTTTATATGAACTAAAGAACTAATTACGACAAAACTGCGGAACGAACGTTGGTGACCGCCCGGATAATATTTAAATCCCAAAAATATTCTGATATGATTAAAAATTTATTTTTAATCAGGTCCATGTTGAAAAATAAATCGAAACGCCTAAAAACGTTATTTTTCAAGTTTAAGCGCGTACCGTGCGTTTCTGCGCAACACAGTGCTTTTACTGCGAAACGCGGGCAACGCAGCTAGTCTTGGCAACTGAAATTTATTTCAGTAATATTTTGGCAAGATTATTTTTTTTAGAATATTAAAAATAATCTAGAACGCCATAAACCGGGATTTAAGCGCTAGAGAAAATACCCGGTACCCGATTAAACACCTACTTCTATCCTATTTACCATCAAAATTACATTTAACCCCCCCCATATACAAATTTTCGGTCAAATTATTATGGTGGCCCCACCAAAATATTGCAAGATCTACAAAAATATTTTACTTGATCTTGTTGGACACTTGTAAATTGCCTACTACTTCCAAATCCACCTTCAAATCTTCTATATATTTTCCTAAGATTTCCAACCAACAAGATCACTCAAACTCCCTCACTCTCTCTCCCTCCCAACCGTCCACCACCCTCTCTCTCTATCCATCTTCATTTATTCAAGCTTCATTCATCCATTTCCAACTCCATTTCAAGCATATTTCAAGTAGTTGTGAAGATCCAAGGGTGTTCCTAGATTCATTCAAGTGATTACAAGCTTACTATCATCACAACCTCATCCAACAACTTACTTGAATCTTGAAGGTATAACATTTATGTTAAAATCATACTTTAGATTCTTGGATGATTCTTGATGATTTGAAGTTTCTCATGAATCTTGGGATTTTCACTAAACTTGAAGCCTAAAATGAAATGGGTCTTGATATAAAAAAAAATGGTGGTGATGTATATGTATGTATAACCGTATATATATATGTGTGGATGAGTCTTGAAGTTTGATTTTTTGTTAAGTACATGTTTATGTTATTGCATGTTCTAGAAAAATAGTCTAAATGCAAGTATTTGATGATTTGTGCAAGATATGATAAATGATCAATTAAATCAGCAAGTAAACATGAATAAATCACATGTTTGATGCATCTAAACTCATATGAAAAGATGATGATATGATAGTGTGCTTTAGACACTTGTACATGAAGGAATGTGTTGATTTAAAAGCTCAAGAAGTGATAAAAAATGGTTGTATGACAAAAGTGATTTTGAACAGATTATAAACACTAAAAATGACATTATTTGGTGTAATATAATGGCATAAAACTTTGACATAAGGTTGATAGCTTTGCATGTTGTACATATAGCTTAAAAAGTGGTGAAATAGGTGAAATTTGCATGATTTATATGCTCTATTTAAGACCTGCACTATTGTGAGTATAACCATTATTTTATTCAGTAAATAACATGGGTTGTGTCAAAATTTCAAGTCGTTTCGATTTGGGATGGTTCGGGTAACGTTTGATGCAAAACTATGCGGTAAAACGGTTAAAAATCGCCTTTTCGGAGGATTTTATTAAACTGTTTTAGATCAGTAACCAAACTGATATTTTTGGTATAAAAATAAGTATTTTAACTTATATTAAGTTTACCTTGTGTTCGGTTAGTCATACGTGGCTTCCGACGCTCAAAAATGTTACCGAAACGCTAAAATAAGTGTTTTTCGACATAACTATAATGGGTTGTTCATGAGTAAATTTAATGTGTCACAATGTGCTATGTGTTTTACAATATGTGTATGAGGATGTGTTAGTGTTGACAAGATTATGCGTATTACGCTTGGGTATATGTATATATACAAATACACTAAAATAATCAAAAATAATAACTTTTCGAGAAAACTCAAAGTTATGTGGAAATCCTAAGTATCGGAGAGACTTCGGTATTTATGTGAACTTTGATTATTAAAAATCATCCTTACTTTATTTAGGACGCATAAACAATTTGAGGGATTGTGTTATCATTTAAAAACGCACCCAAGGTGAGTACATAGTTCCCCTATTTTACTATTTTCAATTGTTTTGGGGTGATTCATATGTATCAAAACGATTTTAATATTTTAACGATGGTTTCACAACGATTGAGGTGGTTTATACAAAACTAATAACGATTTCGATAAGGTGTACACGACTTGTTGGTTGTAATTACATAACGAATGACATTCATTAGCATTGATCAAGCCGACCAGTATTAGGTTATGGTACCATAGGATCTGACAAATCCCGTTATTGCACTGCACCCATGGTTATGTGTGGGGGTTGTGGGTAACGACTGAATCTGATGATTGTTAACTTACCCTTTGGTGGTTTGTTAATACGAAACGAGTTGAACAATAAACGAGTCACACAGGTTTGAATGTTGTTAACGAGACTACCAAAAGTAGTTTCACTACTAAAACGAATACGATTTCGAGACAAGTTAAACAATTTGAAACGAGATACACGAGGTGAAACGAGTAAACGATTGGTTTTGGGCAATGATTAGCTAATGGGACGGGTGTAGTATGATAGTATCATGATAGATGCGCCGCTGGTACATCTTATGTATATAAAGTGCTTCTATCATATTACATTGCGTGTCGTTATTTAGCTCACCGAGGAAACGATTTTGAACAATATCACACAACGATGTTTTTCTAAGAGATATAAATTATACGAGTTTTTACGAGATGTTTTTACAAATTGATTTTCAAAAGCAAATGTTTTTGGGTTAAGAATCATGGCTACGAGGTTTTATAAACTATAACCCGCTTGATTCGAGTTGGTTAATTAAGTTGCAATATTATACTCTTTTCAAAACAAAGTTTTTAATAAAGTATTGCAACACTTAAACTAGCCACGAATTCGACACTCCTTTAAAACCTATGTACTCGCCAGCATTTCTTTGCTGACTAAGTTTTTACATATGTTTCAGGTGTTGATGCTTGAATGACTGCTAGGATGCATGCGTCACATAGGATCTGGATGAGGCCTTAGTGACATAATAACTATGATAGACAATATAAAACTGGTTTATTCTATGTTAAGACAATGCAATGCTTAATATTATCAATAAAACGAAACACTTTTTGTATCCATGGTTGTGAAACGATTGCTTCTGTTACAACACTCCCCGATGTTTCCGCCACGGTTTGTTGTCCTACGTGGTCGGGGTGTGACAGAAGAAAGTTGGTATCAGAGCCAATGGTTATAGGGAATTAGGTTATTAGTAATGCTTGACCTAGACTATAACTTTAGGACCCTAACACAAGTTTACTTGTGTTTAGATTTTAAAACAATACCGTCACCTATCCTTAGGTGATAACCACAACGAGAACACAAATCCGAATCTGCTCCAAAAAATTAATCATCCGTTCTAGGATGATTGATTACTAGGTTTTGAACCCTTTGTTTTATGGTTTTGAACCCTTCCAATTTGATTCATATTTGGCTTAGTGCCTTTTGAATTTTCAAAATCTCGTCAAAGTTTGGGTTAAAATAATGTGAACACGTGCAAACTGGAAGAGTGAATGCCTGTACCCTGAGTTTTCTGTCTAAGGCTAGAGTGTTCGTACAAATCCACATAATCGGACCAGTCACTCTTACCTGGGAACTCTCGGGGTGAGTGTTCACTTATAGGCGAGCATGTCTTCGTGATGCATTATTTTGATTCATTTACTTTGATTAGTCACTGCGTGTCGTTTGTTCGTTCGAGGTAACGAACAAATGATCGCATTCCTTGTGTTTTGTTGATACATCTTTCGCTTTTTTCTAAATTATCAACCTTACCCGTTTCTCATATTTCCTTGTTAGACAATGCCTCCACGACGTGAAGCACAGTCTTTCACCATTGAAGAAATCACAGCCCTGGTCTCTCAGCAAGTAGCTGCTGTGCTTCCCGGTGTTGTGACTCAAGTTCACGAAATATACAACAATAACAATAATAACAACAACAATGCGCAGTGTAATTTCAAGAACTTCAATTCCGCTAAACCTCTAAAGTTTTCTGGGTCGCAAGGAGCAACTGCGCTCCTACAGTGGTTCGAGAGTATTGAGAACACATTCAGGCATGTGCAGTGTCCGGATGCACGTAAGGTTGAATTTGCTTCAAGCGTGTTTGAGAAGCGAGCGCTTACCTGGTGGAATGGTATTATGCGCGATAGGGGTGCCGAAGTGGCATTGGCACAAACATGGAATGAGCTTCGGGCTCTCATGATGAGAGAGTTCTGTCCCCGTCACGAGATTCGAGCCTTGGAGCGAGAGTTTGACGATCTAAAACAAGATGGGGCTGAACATCGTGCGTACACGGATCGCTTTGAGGAACTCAGTCTATTGTGTCCCACCATGGTTACCCCACCAGACAAAGCGATAGAAAGATATATCGATGGTCTACCCGATTCTATGCTGGATATTGTGACCGCTGTGAATCCCACTACCCTTCGTCAAGCGATCGAGTTATCTGCTACCTTGACTGAATCCCAAGTCAGAAAGGGTAAACTCACCCGCAAGGGTGACAAGAAGAAATCATCTGATTCTGCGAAAGACAAGAAGAAGGGTAAAGGTAAAGAAGGTGAGTCGTCGAAGAAATCAAGGAAGCGAAAGGGTGCACATAACTTTGCTGTTACAGCACAGACTGCTCAGAACCCTCAGAACCCACCGACTCAACCTCCTGCAAAGAAAGCATATGCTGGTACCGCACCACATTGTGCTCGCTGCAACGGTCATCATGTTGCACAACAAGCATGTAAGCAATGCACGACGTGTGGTAGATTTGGGCATTTGGCCAATGTTTGTCGTTCAGGGCAAAATCAAGTTGCCCAGGTTCAAGCTCCGGCACAAGGGAATGCTGCTAGATTCCCACCAGGTTCATGTTTTAATTGTGGAGAGTTTGGCCACTTCCGCAACAACTGCCCGAGGCTGGCAAATGCTAATGCAAATCCGAATGCGAACGCCAATGTGAATCCTGCTCGAGGGCGAGCATACAATTTGAATGCAAACGAAGCGAGGGCCGACAACGAGGTTGTCAACGGTACGTTTCTTGTTAATAATCAACCTGCATCTATTCTTTTTGATTCTGGCGCCGATCGAAGTTTTGTTTCGTTATCTTTTGAACCTTTGCTTGCGATACCTAGAACTAAATTAAGGAAACCCTTATCTGTCGAAGTTGCTACTGGTAAACCCCTTGTGCTCGATTATGTTATTCGTGATTGTCAATTAAACCTTGATAACCATCTTTTTCCCATCGACCTCACGCCGATGCAACTTGGGAGTTTCGATATTATCGTGGGGATGGATTGGCTAACCAAACATCATGCTGAGGTGGTTTGTTTCGATAAGATTGTTCGTATTCCTCTTCCGTCTGGCGATGTTTTGGAAGTTCGTGGAGAGAAGCCATCTGGCGGTTTGAAGCTTATGTCGTGTACAAAGGCCCAAGGATATTTAAGAAAGGGATATGTTGCTTTTCTAGCACATGTCACCGAGGAGAGAAGCAAAAGTAAGAATATCCAGGATATTCCGATTGTTCGGGATTATCCAGAGGTGTTTCCCGATGAACTGCCTGGTTTGCCTCCAGTTCGTCAAGTTGAGTTTCATATCGACCTTGTACCTAATGCCAGCCCAATTGCGAAAGCACCCTATCGTCTTGCACCGTCAGAGATGCAAGAGTTATCAAAACAGCTTCAAGAGTTATCTGATAAAGGATTCATCCGTCCGAGTTATTCACCTTGGGGAGCTCCTGTCCTCTTCGTGAAAAAGAAAGATGGGTCTTTTCGAATGTGTATCGATTATCGTGAGCTTAATAAGCTTACCATCAAGAATCGATATCCCCTACCTCGAATTGATGATCTCTTTGACCAGCTGCAAGGTGCTTCATGTTTTTCTAAGATCGATCTGCGTTCTGGGTATCATCAACTTCGTATTCTCGAAGAAGATATTCCCAAAACTGCTTTCCGCACGAGATATGGACATTACGAGTTCACAGTCATGCCTTTTGGCTTGACAAATGCTCCAGCTATCTTTATGGACTTAATGAATAGGGTCTGTAAACCTTATTTAGATAAGTTCATTATTGTGTTCATCGACGACATCCTCATTTATTCAAAGACTCGAGCCGATCACGAGCAACACCTTCGCTTAACGTTGGAACTCCTTAAGAAGGAACAACTTTTCGCTAAATTCTCCAAGTGTGAATTCTGGCTTAAAGAAGTTCAGTTTCTTGGTCATATAGTCAACGAGCAGGGTATTCATGTGGATCCATCCAAGATTGCTGCTATTAAGGAGTGGAATACCCCGACAACGCCGACAGAGATTCGATCTTTTCTTGGTCTTGCCGGTTATTATCGTCGATTCATTTCTAATTTCTCGAAGATTGCGGTTCCACTCACTGCTTTGACTCAGAAGAATAAGCCTTTTGAGTGGGGACCCAAGCAAGAAGAAGCGTTCCAAACACTGAAGCAGAAGTTATGTAATGCTCCTGTTCTATCTCTGCCCGAGGGAAACGATGATTTCGTTGTCTATTGCGATGCATCCAACTTAGGCCTTGGTTGCGTCCTCATGCAACGAGGTAAAGTTATTGCATATGCATCTCGACAGCTGAAAATCCACGAGAAGAACTACACGACTCATGATCTCGAGTTAGGAGCTGTGGTTTTCGCGCTTAAAATCTGGAGACATTATCTTTATGGCACGAAGTGTGTGGTTTTCACAGACCACAAAAGCCTCCAGTATATTCTTAATCAGAAAGAGCTGAACATGAGGCAACGACGTTGGGTGGAACTCTTGAACGACTACGATTGCGAAATTCGCTACCATCCTGGTAAGGCGAATGTCGTGGCCGATGCGCTTAGTCGAAAAGAGCGAGTCAAGCTTCATTCCGTTCAAACTCTATCAGATCTTCAATCTCGTGTTCTTCAAGCTCAGCAATTTTGTGTTTCACAGAATTTGATGGGTTTGGAATTACCACATCAACTTGAGCTTAAACTCGAAGCAAAAAGCGATGGTTTGCTTTATTTCAAGGATCGTTTGTGGGTCCCGAAACAAGACGATCTCCGCACCCTAGTGATGGACGAATCTCACAAGTCCCGATATTCTATCCATCCTGGTGCTGATAAGATGTACAAAGATCTTCGTACTAAGTTCTGGTGGCCTGGTATGAAGAAAGATGTCGCCTTGTACGTATCGAAATGCCTAACTTGTCTTAAAGTTAAGGCTGAACATCAACGACCTTCTGGTTTGCTCGTACAACCAGAGATACCGGTTTGGAAGTGGGAAAGCATTGCGATGGATCTCATCACTAAGCTACCGCGTACTTCTAAAGGTCATGATGCTATCTGGGTTGTTATCGATCGATTAACGAAATCAGCTCACTTCTTACCAATCCGTGAGGATTTATCTGCTGAGAAGCTTGCCAAGATCTATGTAGACGAGATTGTATCACGACATGGTGTTCCTTTGGATATCATTTCGGATCGTGATGCTCGATTTTCATCTCATTTTTGGAAGGCCATGCAATCTGCTTTGGGAACCCAACTAAATCTAAGCACTGCCTATCATCCCCAAACAGATGGTCAATCTGAGAGGACGATTCAAACTTTGGAGGATATGCTTAGAGCATGCGTGATGGACTTTGGCGGTAATTGGGATTCTCATTTACCATTGATCGAGTTCTCATACAATAATAGTTATCATACTAGCATTAAGATGGCACCATTCGAAGCTCTCTACGGTCGAAAATGTCGTTCACCTGTCTGTTGGGATGAGACCGGTGAAGCTCAGCTTACTGGACCTGAGATCATTCTGGAAGCAACAGACAAAATCAAGAAAATTCGCGATAATCTTGTGACAGCTAGAAGCCGTCAAAAGAGTTATGCGGATTCGAAACGCAAGCCTGTAGAATTTCAAGTCGGAGACCGTGTCCTACTCAAGGTGTCACCTTGGAAGGGAGTGGTAAGATTTGGAAGGAAAGGAAAACTTGCACCACGATATGTTGGACCATTTAAGATTGTGGAAAGAGTTGGGAAAGTTGCCTATCGACTAGAGCTACCTCCAGAGCTTGGAAATATTCATCCGACTTTTCACGTGTCCAATCTGCGAAAGTGTTTAGCTGACGCTGATCTTCACGTCCCTCTCGACGAGATTCAAATCGATGAAACGATGCACTTTATCGAGAAACCTGTGGAGATAGTGGACCGTTCATACAAACAGTTGAAAGGCAAGCGGATTCATTTGGTCAAAGTTCGCTGGGAATCCAAGCGTGGCCCCGAGTTTACTTGGGAACATAAGGACCAGATGAAGGAGAAATATCCGTATTTGTTTTCACAAGCTTCCTCTAGTTAAAATTTCGGGACGAAATTTCCTAAAGTAGGGGAGACTGTGACAACTGTGATCTGTAATCATCGTATGATGTAAATCAATGTCCGTTAATCAATAAAACAATATGCTTTGGTGTTATTATGTGTTTTAGTGTTAATGTATGTGTATTTGTGTTTGACAATTTTACAATTTGATTCGATTCCGATTTCAAGCTTTAGATCACCTTCTGGAAGGTTATACGCAAACTGGTGCTTAAACGCAATCAGTTTAACGCAACATACACACTCCGGAACTGTGACGTAAGCTAAACATACCCTAAATATCCCTTTCATAACTTAGAAATAAGTTTCGAAGGATTCGGTATGGCGAAAACATGTTTATATGAACTAAAGAACTAATTACGACAAAACTGCGGAACGAACGTTGGTGACCGCCCGGATAATATTTAAATCCCAAAAATATTCTGATATGATTAAAAATTTATTTTTAATCAGGTCCATGTTGAAAAATAAATCGAAACGCCTAAAAACGTTATTTTTCAAGTTTAAGCGCGTACCGTGCGTTTCTGCGCAACACAGTGCTTTTACTGCGAAACGCGGGCAACGCAGCTAGTCTTGGCAACTGAAATTTATTTCAGTAATATTTTGGCAAGATTATTTTTTTTAGAATAATAAAAATAATCTAGAACGCCATAAACCGGGATTTAAGCGCTAGAGAAAATACCCGGTACCCGATTAAACACCTACTTCTATCCTATTTACCATCAAAATTACATTTCACCCCCCCCCCATATACAAATTTTCGGTCAAATTATTATGGTGGCCCCACCAAAATATTGCAAGATCTACAAAAATATTTTACTTGATCTTGTTGGACACTTGTAAATTGCCTACTACTTCCAAATCCACCTTCAAATCTTCTATATATTTTCCTAAGATTTCCAACCAACAAGATCACTCAAACTCCCTCACTCTCTCTCCCTCCCAACCGTCCACCACCCTCTCTCTCTATCCATCTTCATTTATTCAAGCTTCATTCATCCATTTCCAACTCCATTTCAAGCATATTTCAAGTAGTTGTGAAGATCCAAGGGTGTTCCTAGATTCATTCAAGTGATTACAAGCTTGCTATCATCACAACCTCATCCAACAACTTACTTGAATCTTGAAGGTATAACATTTATGTTAAAATCATACTTTAGATTCTTGGATGATTCTTGATGATTTGAAGTTTCTCATGAATCTTGGGATTTTCACTAAACTTGAAGCCTAAAATGAAATGGGTCTTGATATAAAAAAAAAATGGTGGTGATGTATATGTATGTATAACCGTATATATATATGTGTGGATGAGTCTTGAAGTTTGATTTTTTGTTAAGTACATGTTTATGTTATTGCATGTTCTAGAAAAATAGTCTAAATGCAAGTATTTGATGATTTGTGCAAGATATGATAAATGATCAATTAAATCAGCAAGTAAACATGAATAAATCACATGTTTGATGCATCTAAACTCATATGAAAAGATGATGATATGATAGTGTGCTTTAGACACTTGTACATGAAGGAATGTGTTGATTTAAAAGCTCAAGAAGTGATAAAAAATGGTTGTATGACAAAAGTGATTTTGAACAGATTATAAACACTAAAAATGACATTATTTGGTGTAATATAATGGCATAAAACTTTGACATAAGGTTGATAGCTTTGCATGTTGTACATATAGCTTAAAAAGTGGTGAAATAGGTGAAATTTGCATGATTTATATGCTCTATTTAAGACCTGCACTATTGTGAGTATAACCATTATTTTATTCAGTAAATAACATGGGTTGTGTCAAAATTTCAAGTCGTTTCGATTTGGGATGGTTCGGGTAACGTTTGATGCAAAACTATGCGGTAAAACGGTTAAAAATCGCTTTTTCGGAGGATTTTATTAAACTGTTTTAGATCAGTAACCAAACTGATATTTTTGGTATAAAAATAAGTATTTTAACTTATATTAAGTTTACCTTGTGTTCTGTTAGTCATACGTGGCTTCCGACGCTCAAAAATGTTACCGAAACGCTAAAATAAGTGTTTTTCGACATAACTATAATGGGTTGTTCATGAGTAAATTTAATGTGTCACAATGTGCTATGTGTTTTACAATATGTGTATGAGGATGTGTTAGTGTTGACAAGATTATGCGTATTACGCTTGGGTATATGTATATATACAAATACACTAAAATAATCAAAAATAATAACTTTTCGAGAAAACTCAAAGTTATGTGGAAATCCTAAGTATCGGAGAGACTTCGGTATTTATGTGAACTTTGATTATTAAAAATCATCCTTACTTTATTTAGGACGCATAAACAATTTGAGGGATTGTGTTATCATTTAAAAACGCACCCAAGGTGAGTACATAGTTCCCCTATTTTACTATTTTCAATTGTTTTGGGGTGATTCATATGTATCAAAACGATTTTAATATTTTAACGATGGTTTCACAACGATTGAGGTGGTTTATACAAAACTAATAACGATTTCGATAAGGTGTACACGACTTGTTGGTTGTAATTACATAACGAATGACATTCATTAGCATTGATCAAGCCGACCAGTATTAGGTTATGGTACCATAGGATCTGACAAATCCCGTTATTGCACTGCACCCATGGTTATGTGTGGGGGTTGTGGGTAACGACTGAATCTGATGATTGTTAACTTACCCTTTGGTGGTTTGTTAATACGAAACGAGTTGAACAATAAACGAGTCACACAGGTTTGAATGTTGTTAACGAGACTACCAAAAGTAGTTTCACTACTAAAACGAATACGATTTCGAGACAAGTTAAACAATTTGAAACGAGATACACGAGGTGAAACGAGTAAACGATTGGTTTTGGGCAATGATTAGCTAATGGGACGGGTGTAGTATGATAGTATCATGATAGATGCGCCGCTGGTACATCTTATGTATATAAAGTGCTTCTATCATATTACATTGCGTGTCGTTATTTAGCTCACCGAGGAAACGATTTTGAACAATATCACACAACGATGTTTTTCTAAGAGATATAAATTATACGAGTTTTTACGAGATGTTTTTACAAATTGATTTTCAAAAGCAAATGTTTTTGGGTTAAGAATCATGGCTACGAGGTTTTATAAACTATAACCCGCTTGATTCGAGTTGGTTAATTAAGTTGCAATATTATACTCTTTTCAAAACAAAGTTTTTAATAAAGTATTGCAACACTTAAACTAGCCACGAATTCGACACTCCTTTAAAACCTATGTACTCGCCAGCATTTCTTTGCTGACTAAGTTTTTACATATGTTTCAGGTGTTGATGCTTGAATGACTGCTAGGATGCATGCGTCACATAGGATCTGGACGAGGCCTTAGTGACATAATAACTATGATAGACAATATAAAACTGGTTTATTCTATGTTAAGACAATGCAATGCTTAATATTATCAATAAAACGAAACACTTTTTGTATCCATGGTTGTGAAACGATTGCTTCTGTTACAACACTCCCCGATGTTTCCGCCACGGTTTGTTGTCCTACGTGGTCGGGGTGTGACAATTTGTGTAAGGGTTTGTCATGTACTTGTTGAACATAATATACAATGGGTAAAGAGTTAGCATATTATAAGAAGACTAAAGCTCTCATTCACCACACCACAACACTCCTCCCTTGGTCCCCCATCTTCGGCCGTGAACCCCCATCACCACCACTCTCACTTTCAACTAAGTCCCATCTATTCCAAGCTCCTCTCAAGGTGTAAGATACAAGATTAGAAAGTTTGGTGGTCTCGAATCTTGAATGACCTCACCCGTTTGCTTTTATCCAACCATTTTGCCATCTACAACTTCTAGTAATCTTCCCTAGCCTTGTTGCTAGTGGTGAGCCTTCATGATCTCTTATTTCTTCATATGTTGTTGGTTCAAAGTTGATATATATTGTTAAACACAAAAACACTAAAGAACATGATCATGATACTTTAACATAAGCTTAAATACATTAGAATACATGTAAATGATGTTGATTTGATTCTTGTTGATTGATTATTAGTGTTAGTGATGTTAGACACCATATGGAGCCTACTAGATTGTGATTAAACACATGATCTAGTAAGTTAAGGTGGTGATCTTGTGAAAGACCAAGATCATCATACTATATGTCTTCATGAACTTGAATAATGAAAGTGAGCTTCATATGTAAAGATGATTTAAACAAGATACAAATCTTGTAAATAGATGATTACAAGAATAATTTTCCCAAGAAACCAAGTTTATTTACAAGATTTACAAAGTTATGATTTCTAAATAAACTAATCATATTTTTAGTGTTTAAACAAGACTAGAAACATGTGAGTAACAAGAAAAATACAAAAGAAATAATTTTAGAAAAATCATATTACAAGTTGTAAATGACTAAATCTTTTAATAAAGTGATTTACAAACAAATAACCACGTTTTTAAGGGTAACTAAACCTACTAAATGACATGGAAAGTTACTACAAGTTTTTACAAAAACTTCAAGCTCATGATGTAGTGTAATTTACTTGATTTTGACACTCGGTAAGTGTTGAATGAGTTGTTGATGATTGATGATGATTTAAAAGAAAATAAACACATGTTTTGAAAACATGGGAAACCTCCATTTTTAGGGGAAACTATGTCAAAATTTTTATAAATTTTGACACTTAGAAAATATAAGTTTCGGTGAAACTTATTCCCTAGTTTACCAAGGTTTCCCTAATTTTTGTGTTGAGAAATGATGATTTCTTCAAGATTAAAATTGATATTAAGTATGTATATTTTTGAGAAATATATATATATATATATATATATATATATATATATATATATATATATATATATATATAGATATATATATTTATTGATCACCAAATTTTGTGCTAAGTGTATGTAGTATGTATTACATGTAATAGTGTATTAGGACTTGAAAATACACTAAATACTCCTAAGAAGTAAAAGTACAAAAAGACACATACAACATGCTTAGATAAATACAAGAAAATGTATTTATGAAAATATATTACTTGATAGAATAAATAACTTGGACAAGTTATGAACATGAAATGAAGTTTTGGACAAAATACATAACTCGGGTGAAAAATACAAGATACTTATATTTACTTTTGAGAAAATAATATAAGTAAGACACTTAGTTAAAAATATAAATTATTTTTAACACAAGAACAAATACATAAAAGATGGTGACTTGTACTTGTGCAATACATGTCTAGTGACTCACGCTAATAAAACACGTTTAGGTCACGACGGTAGATAATCAAACACCGGTGAAGTTTACGGCGCAAGGAACGCAAAGTTGTGAGTTCATGCTCCCCCTTTTCTTTTAACTGTTTTCAGTTTTATATTTCAGGGGTGAAATACATGTTACAAATGTTACTAAGTGTTTACAGAAAAATGAGTACATATCCCCACTTTTAAACTTTTACATACTTTTAAACTTGAGGAAAATACATGAGTTATGGTATGATGGATACAAGAACTAAGGAATGACACGAGAAATCGTGTCACGAATAGGGTACCATAAGCACCATTAATCGTGTACATACTAAGACCACAGAATAAAAGGTTAGATCTAACAGGTTTTCGGGCAGCCACACTCTTGGTGAAAGCTTGTACCAAGTAGTGCTTTTGTGTCTCAGTCGTGAATCGACAACAAGAAAAATGCCTATGGTTTGGATGCTTCCTATGTTGTGTCACATGTTAATGGCCTTGCAACCCATTAACAACCCAGATATATACAGAAATACTTGATTTATACGAGATACATACCATGTTTTCATACAAAGTATACAAACGTTCAATACAAAAACTGCATGAATTCACACCAACATTATGTTGACGTTTTTCCAAAAACTCACATGTATTTCAGGTAACTAAAGTAGATGTGCGCACGGTCTTACTCTTGCTCGTGGATGTTGCTTATGTTTTACCTTTGAATAAAGTTGTAAACTTTCAGACAATATGCTATCTTTTGATGTAAACACTTGAACTATGATTTCAGTTATGTAACGTTTGGCATTGAAGTTACTTTTACGAGCATGTAGTATGTTTACCAATCGTATGCAATGAAAACCTTTCATGATCACACCTCGTGCTTCCGTCTTAGAAAGGGGTGTGACAGATTGGTATCAGAGCTGCGATTGTAGTGAACCAGGATTCCTTCACGAGTCTAGACTACAATCTCTAGGATCCTTTCACAAAAACAATTTTTCAACATTTTTTCATTGCATAAAACTTCCGCAACATCCACTACCTGAAACTGTTTTCAAAGAGTCAAGAAAAGACATTACGAGACTTAGGGTGCACTGGAGTAGCACTTGTCGTTGACTAGAAATCACTTGCGATTATGTGTGATAATTGATATATACATATGCTAGAAATAGAATATCTCAAGTATATGTGACTATACCTGAAAACAATGGCCTATCTGAAGGGAGAGATACGAGGATGAAACAGATTGTGCGGACTGTGCAAAGAGTTACGTAATTATGGATACATACATAATTATGGAATCCAGTGCACAGAAACCACAACAAGTCTTGTAACGAATAGATTCCTTCAGTGCAAGAAAAGGTCAAATGTGAACACCCTTCCCCCAGCCTGTTAAATACTCTGCTGGAGTAATAATTGTTTGATGTCACTTATGTGGTATATGCCTGCATATATACACTACTACTGTCTCGCATGACGATATCAAGCAAATGTCTAACCAAATTGTGTTGTGTTCTGTCAGAACATGGCACCAAAGATAGCTGTGAACGCTCGTGATCAACCTCCTCCTCCCCCATTGCCAAGGACTGCTGAAGAGCTGAACGCCCTACTAGAAGAGAGAATCTCCGCAGCTATCGCCCAGTACGAGGCGAACCGCACCGAACAAAGTGGAGGACCAAGCAATGCAAGACGTAGTGGGAATGGAGATTCATCTGGAGGAAACGCAGCTCAGGGCTGCACTTTCAAGCAGTTCCTCGACAGCAAACCGCTGAACTACGATGGCACTGGAGGTTCAGTGGCGTTTGTATGCTAGACGGAGAAGACTGATGCTACTATCCATATGAGCAAGTGTACCGCGGATCAACAAGTCACTTTTGCTACAGGGTTGTTTGTGGATGAAGCTTTGACTCGGTGGAATTTGCAAGTCCAGACTCTGGGTGATTATGCCGCGTACGGCATGACGTGGGATGAGCTGAAGGAGAAAATGAGAGAAAAGTATTGCTCACGTGCTGAACTCCAAAGGTTAGAGACTGAGTTCTGGCACTTGACCATGGAAGGTGCTGACATTACTTGTTATACCCGAAGGTTCCACGATCTGTCTAGAGTGATTCCCTACATGGTGACTCCTGAATTTAAGTGCGTTGAACGCTACATTTGGGGATTGGCCTCAGAATTTCGCAGCATGGTAACTTCGGCCAAACCCGCAGCAATCACTGAGGCTGTAACTCTGGCTGTCAGCCTTACTGGAGATGCTATCTGTATGAAGAAGTTATCACTGAACCTAACTGAAAAGACCGAGACGCATGCTGAGTCGTCTGGTGACAAGAAAAGGAAGCATGCGAACCTGAATCAAGCAACTCGAAACAACAAGGGCTCCAACAATAAGAAGCATGACCCCAACCCGCCTCAGGAGGCGAAAACTCTTGCAACCATGAATGACGCTCCTGCCAAGAGATACCTCGGTACTCTGCCCATTTTCAACCAGTGTAAGCGTCATCACGAAGGAGATTGTCTCATTCCAAAATGGGACAAGTGTGGAAAACTAGGTCACCATACTGAGGATTGTTGGGGAAAAGGAAAGAACGAGAATGGAAACCACAACGGTGCTGGTAATAGAAACAACGGTGGAAATGGGAATGGCAATGGTAACCGGAATGGGAATAGAGCTGGGCAAAACCAAGAATGTTTTAGTTGTGGAAGCAAGGATCATTTCATAAAAGATTGCCCAAGGGGAAACAATGCTCAGGCTCGAGCATTTTTGATTGGAGCAAGGAACGCACGTGAGGACCCTAATGTGGTCACCGGTACGTTTCTCGTTAACAATCACTTTGCATCCATATTATTTGACACTGGTGCCGATTATAGCTTCATGTCTGTGGAATTTAAACGTATGCTTGGGATAGAATATAGTAGATTAGATATTCCTTATTCCATAGAGCTAGCCAATGGTAAACTTGTTGAATTGGGCGAAGTTGTTAGAGGTTGCACACTGGAACTTGGTGAACGAAGATTTAGCATCGACCTCTTACCTATTCAATTGGGTAGCTTCGATGTAGTGGTCGGAATGGACTGGTTGTCCAAGAACAAGGCTGAAGTTGTTTGTCACGAGAAAATCATTCGCATCCCTCTGGCGAATGATGAAATTCTCATCGTACATGGAAAGAAACGAGACGCGCCTCTGCGAATCATTAGTTGTATGAAGGCACAGAAGTGCTTAAGGAAAGGATTGTGACAACCGTGCTCTTAGTCGATGAACAATCCAAAACAATGTTAATTATCAATAAAACAATGTGTTTTGGTGTTATTATGTGTGTATTTTGTGTTTGGTGATTTTACAAATTGATTCGATTCCGATTTCAAGTTTTAAATCGCTTTCTGGAAGGTTATACGCAAACTGGTGCGTAAACGTAATCAGTTAAACGTGACAAACACTCCGGGATAGTGAAATAGGCTTAACATACCTTAAATAACCTCCACATAACTTAGAAATAAGTTTTGGATGGTTTGGTGTGTTGAAATCAAGTTTGTTCGATCGCAGGGACTGTTTGTGTCAAACTGCGAAATTATACCGATTCGTATGATGTTGAACATTCCGAAACTTGATCATAAGTTAAACATACCATAAATATCCTTTACATAGCTTAGAAATAGGCTTTGAGGGGTTTGGTATGTTAAAATAAACTTATTGGTCATTCAGGGACTAAAAGCGTCAAAAAGTGCACAAGTTTGCATTTTCGCGCATATCTTACGTTCTAAATATATCCGGACACCCAAAAATTTATGTAATCATTAAAATATTTTATTTTAGTGATTGGCATGATAAAATTCCATTCGTCGCTTAATTTGGATCGTTTTTGCGTTCGTTACGACTTCCGTCGTAATTAACCGAACAACGCGATCGTACGACCAAACGAACCGACATCCGAGATGTTTTTGAGCATGTTTTGAGTTCCCAATTCTTTAGCTTCATTTTAGAGCCTTGAAATGAGGTTAATGGGGCTTAGACGTGTGAAAAATGGGCCGAAATACAAGTTTTGGGCTGCAGGGACCAAAACTGTCAATCTGCCAAAGATGCCAGGCGGCCCGCGTAAACCCAAGCCTTATTCTTACGCGGCCCATGTTAGTGTCACAGTACAGAAACATTGAATTTGGTCATTCTGCTCGTTTTTGCTGGTTTTGATCTCTAGTTTTCAATGCTAGGGGCTGGTTTGTGTGGGGAACAAGTCCCCCAATCAGTCCTTAACACTTGTATGGCCTAGATCATGCCCTCTTCTCTAAGAAATGATCCTAACGGTTTTCCGAAAACTATATATAGGCCATGCTTTCATTCCATTTTCCTTGCATTTGGTCTGAGATTTCTCTAAGTGGTTGTGATATTTCACTACCTACCTGAGAATACTTGGAACCAAATCTATTTAGACCCTTTGTAAGTCCTCTTTCATTCTTTTATTGCTTTCCTAGCTCGAAAGTCAAACTTTGTTTGACTTTCAGCTTTGACCACGAGATGGTCAACGAGAAGTTCGCTTGAACTTCACAACATGAGCGTAATCACGTTGGTTATAGTCTTTAGTGACTGTACCCACTAATTACCACGTTGACTAGGTGTAGTGACGAGTCGTAGTTTCGGTCAAAATGCGCATTTAAGCGTTTATTGCAACCAAACTACTCTAAGTATCAAAACACTTTGTTTTGATATCAAAACCTGTTTTCTAACTTAGTTAAGCATGTTTTAACATGCTTAGCTCGTCACTTTTAGTTTAGTGCTTGTTTAGAGTCGAAAGTCAAGCGGTCTAAACCACCGCTTAGACTTTCGAACTCGACCCGTTTGGTCGATCTTTAGGATCCGGCCAAGCATGTTTAGTGATCATAGTTGCATAGGGAATAACCTTCCGAGGTTATACCTTATGGTTGTAGTTACATAACGAATGACATTCATTAGCATTGATCAAGCCGGCCAGTATTAGGTTATGGTACCATAGGATCTGACAAATCCCGTTATCAGACTACACCCATGGTTATGTGTGGGGGTTATGTAGGTAACGACCGAATCTGTGATTGTTAACTTACCCTTTGGTGGTTTGTTAATACGAGAAACGAGGTAGACGAGTCACGAAGGTTTGAATTTTATTAGCGAGACGACCAAAAGTAGTTTCACAATTAAAACGAATACGATTTTGGGACGAGTTAAACGATTTGAGACGACTTAAACAAGATAAACGATTGGTTTTGTGTAGTGATTAGATAATGGGACGGGTGTAGCATGATATAAGCATGGTAGATACGCCGCTGGTACATCTTATATATAAGTGCTTCTATCATATTACATTGCGTGTCATTATTTAGTTCACTTGGAAATCGATTTTGAAACGATGTCACACAACGAGGTTTTCGAAACGATATAAACCATACGAGTTTTATTAACGAGTTTTTACGAGATGTTTACAAGTTGTTATACTAAAACAAATATTTTTGGGTTAAGAGTCATGGCTACGAGATTTTATAAACTATAACCACCTTGATTTGAGTTGGTTAACTATGTTGCAATACACTTTTCAAAACGAGGTTTGTATTTTGACTCTTGTAGTCTAACGAGGTACTGCAACATATAAACGAGCCATGAATCCGATACTCCCATAAAACCTATGTACTCGCCAGCATTTCTTTGCTGACTTTATTTTTACATATGTTTCAGGTGGTATTGCTTGATGTTGCTTGCTAGGAAGCTTGTGTCACATAGGACCTGGACGAGGCCTTAGTGACTTAAAAACAGTTATAAACAATATGTAGTTTGTTTGTTTTGATTTAAAGACAATGTACATTACTTAATAATTCAATAAAACGAAACATTTGGTTACCATGGTTGTGGAACAATAATTCTGTTGCATCACTCCTCGACGTTTCCGCCACGGTTTGTTGTTTTAACGTGGTCGGGGTGTGACAGAAGAGTTGGTATCAAAGCCAATGGTTATAGGGAATTAGGTTATTAGCAATGCTTTGACCTAGACTATAACTTTAGGACCCTAACACAAGTTTACTTGTGTTAAGAATTTTAAAACAATACCGTCACCTATGCTTAGGTGATAACCACAACAAGAACACAATAACGAATCCTCTTCGAAAATTAATCATCTATCCCTGGATGATTGATTACTAGGTTTTGAACCCTCTGTTATATAGTTTTGAACCCTTTTGAATCTTCAAAATCTCGTCAAGGTTTGGGTCTAAATAATGTGAAAACGTGGAAACTGGAAGAGTGAATGCCTGTACCCTGAGTTTTCTGTCTAAGGCTAGAGTGTTCGTACAAATCCGCTTTATCGGACCAGTCAATCTTACCTGGGAACTCTTGGGGTGAGTGTTCACTTATAGGCGAGCATGTCTCCGCGATACATTATACTGACCCATTTACTTCGATTTGTCACTGCGTGTCATTTGTTTGTTTGAAGTAACGAACGAATGATCGCCTTCCTTGTGTTTTGTCGATGTTTTCTATGCCTCTTTTGTTTTTTTCCAATTGGTGACCTCACTCGTTTCCCATGTTTCCTTGTTAGACAATGCCTCCTCGATGCGATGCTCGAACCGATGCTCGAACTTATACTGCTGAGGAAGTCGCAGCCCTTGTCTCTCAGCAAATGGCTGATGTGCTTCCAGGCATTGTGACCCAAATCCACGAACTATACAACAACAACAATAATAACAACAACAATGCACCGTGTAATTTCAAAAATTTCAATTCTGCGAAGCCACTTAAGTTTTCTGGGTCGCAAGGAGCAACCGCGCTCCTGCAGTGGTTTGAGAGTATTGAGAGCACATTCAGACATGTGCAGTGTCCGAATGCGCGCAAAGTTGAGTTTGCATCTAGTGTGTTCAAGAAGCGAGCTCTTACATGGTGGAACGGAGTGATGCGTGATAGGGGTGCTGAAGTGGCACTAGCACAAACTTGGGAAGAGCTCCGAGCCCTCATGATGAGAGAGTTCTGTCCCCGTCACGAGATTCGAGCTTTGGAACGGGAATTCGATGATTTGAAACAAGTCGGGGGAGAACACCGTGCTTATACGGATCGATTTGAGGAGCTCAGTTTGTTGTGTCCCACGATGGTTACCCCGTTGGATAAAGCAATTGAGAGGTATATCGATGGTTTACCAGATTCCATGCAGGACATTATGACCGATGTTAATCCTACTATCCTTCGTCAAGTAATCGAGTTGTCTGCTACCCTGACTGAGTCTCAAGTCAGGAAGGGTAAACTTACCCGCAAGGGTGATAAAAAGAAGTCAACTGATTCTGATAAGGAAAAGGGTAAGGGTAAGAAGCAGGGTGAGTCTTCGAAAAAGTCAAGGAAGCGCTAGGCTTCCCAAAACTTTGCTGTTACCAATCAAACTGCTCAGAACCCACCGACTCAACCTCCTGCAAGGAAAGCATATGTTGGTACCGCACCTCACTGCACTCGATGTAACGGTCACCATGTTGCTCAACAGGCCTGTAAACAGTGTACTACGTGTGGTAGACTTAGGCATTTTGCAAACATCTGTCGCTTTGGTCAAAATCAGGCCGCTCAGGTTCCGGCACAAGCTCAAGGGAATGCTGCGAGATTCCCACCTGGTTCGTTTTTTAATTGCGGAGAAATGGGTCATTTCTGCAACAACTGCCCGAGATTGGTAAACGCGAATGCGAATGCGAATGTCAATCCGAATGGTAACGCTATAGCGAATGTGAATCCCGCTCGTGGACGAGCATTCCATTTGAACGCAAACGAGGCAAGGGCAAACAACGAGGTTGTTAACGGTACGTTCCTTGTTAACAATCAACTTGCGTCTGTTCTTTTCGATTCTGGTGCCGATAGGAGTTTTGTTTCGTTATCCTTTGAGCCTTTACTTGCGATACCTAGAACTAAACTGAGGAAGCCCTTATCTGTCGAAGTTGCTACTGGTAAACCACTCGTACTCGATTCTGTACTTCATGGTTGTCAATTGAACCTCGATGACCATCTTTTCCCTATCGACCTCGTACCAATGCAACTTGGGAGTTTTGACATTATCGTGGGGATGGATTGGTTAACCAAACATCATGCCGAGGTTGTTTGTTTCGACAAGATCGTTCGTATTCCTCTTTCCTCTGGTGATGTTCTTGAGGTTCGTGGCGAGAAACCGTCTGTTGGTTTGAAACTCATGTCATGTATGAAAGCTCAAAGCTATCTACGAAAAGGATATGTTGCTTTCCTGGCACATGTCACCGAGGAGAAAGGCAAGAGAAAAAGTATTCAGGATATTCCAGTTGTTCGGGATTATCCAGAGGTATTTCCTGATGAACTGACTGGTTTGCCTCCAGTTCGTCAAGTCGAGTTTCATATTGATCTTGTACCCAATGCTAACCCGATTGCGAAGGCACCTTATCGTCTTGCACCTTCCGAGATGCAAGAGTTATCAAAACAGCTTCAAGAGTTATCTGATAAAGGATTCATCCGACCGAGTTATTCACCTTGGGGAGCTCCTGTCCTCTTTGTGAAAAAGAAAGATGGATCTTTTCGAATGTGTATCGATTATCGTGAGCTTAATAAGCTTACCATCAAGAATCGATATCCCCTACCTCGAATCGATGATCTCTTTGATCAGCTACAAGGTGCTACCTGTTTTTCCAAGATTGATCTGCGTTCTGTGTATCATCAGCTTCGTGTATTCGAAGAAGATATTCCCAAAACGGCGTTCCGCACGAGATATGGACACTATGAGTTCACTGTCATGCCTTTTGGTTTGACGAATGCTCCAGCCATTTTCATGGACTTAATGAATAGGGTCTGTTAACCTTATTTAGACAAGTTCATCATTGTGTTCATCGACGATATTCTTATTTATTCAAAGTCTCAAGCCAACCACGAGCAACACCTTCGTTTGACTCTCGAACTCCTAAAGAAGGAACAACTTTTTGCTAAATTCTCCAAGTGTGAATTCTGGCTTAAAGAAGTTCAGTTCTTGGGACATATAGTCAACGAGCAGGGTATTCATGTGGATCCTTGCAAAATAGCTGCTATTAAGGATTGGAATACACCTACGACACCCACAGAAGTTCGTTCTTTTCTTGGACTTGTTGGGTATTACCGTCGTTTTATTGCAAATTTCTAAAAGATTGCGGTTCCACTCACTGCTTTGACTTAGAAGAATAAGCCTTTTGAGTGGGGACCCAAGCAAGAAGAAGCGTTCCAAACGCTGAAGCAGAAGGTATGTAATGCTCCTGTTCTATCTTTGCCTGAAGGAAGCGAGGATTTCATTGTCTACTGCGATGCATCCAACTTAGGCCTTGGTTGTGTTCTCATGCAACAAGCCAAAGTTATAGCATACGCGTCTAGACAATTCAAAGTTCACGAGAAGAACTACACGACTCGTGATCTTGAGTTAGGTGCTGTAGTCTTTGCTCTCAAAATCTGGAGACACTATCTTTATGGCACGAAGTGTGTGGTTTTCACAGACCACAAAAGTCTCCAGCATATTCTTAATCAGAAGGAGTTGAACATGAGGCAACGACGTTGGGTTGAACTCGTGAGTGACTACGATTGCGAGATTCGCTACCATCCTGGTAAGGCGAATGTCGCAACCGATGCGCTAAGTCGAAAAGAGCGAGTTAAGATTCATTCAGTCCAAACTCTATCTGATCTTCAAACTCGTATTCTTCAAGCTCAGCAATTTTGTGTTTCACAAAAATTGATAAGTGAGGAATTGCCACGTCAGCTTGAGCTTAAACTCAAAGCGAAAGACGATGGTTTGCTTTATTTCAAGGATCGTTTGTGGGTTCCGAAACAAGACGATCTTCGCACTTTAGTGATGGACGAATCTCATAAGTTTCGATATTCCATCCATCATGGTGCTGATAAAATGTACAAGGATCTTCGTACCAAGTTTTGGTGGCCTGGTATGAAGAAATATGTTGCCTTGTATGTATCGAAATGCCTAACTTGTCTCAAAGTCAAGGCTGAACATCAACGACCTTCTGGTTTGCTTGTACAACCAGAGATACCGATTTGGAAGTGGGAGAACATTGCTATGGATCTCATCACTAAGTTACCGCGTACATCTAAAGGTCACGATGCTATTTGGGTTGTCATCGATCGATTAACGAAGTCAGCTCATTTTATTGCGATTCGCGAGGATCTATCTGCTGATAAGCTTGCAAAGATTTATGTTGATGAGATTGTATCACGACATGGTGTTCCTTTGGATATCATTTCCGATCGTGATGCTCGATTTTCATCTCATTTTTGGAGAACCATGCAATCTGCTATGGGAACCCAACTAAATCTAAGCACTGCTTATCATCCCCAAACAGATGGACAATCCGATAGGACGATTCAAACTTTGGAGGATATGCTTAGAGCGTGCGTGATAGACTTTGGTGGTAATTGGGACTCTCATCTGCCAATGATCGAGTTTTCTTACAATAATAGCTATCATGCTAGCATCAATATGGCACCATTCGAAGCTCTTTACGGTCGAAAATGTTGTTCACCTGTCTGTTGGAATGAGGTTGGTGAGTCTCAGCTTATTGGACCTGAACTCGTTCTGGAAACAACAGACAAATCAAGAAAATTCACGATAATCTTGTGACAACTAGAAGGTGTCAAAAGAGTTATGCGGATATGCTACGCAAGCCCTTACAATTTCAAGTCGGAGACCATGTCCTACTCAAGGTGTCACCTTGGAAGGGAGTGGTGACATTTGGAAGGAAAGGAAAACTTGCACCACGATATGTTGGACCATTTAAGATTGTTGAAAGAGTTGGAAAGGTTGCCTATCGACTAGAGCTACCTCCAGAGCTTGGAAATATTCATCCAACTTTTCACGTGTTCAATTTGCGAAAGTGTTTAGCTGACGATGATCTTCACATTCCTCTCGACGAGATCCAAATCGATGAAACGATGCACTTTGTCGAGAAACCTGTGGAGATAGTGGACCGTACATTCAAACAGTTGAAGAACAAACGGAGAATTAATCAAAGTTCGTTGGGAGTCCAAACGTGGCCCAGAGTTTACTTGGGAACATGAGGACCAAATGAAGGAGAAATATCCGCAATTGTTCTCACAAGTTTCCTCTAGTTAAAATTTCGGGACGAAATTTCCTGAAGTAGGGGAGACTGTGACAACTGTGCTCTTAATCGATGAACAATGCAAAACAATGTTAATTATCAATAAAACAATGTGTTTTGGTGTTATTATGTGTGTATTTTGTGTTTGGTGATTTTACAATTTGATTCGATTTTGATTTCAAGTTTTAAATCGCTTTCTGGAAGGTTATACGCAAACTGGTGCGTAAACGTAATCAGTTAAACGCGACAAACACTCTGGGATAGTGAAATAGGATTAACATACCTTAAATAACCTCCACATAACTTAGAAATAAGTTTTGGATGGTTTGGTGTGTTAAAATCAAGTTTGTTCGATCGCACGGACTGTTTGTGTCAAACTGCGAAACTATACCGATTCGTATGATGTTGAACATTCCGGAACTTGATCATAAGTTAAACATACCATAAATATCCTTTACATAGCTTAGAAATAGGCTTTGAGGGGTTTGGTATGCTAAAATAAACTTATTGGTCATTCAGGGACTAAAAGCGTCAAAAAGTGCGCAAGTTTGCATTTTCGTGCATATCTTTTTTTCTGAATATATCCGGACACCCAAAAATTTATGTAATCATTAAAATATTTTATTTTAGTGATTGGCATGATAAAATTCCATTCGTCGCTTAATTTGGATCGTTTTTGCGTTCGTTACGACTTCCATCGTAATTAACCAAACAACGCGATCGTACGACCAAACGAACCGACATCCGATATGTTTTTGAGCATGTTTTGAGTTCCCAATACTTTAACTTCATTTTAGAGCCTTGAAATGAGGTTAACGGGGCTTAAACGTGTCAAAAATGGGCCGAAATACAAGTTTTGGGCTGCAGGGACCAAAACTGCCAATCTGCCAAAGATGCCAGGCGGCCCGCGTAAACCCAAACCTTATTCTTACGCGGCCCGCGTCAGTGTCACAGTACAGAAACATCGAATTTGGTCATTCTGCTCGTTTTTGCTGGTTTTGATCTCTAGTTTTCAATGCTAGGGGCCTGTTTGTGTGGGGAACAAGTCCCCCAATCAGTCCTTAACACTTGTATGGCCTAGATCATACCCTCTTCTCCAAGAAATGATCCTAATGGTTTTGCAAAAACTATATATAGGCCATGCTTTCATTCCATTTTCCTTGCATTTGGTCTGAGATTTCTCTAAGTGGTTGTGATATTTCACTACCTACCTGAGAATACTTGGAACCAAATCTATTTGGACCCTTTGTAAGTCCTCTTTCATTCTTTTATTGCTTTCCTAGCTCAAAAGTCAAACTCTGTTTGACTTTCAGCTTTGACCACGAGATGGTCAACGAGAAGTTCGTTTGAACTTCGCAACGTGAGCGTAATCACGTTGGTTATAGTCCTTAGTGACTATACCCACTGATTACCACGTTGACTAGGTGTAGTGACGAGTCGTAGTTTCGGTCAAAATGCGCATTTAAGCGTATTTTGCAATCAAACTACTCTAGGTATCAAAACACTTTGTTTTGATATCAAAACCCGTTTTCTAACTTAGGTAAGCATGTTTTAACATGCTTAGCTCGTCACTTTTAGTTTAGTGCTTGTTTAGAGTCGTAAGTCAAGCGGTCTAAACCACCGCTTAGACTTTCGAACTCGACCCGTTTGGTCGATCTTTAGGATACGACCAAACATGTTTAGTGATCATAGTTGCATAGGGAATAACCTTCCGAGGTTATACCTTATGGTCACCGAGTTTAAGTAGTTGTATGATAGGTAGATTATATGCCTTAGGTAAATTACCAAAATGCCCTTTTCATGCATAATTGGATTTTAAGCCTATGTTACCTAAACTTTTGTCATATAACTGATTATGCACCTTATTTAAACATGTTTAGGCATATAATACTTGTCATAGGACTAGTTAGACGTCTCGAACGCGCGTTTGCGCGCACGACGCGTTAAAGTAGCATAAGCTACCTTAATGGGTCGCGATGGGTCGAAAGCACTTAGGTTAGGTTCCGATTTAGAATGTAGGCATTATTAAACCATATCACATGAGTTCCTACACTCATTTGGTTTACAAGACCTCATTCTTTCCGATCTCCCGATTTAGGCGTCTATTGTTTGACAAGTGATTCGATTATTAGGTGCTGCTTGAGTTTCCTTGGTTTGATTGAGCTTGTTGAGTTCTTTAGATTGAGGATACTTTGCACTTCAATGTGAGTACATAGTTCCCCTATTTTACTATTTTCAATTGTTTTGGGGTGATTCATATGTACAAAACGATTTCAAGGTTTAAACGATGATTTCAAAAACGATTAAGGTGGTTTATACTAAACTAATAACGATTTCAATAAGGTGAACAAGACTTGTTGGTTGTAGTTACATAACGAATGACATTCATTAGCATTGATCAAGCCGACCAGTATTAGGTTATGGTACCATAGGATCTGACAAATCCCGTTATCAGACTATACCCACGGTTATGTGTGGGGGTTTTGTAGGTAACGACCGAATCTGTGAGGTAGACAAGTCACGAAGGTTTGAATGTTATTAGCGAGACGACCAAAAGTGGTTTCACAATTAAAACGAATACGATTTTGGGACGAGTTAAACGATTTGAGACGACTTAAACGAGATAAACGATTTGGATAAACAATTGGTTTTGGGTAGTGATTAGATAATGGGACGGGTGTAGCATGATATAAGTGTGACAACCCGTACTCCAGAACTATGTTACTTGAACGAATACATGATATGTTTTGTGTTACACGGTTGTGTGAGTGATTAAATGTTACATGTTACGTGATTTAATGTGATTGCATATGTTACTACTTGAACGATTAGTGAAACATTTATAAGAACCCACTCGGTCCATATGGTTGGACTCGAGACCATGAGGAAACCCAAGTGGGGGTTTCGGCCCACTTCCCTTCACACGCATATATACACACATTACCTCTAGGGTTTTAGTTTTACACAACTTAGCAATCAAGAACACACACAAACTCTCCCTCTCTTCTTCGCAAACCGAAGGCAGCCAAGGACTTTCCCCCATCGGAGATCATTGTCCACGGATCAATCCTACTCTCCTTTCAATCGGTTAGTGGTTTGTGTTTTCTTGGTTGAATGATGTATGTTGTATGCTTTCGGATTGATTGGTTGTGATGATATTATGTGATAACTAGGGTTCTTGCTATGATTATTAATGAAGGTTCTTGATGTCATAATATTCATACAATTCGGTTTGCATGATGTTAATCGGACACTATGTTCCTGTTATTGTTTTGATGCGTATATGAGTAATCGGTCCAAGTATATGTTAGCCGGCTAGGTTGCATGCTAGTTCAATAATATGATTCATGTTTCGGTTTAGGTCTGTTTGATGATCTGATTACGTGTTCTTGAGGCTGTCATGAATATGTTAATGATGCTAATTTGAAGATGCTATGAAACTGTTATTTTCGGTATTTGATCTGTTTCCGAAACTGCTGAATATGTTTGCTGAAATCACGGATTAGTTGTTATTGTTATTTAAGGAATTCAGGAAAAGCTGTTACACGCATGGTTGCGACTCAGATTGCGAGTCGGGAACCCACAGTCTCGACTCGAGACCACAACGACATCAGCCGCAATCATGGTTGCGAGTCCCGTTGCGACTCGTAACCGGACCATGATGAACCGAGACCAGCCATTGCGACTCGCAACCTACTGTTGCGACTCGTAATCTCCTGATGTGACTCGTAACCCGGTTGCGACTCGAGATCCCCGTTGCGACTCGAGACCGGCTATTACACATACACTGTTTTGGGCCTACTTTGTCACGGGCCCAATCGTACGACTGTTATGCTATTGGACTGCTTACCTGTTGGGCCGACATGCTATTTGGGTGAATACTATTGGGCCGGGTTATGGTTGGGACGAATACTTAGATTGTTTATCGATACGTATACGTGTTTACCATGAATCCTTGTATGCTTGCAACGTGGTAACTTATGTGATACATACGTGCGATACTTGAACCGAACCTGACTTACATAATAAACCATGATAGGACGTGGTTGATCATTTACTTGCTACCTGTACTCTTTGTGTATCTGCCGAGCAATCCAAGGTGAGTTCACACAGCCAAGGCATGGGGTTCCCAGGGTGGGAATGGGATTGAATAAACTATACGTACATACTTAGTTAACAGAACATAATGATATGAGTCCTCAGGGTGAGGGTGGTGAATGATAAGATACGGCTAGACTAGTATACCAATTGAACTGATCTTCGCATACACGCCAGGGGTTGGCCGCGATATTATGACTGATCTTCGCACACATGTCTTGGATAGGCCGCGAACTATATACTAAAACTTCGCACACATGCCAGGGTGGCCGCGATACAAATATACATAGTCTAGAATACTTGGGAACTTTCCCCAATCTTCGCATACATGCCGAAATGGCCCGCGATACGAATCAATACTATACATGAACAATGAACGAACTAATACGATGCATGACTAGATAAACAAACGAAATGTTTGCTATACTACGCCATTACTGAACTTATTTTCTGTGAACTCGCTCAACTAGTTTGTTGATTATTTGCTGCATGCCTTGCAGGACCTTAGGTACATTATGGAGCTTGCACAGGGAGGAGCAGGTCGTTGTGGGCAAAGGATCTTGAATGATGTTTCAACACTTATGTTAAATCAAACATACTATTGTTTGGATTACTTAAATGCTTCCGCTATACTTAATTATATTACATGTTCAATATGATTGGTGGTTAGGATCCTGGTCATGTCACGCCTCCAAGCGGTGATACTCCGCGTGTGGATTTTGGGGGTGTGACAGATTGGTATCAGAGCCATTGGTTATAGGGAACTAGGTTTTAATGTGGGAAAACGTTTTTATTAAAACCAGACTATAACCAGAACAGTGCTCTCAACGATCCACAACGACGCTTCGCTCCACGTGCAAGACTCGACATCTTAGGTAATAAGGTTTATGTTTATTGCCTGTTTGCTAGAACTGCTTAGAACTTTGCTCGCATTACGTTTAGATACACATGCTTTGATTACATGAGAACACCTATATGCCCATACTTTTCTGTCATCGCCCTACTCGCGAGCCACTCTTATTTACATTACTTATACTATGAAGATCATGTCTGGACGAATCAACATGACTCAAGCCCAGCTAGAGGCTCTCGTTCAAGCTCAAGTTGCTGCGGCAGTTGCAGCAGCTCAAGCAGGTCAACACGCGCAGCAGCCTGTCTGCACTTTCAAGAATTTCATGGACTGTCGTCCAAACTCTTTCAGCGGCACAGAAGGAGCGGTTGGACTCCTCCACTGGTTCGAGAAGCTAGAATCAGTATTCGAGATGTGCGAGTGCCCTGAGGCTCGCAAGGTCAAGTTTGCCACCGGCACCTTGGAGGGAATAGCACTAACTTGGTGGAACGCCCAAGTTCAAATCTTAGGGTTGGCAGCTGCTAACGCCACCCCATGGAACGATTTTAAGGAACTCATCAAGCGTGAGTATTGCACGCGTGAAGACATTCACAAGCTGGAAGACGAGCTGTATAATCTGAAAATGATTGGGTCGGAGATCGAAGCGTATACGAAACGGTCAAACGAGCTGGCAGTTCTGTGTCCTACTATGGTGGACCCTCCATACAAGCGCATTGAGTTGTATCTCAAGGGTTTGGCGCCAGAGATTCAGAGCCACGTGACGTCGGCTAACCTCGAAAACATCCAGGAAATCCAACGCCTCGCTCATCGCATCACCGACCAGGCAGTGGATCAGAATAAACTGCCTAAGCGTGTCAACGCTACTGCTACAGTCACTTCAGCTGCTACTACTGCTACACCCAGCGACAACAAACGGAAATGGGATGGGGATTCCGAACAGTCTCAAGCACAGCAGCGCAGGACGAATGACTACCAGAATCCGAGTCAGCAATCATCTGGCAGTCAGGAGCAGGGTGGATACAGGGGAGTACACCCACTATGTAACAAGTGTAACAAGCACCACAGTGGAAGGTGTCGCAAGGAACGTTGCCAGAGATGTTTCAAGATAGGACACGAAGCCAAAGATTGCAGGAGCTCACGACCTGCAAACCAGAATCAGCAACTTCCACCACCAGCTCCTCAGAACCCACAGCAGCAGCAGCCACAACGTGGAAATCGGGGATGTTTCCAGTGTGGGGCAGAAGGTCATTACAAGCGCGATTGCCCACAGTTGAACCAGAATCAGAACAACAACAATAACCAGGGCAATGGGAACAACAACAACAATAATGGCAACGAGGCAAGGGGTCGAGCTTTCATGCTAGGACAAGGAGACGCTGTTTGAACTTATAACTCGTTTTGGGATTTCCTTTATTATGTCTCTGTTACTCAAACAAAGTTTGGTTTGAACACGAATCGTACTGGGTTTTATGGACTATTTTAATTACTATACTTTATGTTTGATATGATGGATGGTTTAATATTATTTGAACACTCCTGCCGTATTTAAGGACCTTATGAACAGGGTGTGCAAACCCTACATAGACAAGTTCGTCATAGTATTCGTGAAGTTCACTTCTTAGGCCGCGTAGTGAACAGGGATGGGATCCATGTCGATCCATCCAAGGTAGACTCAACCAGAAACTGGCCTGCACCACGAGCTACAGACGGTTTACCAAGGATTTCTCGAAGATTGCTCAGCCACTTATGTTACTGACACAGAAGGGTGTCACCTATTGCTGGGAGAGCCCCAGGAGACTGCTTTTCAGCGCGACAAGGTTATCGCTTTCGCCTCTCGTCAACCCAAGATTCACGAGCACAACTACACAACGTACGATTTAGAGCTGGGAGCTGATGTGTTCGCGCTTAAGATATGGCGACACTACCTGTACGGTACCAGGTGCACGATTTACACCGATCACAGGAGTCTCGAGCATATTCTTGAGCAGAAGGATTTGAACATGCGTCAACGACGATGGGTTGAACTACTTAGCGACTACGAATGCGCCATCAAGTACCATTCAGGCAAGGCCAAGGTTGTGGCGGACGCCCTCAGTCGGAAGGACACCCTACCTCAGCGCGTGCGAGCGCTACAGCTTACGATCCAGACTAGCCTGCCAGCACAGATACGAACTGCTCAGATAGAAGCACGGAAGCCCGAAAACGTCAAGGCTGAATGCCTTACGCGGCTCACGACAACGATTAGGACAGAAGGCAGACGGCGCCTACTATGTAACGGGGCGTATTTAGGTCCCACTTTATGGCGGTCTACGCGAACTTGTGATGGATGAAGCTCACAAGCCTTACCACTCAGTACATCCAGGGTCGGATAGAACGTACTAAGACATCAGCACTACTTATTGGTGGCCTAGTAGGAAGGCCCACATTGCTACATACGTCGGAAAATGCTTGACCTGAGTGAGAGTCAAGGTTGAATACCAGAAACTAACAGGGCCTACTTCAGCAGCCTAAGATACCTCAGTGGAAATGGGAAGAAATTTCCATGGATTTCGTTACAGGCCTACCTCGATCCCAGCATGGGAACGATACCATATGGGTGATCGTGGATCGACTCACCAAGTCTGCACACTTCCTACCGATTAAGGAAACGGACAAGTTCTCCACTCTCGCAGACATCTATCTTAAAGAAGTTGTTTTGAGGCACGGGGTGCCCACGTCCATCATTGCGGGTCGCGATGCACGATTCACGTCAGAACTTTGGCAAGCAATGCACAAACCATCCGACTCACGATTAAACATGAGCGCAGTAGCATACAAGCCGCACCATTCGAGGCATTGTACGGGCGTAGATGCCGGTCACCTCTCTGTTGGGCAGAGGTGGGGAATAGTCAGATCACGGGTCCAGAGATTGTAATGGACGCCACAGAAAAGATTGCACAGATACGACAACGCATGGCGGCAGCACGCGACCGTCAGAAAGCCTACGCGGACAAGCGTAGAAAGCCATTGGAATTTCAGGTCGGGGACCATACGAGATCATAGAACGCATAGGCAGGGTAGCCTATAGATCGAACGTACCAGCTGAACTCGGGGCAGTTCACAATGTCTTTCATGTGTCGAACTTAAAGAAATGCCTATCAGATGAAACCCTCATCACTTCTTTTAAGAACTTACTATCGACGGGCGGTTGCAGTTCGTCGGGGAACCAGTTGAAATCACGGACCGGGATATGAAGGTCCTCAAACACAAGAAAATCCCTCTTGCTCGAGTTCGTTGGAACTCCAAACGTGGCCCAGAGTACACCTGGGAACGCGAAGACAGGATGACAGAAAAGTACCCCCAGTTATTCGAAACCAATGCTACCACTACTGAGGCTGAAGCTACTACTTCGGAATTTCGGGACGAAATTCCAGATCAACGGGGGGAGGATGTGACACCCCAGGAAAAACCAGTGAACGATTAAACTTACCTAGCTTCCTCAGTGAGTGCATACCAAATTTCGGGACGAAATTTCCAATTAGTTGGGGATAATGTGACAACCCGTACTCCAGAACTATGTTACTTGAACGAATACATGATATGTTTTGTGTTACACGGTTGTGTGAGTGATTAAATGTTACATGTTACGTGATTTAATGTGATTGCATATGTTACTACTTGAACGATTAGTGAAACATTTATAAGAACCCACTCGGTCCATATGGTTGGACTCGAGACCATGAGGAAACCCAAGTGGGGGTTTCGGCCCACTTCCCTTCACACGCATATATACACACATTACCTCTAGGGTTTTAGTTTTACACAACTTAGCAATCAAGAACACACACAAACTCTCCCTCTCTTCTTCGCAAACCGAAGGCAGCCAAGGACTTTCCCCCATCGGAGATCATTGTCCACGGATCAATCCTACTCTCCTTTCAATCGGTTAGTGGTTTGTGTTTTCTTGGTTGAATGATGTATGTTGTATGCTTTCGGATTGATTGGTTGTGATGATATTATGTGATAACTAGGGTTCTTGCTATGATTATTAATGAAGGTTCTTGATGTCATAATATTCATACAATTCGGTTTGCATGATGTTAATCGGACACTATGTTCCTGTTATTGTTTTGATGCGTATATGAGTAATCGGTCCAAGTATATGTTAGCCGGCTAGGTTGCATGCTAGTTCAATAATATGATTCATGTTTCGGTTTAGGTCTGTTTGATGATCTGATTACGTGTTCTTGAGGCTGTCATGAATATGTTAATGATGCTAATTTGAAGATGCTATGAAACTGTTATTTTCGGTATTTGATCTGTTTCCGAAACTGCTGAATATGTTTGCTGAAATCACGGATTAGTTGTTATTGTTATTTAAGGAATTCAGGAAAAGCTGTTACACGCATGGTTGCGACTCAGATTGCGAGTCGGGAACCCACAGTCTCGACTCGAGACCACAACGACATCAGCCGCAATCATGGTTGCGAGTCCCGTTGCGACTCGTAACCGGACCATGATGAACCGAGACCAGCCATTGCGACTCGCAACCTACTGTTGCGACTCGTAATCTCCTGATGTGACTCGTAACCCGGTTGCGACTCGAGATCCCCGTTGCGACTCGAGACCGGCTATTACACATACACTGTTTTGGGCCTACTTTGTCACGGGCCCAATCGTACGACTGTTATGCTATTGGACTGCTTACCTGTTGGGCCGACATGCTATTTGGGTGAATACTATTGGGCCGGGTTATGGTTGGGACGAATACTTAGATTGTTTATCGATACGTATACGTGTTTACCATGAATCCTTGTATGCTTGCAACGTGGTAACTTATGTGATACATACGTGCGATACTTGAACCGAACCTGACTTACATAATAAACCATGATAGGACGTGGTTGATCATTTACTTGCTACCTGTACTCTTTGTGTATCTGCCGAGCAATCCAAGGTGAGTTCACACAGCCAAGGCATGGGGTTCCCAGGGTGGGAATGGGATTGAATAAACTATACGTACATACTTAGTTAACAGAACATAATGATATGAGTCCTCAGGGTGAGGGTGGTGAATGATAAGATACGGCTAGACTAGTATACCAATTGAACTGATCTTCGCATACACGCCAGGGGTTGGCCGCGATATTATGACTGATCTTCGCACACATGTCTTGGATAGGCCGCGAACTATATACTAAAACTTCGCACACATGCCAGGGTGGCCGCGATACAAATATACATAGTCTAGAATACTTGGGAACTTTCCCCAATCTTCGCATACATGCCGAAATGGCCCGCGATACGAATCAATACTATACATGAACAATGAACGAACTAATACGATGCATGACTAGATAAACAAACGAAATGTTTGCTATACTACGCCATTACTGAACTTATTTTCTGTGAACTCGCTCAACTAGTTTGTTGATTATTTGCTGCATGCCTTGCAGGACCTTAGGTACATTATGGAGCTTGCACAGGGAGGAGCAGGTCGTTGTGGGCAAAGGATCTTGAATGATGTTTCAACACTTATGTTAAATCAAACATACTATTGTTTGGATTACTTAAATGCTTCCGCTATACTTAATTATATTACATGTTCAATATGATTGGTGGTTAGGATCCTGGTCATGTCACGCCTCCAAGCGGTGATACTCCGCGTGTGGATTTTGGGGGTGTGACAATAAGCATGGTAGATATGCCGCTGGTACATCTTATATATAAGTGCTTCTATCATATTACATTGCGTGTCATTATTTAGTTCACTTGGAAATCGATTTTGAAACGATGTCACACAACGAGGTTTTCGAAACGATATAAACCATACGAGTTTTATTAACGAGTTTTTACGAGATGTTTACAAGTTATTATACTAAAACAAATATTTTTGGGTTAAGAGTCATGGCTACGAGATTTTATAAACTATAACCACCTTGATTTGAGTTGGTTAACTATGTTGCAATACACTTTTCAAAACGAGGTTTGTATTTTGACTCTTGTAGTCTAACGAGGTACTGCAACATATAAACGAGCCATGAATCCGATACTCCCATAAAACCTATGTACTCGCCAGCATTTCTTTGCTGACTTTATTTTTACATATGTTTCAGGTGGTATTGCTTAATGTTGCTTGCTAGGAAGCTTGTTTCACATAGGACCTGGACGAGGCCTTAGTGACTTAAAAACAGTTATAAACAATATGTAGTTTGTTTGTTTTGATTTAAAGACAATGTATATTACTTAATAATTCAATAAAACGAAACATTTGGTTACCATGGTTGTGGAACAATAATTCTGTTGCATCACTCCCCCGACGTTTCCGCCACGGTTTGTTGTTTTAACGTGGTCGGGTGTGACAAGGATGTGTTGTCTTCCTGGCGCATGTGGTAGATAAGAAGGCTGAAGAGCCAAAACTCGAAGACATTCCTGTAGTGAAGGAATTCCCTGATGTTTTTCCCGAAGATCTACCAGGGCTACCTCTGCAACGACAAGTCGAATTCCATATAGACTTAGTTCCAGGAGCCGCTCCTGTAGCCAAGGCACTCTATCGGCTTGCACCATCAGAGATGCAAGAATTATCTACACAACTGCAGGAGTTGTTAGATAAAGGATTCATAAGGCCAAGCTTCTCGCGTTGGGGAGCTCCAGTATTGTTCGTGAAGAAGAAGGATGGAACACTGCGAATGTGTATCGATTACAGAGAATTGAACAAGCTCACTATCAAGAATCGGTACCCATTACCGAGGATTGATGACTTATTTGATCACTTGCAAGGATCAAGCTACTATTCCAAGATCGATTTTCGATCTGGGTACCATCAGTTAAGAATCGAAGAGGAAAGCGTACCAAAGACTGCATTTAGAACACGTTATGGGCATTACGAGTTTCTTGTGATGCCATTCGGACTGACGAACGCACCAGCGGTCTTTATGGATCTGATGAACCGTGTTTGTAAACCATATCTCGATAAATTCGTGATTGTATTTATCGATGATATTCTGATTTACTCACGTACGAAAGAAGAGCACGAGCAACATCTCAGAACCATTTTGGAACTACTGAAGAAAGAGAAACTTTATGCAAATTTTCAAAGTGCGAATTCTGGATTCGCGAAGTACAGTTTCTTGGTCACGTTGTGAATAAAAAGGGCATTCATGTGGATCCATCCAAGATTGAAGCAATAAAGAATTGGGAAGCCCCAAAACCCCAATTGAAGTTCGACAATTTTTGGGCTTAGCGGGCTATTACCGACGGTTTATTGAGAATTTCTCAAAGATAGCTCAACCGCTAACTACCCTTACACAGAAAGACAAGAAGTACGATTGGGGTGATAAGCAGGAAGAAGCCTTCCAACTACTAAAAAACAAGCTATGCGCTGCACCAATACTATCCTTACCCGAAGGCACTGAAGACTTCGTGGTATACTGCGACGCTTCGCGTCAAGGTTTGGGTTACGTGCTCATGCAACGCCAGAAAGTCATCGCTTACGCTTCAAGACAGTTGAAGGTGCATGAAAGGAATTATACCACGCACGACTTGGAACTAGGAAAGATGGTATTCGCCTTGAAGATCTGGCGACACTATTTATATGGTACTCGATGTACAATCTTCACAGATCTCAAAAGCTTACAACACATATTTGATCAGAAAGAATTAAACATGCGTCAGCGATGATGGGTCGAGCTGCTAAACGATTATGACTGTGAGATTAAGTACCATTCTGGAAAGGCAAACGTTGTAGCAGACGCGCTAAGTCGAAAAGAAAGGGTTAAGACCCTAAGGGTTCGAGGATTGGAAATAACGATTCAAACGAACCTCACTACACGTATTCGTGATGCACAACAAGAAGCCCTTAAAGAAGAAAATCATAGAGCCGAATACCTCTGGGGCATGTTAAAATATATGGTGCCAAATAAAGAGGGAACCTTGTACTCTAAGGGGCGTATTTGGGTTCCGCTCTATGGCAATATTCGAGAAGTCATCCTTGACGAAGCACACAAGTCGAGATACTCGATCCACCCAGGATCGGATAAAATGTATCAAGACTTGAAAGACTACTATTGGTGGCCGAGAAGCGACGTTACTGTTTATGTTGGAAAGTGCCTAACATGTGCTAAGGTTAAGGCTGAATATCAAAAACCGTCTGGTCTACTGCAACAACCAGAGATACCCATGTGGAAGTGGGAGCAAATCTCGATGGACTTCATAACGAAATTACCCAAAACCCCTAGAGGGCACGATATGATATGGGTGCTAGTTGATCGATTAACGAAATCTGCGCATTTCCTACCAATCCGAGAGAAGGATAGCACTGGAAAGCTTGCTGAGATATACATGAAAGAAATCGTGGCATGTCATGGAGTGTCTATCTCAATTATTTCAGACAGAGATGAACGTTTTGTCTCAAGGATCTAGCAATCCTTTCAGGAACCCTTTGGATCTCAGCTAGATCTAAGCACGGCCTTCCATCCGCAAACAGACGGACAGAGCAAACGGACTATACAAATGCTGGAAGATATACTTCGCGCATGTGTTATGGACCTAGGTGGCAGCTGGGATACTCATCTACCTTTAGTTGAGTTTTCCTACAATAACAGTTATCATACGAGTATAAAAGCCGCACCGTTCGAAGCTCTGTATGGCCGCAAGTGTCGCTCGCCATTATCTTAGGCAGACGCTGGAGACAAACGCATGGTTGGTCCTGAACATGTGCAAGAGACAACCGACAAGATTACACAGATCCGAGAGAGCATTAAGGTGGCTCGGGATAGACAAAAGAGCTACGCTAATCGAAGACGAAAACCATTAGAATTCAAGGTGGGAGACAAAGTTTTGTTGAAGGTCTCACCTTGGAAGGGCGTAGTAAGATTCGGAAAACGTGGAAAGCTGAATCCACAATATATCGGACCATTCAAGATTTTGGAAAGAATTGGTACCGTGGCATACAAGTTAGAATTACCGGAAGAACTTAATGGAGTACATGATATGTTCCGTGTATCCAACCTCAAGAAGAGTCCAACACAAGAAAACGTGATCATCCCTGCGGATGAAGTGCATATTGATGACACCCTCCGATTTACAGAACAACCCGTTGAAGTTACAGACTGGAAAGTGAACAAGACCAGGAGGAGCACTGTCAAACTTGTTAAAGTACGTTGGGACTCTAAGCATGGACCCGAGTACACATGGGAATGTGAAGACCAGTTTAAAGAAAAGTACCCCCACCTTATTAAGAAAACTCCTGTGAGAGATAGATCAGCCTGAATTTCGGGACGAAATTCTTTTAACAGGGGGAGACTGTGACAACTGGCACAAAACCGGTAATTTCCGTACAATTTAATTAATACTTGATAACTGCAATTATGTGCTTAAATGTCAACATTGTCTGATTATATACTATACAAATGAATTCATGCACATTTTATACTAAAAGATATTGCTTTATGCATTAATGAACAACGTTGCGTCAAAAATACTAGTAAACTCACCAGTAAGACACATTGTAATTAGGGAATGAAATTTACACTTCCCCCCCCCCATTGTTTATGGACGGTCATGGGTGGCCCCACCTTGATTTTGTGAGATCTCTCTTGATCCTTTATAATCTCCTAAGATCCCCCGAGATTTGTGTAAGGATTTGTCATGTACTTGTTGAACATAATACACAATGGGTAAAGAGTTAGCATATTATAAGAAGACTAAAGCTCTCATTCACCTTCACCTTCACCACACCACAACACTCCTCCCTTGCTCCCCCATCTTCGCCCGTGAACCCCCATCACCACCACTCTCACTTTCAACTAAGTCCTATCTATTCCAAGCTCCTCCCAAGGTATAAGATACAAGATTAGAAGGTTTGGTGGTCTCGGATCTTGAAGGACCTCACCCGTTTGCTTTTATCCAACCATTTTGCCATCTACAACTTCTAGTAATCTTCCCTAGCCTTGTTGCTAGTGGTGAGCCCTCATGATCTCTTATTTCTTCATATGTTGTTGGTTAAAAGATGATATATATTGTTAAACACAAAAACACTAAAGAACATGATCATGATACTTTAACATAAGCTTAAATACATAAGAATACATGTAAATGATGTTGATTTGCTTCTTGTTGATTGATTATTAGTGTTAGTGGTGTTAGACACCATATGGAGCCTACTAGATTGTGATTAAACACATGATCTAGTAAGTTAAGGTGGTGATCTTGTGAAAGACCAAGATCATCATACTATATGTCTTCATGAACTTGAATAATGAAAGTGATCTTCATATGTAAAGATGATTTAAACAAGCTACAAATCTTGTAAATAGATGATTACAAGAATTCTTTTCCCAAGAAACCAAGTTTATTTACAAGATTTACAAAGTTATGATTTCTAAATAAACTAATCATATTTTTAGTGTTTAAACAAGACTAGAAACATGTGAGTAACAAGAAAAATACAAAAGAAATAATTTTAGAAAAATCATATTACAAGTTGTAAATGACTAAATCTTTTAATAAAGTGATTTACAAACAAATAACCACGTTTTTAAGGGTAACTAAACCTACTAAATGACATGGTAAGTTACTATAAGTTTTTACAAAAACTTCAAGTTCATGATGTAGTGTAATTTACTTGATTTTAACACTCGGTAAGTGTTGAATGAGTTGTTGATGATTGATGATGATTTAAAAGAAAATAAACACATGTTTTGAAAACATGGGAAACCTCCATTTTTAGGGGAAACTATGTCAAAATTTTGACACTTAGAAAATATAAGTTTCGGTGAAACTTATTCCCTAAAAATGTATCTAAAAATGTTTACCAAGGTTTCCCTAATTTCTGTGTTAAGAAATGATGATTTCTTCAAGATTAAAATTGATATTAAGTATGTTTATTGTTGAGAAAAATATATATATTTATTGATCACCAAATTTTGTGCTAAGTGTATGTAGTATGTATTACATGTAATAGTGTATTAGGACTTGAAAATACACTAAATACTCCTAAGAAGTAAAAATACAAAAATACACATACAACATACTTAGACAAATACAAGAAAATGTATTTATGAAAATATATTACTTGATAGAATAAATAACTTGGACAAGTTATGAACATGAAATTAAGTTTTGGACAAAATACATAACTCGGGTGAAAAATACAAGATACTTATATTTATTTTTGAGAAAATAATATAAGTAAGACACTTAGTTAAAAATATAAATTATTTTGAACACAAGAACAAATACATAAAAGATGGTGACTTGTACTTGTGCGATACAAGTCTAGTGACTAACGTTAATAAAACACGTTTAGGTCACGACGCTAGATAAGCAAAAACCGGTGAAGTTTACGGCACAAGGAACGCAAAGTTGTGAGTTCATGCTCCCCCTTTTTCTTTTAACTGTTTTCAGTTTTATAATTTCGGGGGTTAAATACATGTTACAAATGTTGTTAAGTGTTTACCGAAAAATGAGTACATATCCCCACTTTTAAACTTTTACATGCTTTTAAACTTGGGGAAAATACATGAGTTATGGTATGATGGATACAAGAACTAAGGAATGATACGAGAAATCGTGTCACGAATAGGGTACCATAAGCACCATTAATCATGTACATACTAAGACCGCAGAACAAAAGGTTAGATCTAACGGGTTTTCGGGCAGCCACACTCTTGGTGAAAACTAGTATCAAGTAGTGCTTTTGTGTCTCAGTCGTGAATCGACAACTAGAAAAAAGCCTATGGTTTGGATGCTTCCTATGTCGTGTCATATGTTAATGGCCTTGCAAGCCATTAACAACCCAGATACATACAGAAATACTTGATTTATACGAGATACATACCATGTTTTCATACAAAGTATACAAACGTTCAATACAAAAACTGCATGAATTCACACCAACATTATGTTGACGTTTTTCCAAAAACTCACATGTATTTCAGGTAACTAAGGTGGATGTGCGCACGGTCTTACTCTTGCTCGTGGATGTTGCTTATGTTTTACCTTTGAATAAAGTTGTAAACTTTCAGGCAATATGTTGTCTTTTAATGTAAATGTCACACCCCGACCACGTAGGACAACAAACCGTGGCGGAAACCGGGGAGTGTTGCAACAGAATAATTGTTTCACAACCACTGATACAAAAATAGTTTCGTTTTATTGATAATATTAAACATTACATTGTCTTGACACAAAACAAACAAGTTAAATATCGACTATCATTGTTATTATGTCACTAAGGCCTTGTCCAGATCCTATGTGACGCATGCATCCTGGAAATCACATCAAGCAACAACACCTGAAACATATGTAAAAACAAAGTCAGCAAAGAAATGCTGGCGAGTACATAGGTTTTATAAGAGTATTGGAATCATGGCTCGTTTATATGTTGCAGTACTTTAATAGACTACAAGAGTCAAAATACAAAGCTTTTTTTGAAAAGTGTATTGCAACATAATTAACCAACTCAAATCAAGTGGGTTATAGTTTGTAAAATCCCGTAGCCATGCTTCTTAACCCAAAAACATTTGTTTTAGAAAACCAACTTGTAAAACATCTTGTAAAAATTTGATAAAAACTCGTATGGTTTATATCTTTTAGAAAAACATTGTTGTGTGACATTGTTTCAAAATCGTTTACCCAAGTGAACTAAATAACGCCACGATATGTAATAATATGAAAAAACTTATATATAGGAATTACTAGTGGCGTATCCACCATGCTTTCATCACATTACACCCGTCCCGTTATCTAATCACTAACCAAAAACCTTTCGTTTTTCTAATTTGTTTAAATTGTTCAAATCGTTTCAAAAATCGTTAACTCGTTTAAAATCGTTTAAATCATCCTTGTTTTAATTTGTGAAAACTATATATGGTCATCTCGCTAACAACATTCAAACCTTTATGACTAGACCACCTCGCTTCTCGAGTTAACAAACCACCAAAGGGTAAGTTAACAAACATCAGATTCAGTCGTTACCCACAACCCCCACACATAACCATGGGTGCAGTAAAATAACGGGATTTGTCAGATCCTATGGTACCATAACCTAATACTGGTCAGTTTGGCCAAAATTAATGAATGTCATTTGTTATGTAACTACAACCAATAAGTTTTCTTCACTTTATTGAAATCGTTATTAGTTTTGTATAAACCATCTTAATTGTTTTTGAAAAACCATTGTTTAAACCTTGAAATCATTTTATACATATGAATCACCCAAAAACAATTGAAAACAGTAAAATAAGGGAACTATGTACTCACATGAAGTGCAAAGTATCCTCAATCAATAGAACTCAAGCAAAGTCAAGCAAACCAGAGAAATCAAGCAGCACCTAGTAGTCGAACCACTAGTCAAACAATAGACGCCTAAATCGGACGATCGGATAGAATGAAGTCTTGCAAACCAAATGAGTGTTGGAACTCATGTGATATGGTATGACAAAGGCTAGATCCTAAAATGAAACCTAACCTAAGTGCTTTCGACCCACTTCGACCCATTAAGGTAGCTTATACTACTTTAACGCGTCGTACGCGCAAAACGCGTTTGAGGCGTCTAACTAGTCCTATGACAAGTATTATATGCCTATACATGTTTAAATATGTTACATAATCAGTTACGTGACAAAAGTTTAGGTTACATATGCTTAATTACCAAATATGTCTGAAAAGGGCATTTTGGTCATTTACCAAAGGCATATAAACTACCTATCATGCGACTAATTAAACCTAAATGACCAAATGGTATAACCTCGGAAGGTTATTCCCTATGCTACTATGGTCACTAAACATGTTTGGTCGGATCCTAATGATCGACCAAACGGGTCGTGTTCGAAAGTCTAAGCGGGTGTTTAGTCCGCTTGACTTACGACTCTACACAAGCACTAAACTAAAAGTGACGAGCTAAACATGTTGAAACATGTTTAACAAAGTTAGAAAACAGGTTTGGTATCAAAACAAACGATTTTGATACCTAAAGGTAGCTTAGTTACAAAATACGTGAGAATACGCATTCTGGCCGAAGCAACGACTCGTCACTGAGCCTAGATAACGTGGTAATCAGTAGGTATAGTCATTAGGGACTATAACCATCGTGATTACGCTCACGTTATGAAGTTCAAACGAACTTCGCATTGACCATAAACTGGTCAAAGCAGAAAGTCAAACGCAGTTTGACTTTAACGATAAAAACGAAAGAAAAGAATGAAAGAATACTTACAGAAGGTCCCCGCAAGCTATGATCTGATTTACTCTCAGGTATGAAGCATAAACTTCAACTTAGAGAGCCAAAATCAGATCAATGTGTGCTTTGGGAGGAAGTGAAGGTGGGTATTTATAGGAATTCAAGAGCCGTTAGGATCGTTTCTCGAAGATTGAGCTTTGATCTCATCCGTACAAGTGGGCACATGGTATTTGAATACAAGGGGCACTCAAAAACCATCAAAATTGGCCCATAGATTGATCAAAAACCATTTGCAACAGCTGGAATGAGATTGTTTCAAAATCGTTTACCCAAATGAACTAAATAACGCCACGATATGTAATAATATGAAAACACTTAAATATAGGAATACCAGTGGCGTATCCACCATGCTTTCATCAAATTACACCCGTCCCGTTATCTAATCACTAACCAAAAACCAATCGTTTATCCAATTTGTTTAAATTATTCAAATCGTTTCAAAAATCGTTAACTCGTTTAAAATCGTTTAAATCATCCTTGTTTTAATTTGTGAAAACTATATATGGTCGTCTCGCTAACAACATTCAAACCTTTGTGACTAGACCACCTCGCTTCTCGCTTCTCGAGTTAACAAACCACCAAACGGTATGTTAACAAAAATCAGATTCAGTCGTTACCCACAACCCCCACACATAACCATGGGTGCACTAAAATAACGGATTTGTCAGATCCTATGGTACCATAACCTAATACTGGTCGGTTCGGCCAAAATTAATGAATGTCATTTGTTATGTAACTACAACCAATAAGTTTTGTTTACTTTATTGAAATCGTTATTAGTTTTGTATAAACCATCTTAATTGTTTTTGAAAAGCCATTGTTTAAACCTTGAAATCATTTTGTACATATGAATCACCCCAAAACAATTGAAAACAGTAAAATAGGGGAACTATGTACTCACATGCAGTGCAAAGTATCCTCAATCAATAGAACTCAAGCAAACTCAAGCAAACCAGAGAAATCAAGCAGCACCTAGTAGTCGAACCACTAGTCAAACAATAGATGCCTAAATCGGACGATCGGATAGAATGAAGTCTTGCAAACCAAATGAGTGTTGGAACTCATGTGATATGGTATGACAGGCTACATCCTAAAATGAAACCTAACCTAAGTGCTTTCGACCCACTTCGACCCATTAAGGTAGCTTATACTACTTAACGCGTCGTACGCGCAAAACGCGTTTGAGGCGTCTAACTAGTCCTATGACAAGTATTATATGCATATACATGTTTAAATATGTTACATAATCAGTTATGTGACAAAATTATGGGTTACATATGCTTAATTACCAATTATGTATGAAAAGGGCATTTTGGTCATTTACCAAAGGCATATAAACTACCTATCATGCGACTAATTAAACCTAAGTGACCATAAGGTATAACCTCGGAAGGTTATTCCCTATGCTACTATGGTCACTAAACATGTTTGGTCGGATCCTAATGATCGACCAAACGGGTCGTGTTCGAAAGTCTAAGCGGGTGTTTAGTCCGTTTGACTTACGACTCTACACAAGCACTAAACTAAAAGTGACGAGCTAAACATGTCGAAACATGTTTAACAAAGTTAAAAAACAGGTTTGGTATCAAAACAAACTGTTTTGATACCTAAAGGTAGCTTGGTTACAAAATACGCGAGGATACGCATTCTGGCCGAAGCTACGACTCGTCACTGAGCCTAGATAACGTTGTAATCAGTAGGTATAGTCACTAGGGGCTATAACCATCGTGATTACGCTCACGTTATGAAGTTCAAACGAACTTCGCATTGACCATAAACTGGTCAAAGCAAAAAGTCAAACGCAGTTTGACTTTAACAATAAAAACGAAAGAAAAGAACGAAAGAATACTTACAGAAGGTCCCTGCAAGCTATGATCCGATTTACTCTCAGGTATGAAGCATAAAATTCAACTTAGAAAGCCAAAATCAGATCAATGTGTGCTTTGGGAGGAAGTGAAGGTGGGTATTTATAGGAATTCAAGAGCCGTTAGGATCATTTCTTGAAGATTGAGCTTTGATCTCATCCGTACAAGTGGGCACATGGTATTTGAATACAAGGGGCACTCAAAAACCATCAAAATTGGCCCATAGATTGATCAAAAACCATTTGCAAGAGCTGGAATGAGCTGGAAATAGCTGGAAACACATTCTGCTGGTCTGGGGATGGCTTACGGACCGTAAGCAAAGGTCCATACGGACCGTAAGGACCTTGCAGGTCAGCAACTTTCAAAATTGGCAGTTTTAGCCCCTGAAGCCCCAAACTTGGTTTTTGATGCATTTTTGACACGTTTAAGCCACGTTAACCCCATTTCAAAGCTCTAAAATGAAGTTAAAGTATAGGGAACTTAAAATGTACTAAAAAATATCATGGATGTTGGCCCGTTTGGTCGTACGGTTGCGTTGAAAGTACGGTCCACGATCTCTATGGGTTTCTCGACAAAGTGCATCGTTTCATCGATTCGGATTTCGTCGAGAGGAATGTGAAGATCAGTGTCAGCTAAACACTTTCGCAAATTGACACGTGAAAAGTCGGGTGAATATTCCCAAGCTCTGGAGGTAGCTCTAGTCGATAGGCAACCTTCCTAATTCTTTCCACAATCTTAAATGGTCCCACATATCGAGGTGCAAGTTTTCTTTTCTTTCCAAATCTCACCACTCCCTTCCAAGGTGAAACCTTGAGTAGGACACGATCTCTGACTTCAAATTCTAAGGGCTTGCGTCGCATATCCGCATAACTCTTTTGATGACTTCGAGCTGTCATAAGATTATCACGGATTTTCTTGATTTTGTCTGTTGTTTCCAGAACGAGCTCAGGTCCAGTAAGCGAAGCTTCCCCGATCTCATTCCAACAGACAGGTGAACGACATTTTCGACCATAGAGAGCTTCGAATGGTGCCATATTAATACTAGCATGATGACTATTGTTGTAAGAGAACTCGATCAATGGCAGATGAGAATCCCAATTACCACCAAAGTCTATCACGCATGCTCTAAGCATATCCTCCAGAGTTTGAATTGTTCGCTCAGATGGACCATCTGTTTGGGGATGATAAACAGTGCTTAGATTCAGTTGGGTTCCCAAAGCAGATTGCATGGTCTTCCAGAAATGAGATGTAAACCTAGCATCACGATCAGAGATGATATGCAAGTTTATCAGCAGATAGATCCTTGCAAATTGGAATAAAATGAGCTGATTTCGTTAATCGATCGATAACAACCCATATAGCATCATGACCTTTAGATGTATGTGGTAACTTAGTGATAAGAGCCATCGCAAGGCTCTCCCACTTCCAAACCGGTATCTCTGGTTGTACAAGCAAACCAGAAGGTCGTTGATGTTCAGCCTTGACTTTGAGACAAGTCAGGCATTTTGATACATACAAGGCAACATCCTTCTTCATACCAGGCCACCAGAACTTAGTACGAAGATCCTTGTACATATTATCAGCACCAGGATGGATAGAATATCGAGACTTGTGAGATTCGTCCATTAACAAGGTGCGAAGATCGTCTTGTTTTGGAATCCACAAACAATCCTTGAAATAGAGCAACCCATCGTCCTTTGTTTCGAGTTTAAGCTCAAGTTGATGTGGTAATTCCGTACCCATCAAATTTTGTGAAACACAAAATTGCTGAGCTTGAAGAACACGAGTTTGAAGATCAGATAGCGTTTGGAACACTTCTTCTTGCTTGGGTCCCCACTCAAAAGGCTTATTCTTCTGAGTCAAAGCAGTGAGTGGAACCGCGATCTTTGAGAAGTTTGAAATGAATCGACGATAATATCCAGCAAGACCAAGAAAAGATCGAATCTCTGTAGGTGTTGTTGGTGTATTCCAGTCTTTAATAGCAACAATCTTGGATGGAACCACATGAATACCCTGCTCATTGACTATATGACCCAAGAATTGAACTTCTTTAAGAGAGAATTCACACTTGGAGAATTTAGCAAAAAGTTGTTCCTTCTTCAGGAGTTCCAATGTTAAGCGAAGGGGTTTGCTCGTGCTCGGCTCGAGACTTCGAATAGACAAGAATATCGTCGATGAACACAATGATGAACTTGTCTACATAAGGTTTATAGACCCTATTCATTAAGTCCATAAAGATGGCTGGAGCAGTTGTCAAACCAAAGGGCATGACAGTGAACTCATAATGCCCATATCTTGTGCGGAAAGCAGTTTTGGGAATATCTTCTTCAAGAACACGAAGTTGATGATACCCAGAACGCAGGTCGATCTTGGAAAAGCATGAAACACCTTGCAGCTGGTCGAAGAGATCATTAATTCGAGGTAGGGGATATCGATTCTTGATGGTGAGCTTAACAAGCTCACAATAATCGATACACATTCGAACAGACCCATCTTTCTTTTTCACGAAGAGGACAGGAGCTACCCATGGTGAAAAAGCTCGGACGGATGAATCCTTTATCAGATAACTCTTGAAGCTGCTTCGATAATTCTTGCATATCGAATGGTGCAAGTCGATAAGGCGTTTTTGCAATTGGGTTGGTATTGGGTACAAGGTTAAAATGAAACTCGATTTGACGAACTGGAGGCAAACCAGGCAGTTCATTAGGAAACACCTGAATACTCTTGTTCTTGTCTTTCTCTTCAGTGACATGTGCTAGAAAAGCAACATATCCTTTTCTCAAATAACTTTGGGCTTTTGTTTCTTAAAAGAAACGAGCGTTTAAGGTTCTTGGGGAGATCACAAGTGATCATAAAAAAATGACAGAACCACACGAGTAGCATCAAACATTCATACAATTGCATTGGTTCAAAAAAATAAAAACCACAAATTTTTATTTATATAACAACCGCATTGTCTTTAAATGTTAAAAGATAACAACCAGAGGAATTACAAAATACTAATCGTTCACTGTTGCATCATTGATTGCCTCATTGATGTTATACACTCGTCCACGTGCTGGATTCACATTGACGTTGACGTTCGCATTCGGGTTTGCATTAGCATTCGCGTTTGCATTCACCAGTCTTGGACAATTGTTGCGGAAGTGACCAAACTCTCCACAGTTGAAACATGAACCCGGTGGGAATCTCGTAGCATTCCCCTGAACCGGAGCTGGAACCTGAGCAACCTGATTTTGTCCCAGACGACAAATATTGGCCAAATGCCCAAGTTTTCCACACGTTGTGCATTGCTTGCAAGCTTGCTGTGCAACATGATGACCGTTGCAGCGTGCACAATGAGGTGCGGTACCAGCATACACCTTTTTCGTAGGAGGCTGAACCGGTGGGTTCTGCAGGTTCTGAGCAGTCTGTGTTGTAACAGCAAAATTCTGAGCATCTTTTCGCTTCCTTGATTTCTTTGACGTCTCACCTTTCTTACCCTTACCCTTATCCTTGTTTTTCTCAGAGTCAGCCAACTGCTTCTTGTCCTCCTTACGGGTAAGTTTACCCTTCCTGACTTGAGACTCAGTCAGGGTAGCAGATAACTCGATCGCGGGAGGGACGGTAGTAGGATTAACGTCGGTCACAATATCCTGTATGGAATCAGACGAACCATCGATGTATCTCTCGATTGCTTTCTCCATATGGGGACTCAACAGACGGAGTTCCTCAAACCGATCCGTATAGGCCCGGTGTTCATCCCCAACTTGCTTTAGATCATCAAACTCTCGCTCCAAAGCTCGAATTTCGTGACGGGGACAAAACTCTTTCATCATGAGTGTCCGAAGCTCTTCCCATGTTTGTGCCAATGCCACTTCAGCACCCCTATCGCGCATAACACCATTCCACCAGGTAAGCGCTCGCTTCTTAAACACGCTTGAAGCAAATTCAACCTTACGCGCATTCGGACACTGGACGTGTCTGAATGTGCTCTCGATACTCTCAAACCACTGCAGGAGTGCAGTTGCTCCTTGCGACCCAGAAAACTTTAGAGGCTTAGAAGAATTGAAGCTCTTGAAGTTACACGGTGCATTGTTGTTATTATTGTTGTTGTATATATCGTGGACTTGGGTCACAACGCCTGGAAGCACAACAGCCACTTGCTGAGAGACCAAGGCTGCGATTTCTTCAATAGTGAAAGATTGTGCTTCACGTCGAGGTGGCATTGTCTAATAAGGACACAAGAGAAACGAGTGAGGTTGAAAAGCAAAAGAGGTATTGAAAATACCATCAAAACACCAAAAAGGCAATCATTTGCTCATTACCTCAAACAAACAAACGACACGGAGTGACTAATCAAAGTAAATGGCTCAATATAATGTATCGCCGAAGACATGCTCGCCTATAAGTGAATACTCACCCCAAGAGTTCCCAGGTAAGAGTGACTGGTCCGATTATGTGGATTTGTATGAACACTCTAGCCTTAGACAGAAAACTCAGAATACAGGCACTCACTCTTCCAGTTTGCATGTGTTCACACTATTTAGACCCAAACTTTGGTGAGATTTGAAAACTTAAAGGGTTCAAAACCTTATAACAAACGGTTCAAAACGTAGTAATCAATCATCCTAGAACAGATGATTAGTTTTCAAAGCGGATTCGAACTTAGTGTTCTCATTGTGGTTATCACCTAAGGATAGGTGACGGTATTGTTTTAAAATCTAAACATAAGTAGACTTGCATTAGGGTCCTAAAAGTTATAGTCTAGGTCAAAGCATTACTAATAACCTAATTCCCTATAACCATTGGCTCTGATACCAACTTCTTTTGTCACACCCCGACCACGTAGGACAACAAACCGTGGCCGAAACGTCGGGGAGTGTTGCAACAGAATAATTGTTTCACAACCATGGATACAAAAATAGTTTCGTTTTATTCATAATATTAAACATTACATTGTCTTGACCCAAAAGAAACAAGTTAAATATCAACTATCATTGTTATTATGTCACTAAGGCCTTGTCCAGATCCTATGTGACGCATGCATCCTAGAAATCACATCAAGCAACAACACCTGAAACATATGTAAAAACAAAGTCAGCAAAGAAATGCTGGCGAGTACATAGGTTTTATAAGAGTATTGGAATCATGGCTCGTTTATATGTTGCAGTACTTTAATAGACTGCAAGAGTCAAAATACAAACCTTTTTTTGAAAAGTGTATTGCAACATAATTAACCAACTCAAATCAAGTGGGTTATAGTTTGTAAAATCCCGTAGCCATGCTTCTTAACACAAAAACATTTGTTTTAGAAAACCAACTTGTAAAACATCTTGTAAAAATTTGTAAAATCGTTTAGAAAATATCTTTTAGAAAAACATTGTTGTGTGACATTGTTTCAAAATCGTTCACCCAAGTGAACTAAATAACGCCACAATATGTAATAAGATGAAAAAACTTATATATACGAATTACCAGTGGCGTATCCACCATGCTTTCATCACATTACACCCGTCCCGTTATCTAATCACTAACCAAAAACCATTCGTTTATCTAATTTGTTTAAATTGTTCAAATCGTTTCAAAAATCGTTAATCGTTTAAAATCGTTTAAATCATCCTTGTTTTAATTTGTGAAAACTATATATGGTCGTCTCGCTAACAACATTCAAACCTTTATGACTAGACCACCTCGCTTCTCGAGTTAACAAACCACCAAAGGGTAAGTTAACAAACATCAGATTCAGTCGTTACCCACAACCCCCACACATAACCATGGGTGCAGTAAAATAACGGGATTTGTCAGATCCTATGGTACCATAACCTAATACTGGTCGGTTCGGCCAAAATTAATGAATGTCATTTGTTATGTAACTACAACCAATAAGTTTTCTTCACTTTATTGAAATCGTTAATAGTTTTGTATAAACCATCTTAATTATTGTTTAAACCTTGAAATCATTTTATACATATGAATCACCCCAAAACAATTGAAAACAGTAAAATAAGGGAACTATGTACTCACATGAAGTGCAAAGTATCCTCAATCAACAAAACTCAAGCAAACCAGAGAAATCAAGCAGCACCTAGTAGTCGAACCACTAGTCAAACAATAGACGCCAAAATCGGACGATCAGATAGAATGAAGTCTTGCAAACCAAATGAGTGTTGGAACTCATGTGATATGGTATGACAAAGGCTATATCCTAAAATGAAACCTAACCTAAGTGCTTTCGACCCACTTCGACCCATTAAGGTAGCTTATACTACTTTAACGCGTCGTACGCGCAAAACGCGTTTGAGGCGTCTAACTAGTCCTATGACAAGTATTATATGCCTATACATGTTTAAATATGTTACATAATCAGTTACGTGACAAAAGTTTAGGTTACATATGCTTAATTACCAAATATGTCTGAAAAGGGCATTTTGGTCATTTACCAAAGGCATATAAACTACCTAATATGCGACTAATTAAACCTAAATGACCAAATGGTATAACCTCGGAAGGTTATTCCCTATGCTACTATGGTCACTAAACATGTTTGGTCGGATCCTAATGATCGACCAAACGGGTCGTGTTCAAAAGTCTAAGCGGGTGTTTAGTCCGCTTGACTTACGACTCTACACAAGCACTAAACTAAAAGTGACGAGCTAAACATGTCGAAACATGTTTAGCAAAGTTAGAAAACAGGTTTGGTATCAAAACAAATGGTTTTGATACCTAAAGGTAGCTTGGTTACAAAATACGTGAGAATACGCATTCTGGCCGAAGCAACGACTCGTCACTAAGCCTAGATAACGTGGTAATCAGTAGGTATAGTCATTAGGGACTATAACCATCGTGATTACGATCACGTTATGAAGTTCAAACGAACTTCGCATTGACCATAAACTGGTCAAAGCAGAAAGTCAAACGCAGTTTGACTTTAACGATAAAAACGAAAGAAAAGAATGAAAGAATACTTACAGAAGGTCCCCGCAAGCTATGATCTGATTTACTCTCAGGTATGAAGCATAAACTTCAACTTAGAGAGCCAAAATCAGATCAATGTGTGCTTTGGGAGGAAGTGAAGGTGGGTATTTATAGGAATTCAAGAGCCGTTAGGATCGTTTCTCGAAGATTGAGCTTTGATCTCATCCGTACAAGTGGGCACATGGTATTTGAATACAAGGGGCACTCAAAAACCATCAAAATTGACCTATAGATTGATCAAAAACCATTTGCAACAGCTGGAATGAGCTGGAAATAGCTGGAAACACATTCTGCTAGTCTGGGATGGCATACGGACCGTAAGCAAAGGTCCATACGGACCGTAAGGACCTTGCAGGTCAGCAACTTTCAAAATTGGCAGTTTTAGTCCCTAAAGCCCCAAACTTGGTTTTTGATGCATTTTTGACACGTTTAAGCCCCGTTAACCCCATTTCAAAGCTCTAAAATGAATTTAAAGTATAGGGAACTTAAAATGTACTAAAAAATATCACGAATGTCGGCTCGTTTGGTCGTACGGTTGCGTTATTCGGTTAATTACGACGGAAGTCGTAACGGACGCAAAAACAATCCAAATCAAGCGACGAAAGAAATTTTCTTATGCCAAACACTAAAATAAAATATTTTAATGCTTACATAAATTTTCGGATGTCTGGATATATTCAGAACGTAAGATATGCGCGAAAATGCAAACTTGTGCACTTTTTGACGCTTTTAGTCCCTATTGATCAATAAATTTTATTTTAGCATACCGAACCCCTCAAAGCCTATTTCTAAGCTATGAAAAGGTTATTTAGGGTATGTTTAACTTATGATCAAGTTCCATAATGTTCATTACTATACAAATCGGTATAGTTTCACAGTTTGACACAAATAGTCCCTGCGATCGAACAAGCTTGATTTCAACACACCAAACCATCCAAAACTTATTTCTAAGTTATGTGGAGGTTATTTAAGGCATGTTAAGCCTATTTCACTATTCCGTAGTGTTTGTTGCATTAAACTGGTTATATTTACGCATCCGTGCGCGTATAACCTTCTAGAAAGCTATTTAGAGCTTGAAATTGGAATCTAATTAAATTGTAAAATCACTAAACACAAATACACACATAATAACACAAAAACACATATAATAACACCATAGCACGTTGTTTTATTGATAACTAACATTGTTTTACATAATACACCGATTACAGAACACAGTTGTCACAGTAAACACTTAAACTATGATTTCAGTTATGTAACGTTTGGGATGGAAGTTACTTTTACGAGCATCTAGTATGTTTACCAATCGTATGCAATGAAAACCTTTCATGATCACACCTTATGCTTCCGCCTTAGAAAGGGTGTTACAACAACAGTGGATGTTGGTGGTAATGCTCAAGGATTGATGTCACGGCTGATCTTTGGGGAGCGAGCGATGATGAACTTCAGTTTTGTTTTGGGGATTTGGTGGTGGTGGTGGGGGTGAGTTTTTGGTGGTGATGGTGGTGGTGTGGGTTGGTTTGGAGAGAGAGAGAAAGGGAAGAAAGAGCTGAGAGATTGTTTTATATATAATAATATCTTATTATTATTTTATTTTTATAATTTGGTTTATATTTGTTTAAATATATTTAAAATATACTATTTACTAATATACCCTCATGTGCAAGGCACATGTCCAGGTTAACTAAAAATTTTAACTATGTTAACGCCAAAGGACCTATGGTGTAACAAGTTTTACCAAAAAGGATTGTGAGTGTAATTATTGAAGTTAAAGGTCATCTATTGCAATCCGGTACAAACATAAAGGACGATAAGTGTTATTTACCCAATCAAGAAACTAACATTAATGCACATACAACTCCCCCCCCCTTTTAAACGTCAATAACTTTTTATACGTAACTTTTAAAAAAAATTACACCATAATAACGAGCGTTTTTTTATCTTTAATATGAGTACCATATTGCTATACTTATATAGAGAAAAAAATATGTTTCGATTAGATGTTTAGTCCATGATGTTTTGTCTGTGTTCACATAGTGGTGTTTTAATTGTATTGTGATTCAAAGCGTGGTGTTTTAAACACATACTGGAAAGCGTGGTGTTTTTTTATCTACTAGAATATAGGTTTTAAAACACCATGGTGTTTTAACATATGGAATCTGGAACATCTACTAGCATGCAGATGTAAAACACCATGCATACAGGTTTAAAACACCATGTACAATAACCATACTATGAACATTATACTAAGAACACATTCTGGAAATGGAGATGGTGTCTTTAATAGTGTTATATACTTATTGAATGGTGTTATATAATTATTGAATGGTGTTATATATGTGCTGAATGGTGATTTTGCAGTGTTATTCGTACTGTTTTTATAGAGATCTTTAAAATTGTGTTATATACTTATTGAATAGTGTTATATACTTATTGAATGGTGTTATAGACGTGTTGAATGGTGGTTGCGGTGTTATTCGTAGTGTTTTTATAAAGATCTTTTAAAAAAATTATGTTCCTATAAATAAGGTGGCGGTTATGGAAGGTTTTGACTTAATTGAATCAATGATAAAATTACTTGTTTACCCTTTTGAATTAATTTAGATTGAGGACACATGTCATCTCCATAATATTTCTTACACTTTTAACCATTTTTACAATAACCTCCCATATGTGAATCAAATTTGTGTTGACTACCGATTAGTTTTGTGAGTATTATTTTATATTTGAACTTTAAAGACACACATTTAGTTGATTAGTTAGCCAATTAGGTTATTCTTTAATATGAGTTTTTATCGTAATTTGCTAATTGCTATTATATATATATATATATATATATGTATGTATGTATGTATAAAGTGGAGGGTTCCAATGAGAAGAATTTTTTTGTAAGAAGAAAAAAGAAGAAGTTTCAACCAATAAGAATGCTTCATTTTACTTCATTTAATCTTTGCATTTAATTTTAATATAAGGGTAAATTGGTAAACTTACAAAAATCATTAATTTGTATTCTTCTCCTTTAATAACTAACTAAATTAAATTTGTAACTCCTTTTCAAAGTATATATACTTTTTCCAAATAAAAAAAAACATAATTTAAAGTGTAGAATAAATTAGTAGTTGTGTAGGATAAATTACGAGTTGTGTAGGATATATTTCGAGGTGTGTAGGATAAATTTGGACTGTGTTGGATAAAATTCTTTAATGTGTAGGGTTTATGTAGGAAAATTTTGATATGTGTAGGTTTTGTAGATTATATGTAGGATAATTAATGATTAGTTGACTAATTAATTAAAGAGTTAAAAATTAATGATATGAGTTATAAATGAAATAATATTTTACTATTATGCCCTTTCTTCTTTTTCTTCTCACATTAAGTTTCTTCTCAAATGAACCTTCCTTTACGTATAAATAAATGCATGTTTTGTAAGATAACGGTGAAAAGTCTAAACTAAGTATCGAAACTTCATGGATTTCATTAATTTTCCAATGAAAATAATAATAAAAGAAATTGTTAGCGACCCGGCCTTGTGAAAACCAGTTAATGAAAAGAGTAATAAAAGAATATAAAAGTTCAATTTTTTAATAGCAAGAATTTTATAAATATACAAACTAAAAAATTTGTAAAACAATTCCATTACGACCCGCAGTTAAAAACTTCTAGTTCCGTCACCCCTCACATAGAGAAGTATGGTTGAGGCGTAGGAGATGAGGGGACCCGTCTACCAATTATTTACATCTTTTATTTCCAAAACTATATTTTTCAAATAAAACTTTTAATTGTGATAGCTGTGTCTGATACTCAACTCTTTAGACGTCCGATGTTGCGTTGGTTGATGTTGAACTAATCTATGGTTAACAAATAATATCAGATCAGAATACAACAAGAACTACAACATCGCGATGAAAATCTCACAAATCGGTAACAATCAGGTTAAAATTGATGTGATTTTCATTTATAAAACGATAAAGAGGAAATTAGTCAAAACTGATGCAATTTTGTGTTAGAAAAACAAAACTAAGAGGTAATTAAGTCATAACTGACGCAATTTTGTGTTAGGAAAACGAAATTAAGAGGCAATTTGGTCAAACCTGATGCAATTTCGTTAGAAAAAAAACTAAGAGGCAATTAGGTCAAAACTGGTGCAATTTTTTGTTAAAAAACAAAATTAAGAAGTAATTAGGTCAAACTTGATGCAATCTTCGTTAGGAAGACGAAATTAAGGGGTAAATAGTGTTAGAAATAACCCGTTGATGTGGCCTTACGGATCATTTTGTAACATTACCAATATGACATAACTAATCCCTGACAATTACTTGATGGTAGTAATTGTAATTATTGATTAGTTTAAGGGGCAATTATGATTTCCCTTTAGGTACCTTTAATAGAGAATGTAAAGAGTTTTCATAGCCTATCATCACTTATGATCATTATATATTGATCATTGGTATTGATAAAAAGGTATGAAAAACTCCCTAAGAACACCAACACTAAAATTCTCTCTAAGGTGATCCATCAACCCAAGGTACCATAACGGGAATCATGGCCTTATCTTCGTCTTCAAAGATGACCACTCCCACAAGTAAGTGTCTCTAACTTGGTATCTATATTTACGTTATGATTGAATAACCATGATTAGGTTCTATATTTTGATCCATGTTTATAGGTATAATCAACATGTGGTATCAGAGCAATGTTGATTATATCAAAATTCAATCACATGAATCGATGTATTCCTTTGAGTTCGATCAATCTGTTTGATGGATATTATATATAAAATTGATTTGTTTCTTTGTTTTAATAATTTATATCAGAATGAGATAAAGCAAATCAATTTTATACAAACTAAATTTTGATGAATTGTTTTAGATTATTTTGGTTATTCATAATTCATAATCAAGATTGTAAAGATGAACTAACGTTTCATCAGTATCAATATGTCATTTAATATTAGTCAAATATTCAAAAGGCTTTTCATTCTTTGAAAATATTAAAATACCATCGAACAGTTTATTGGATTATGGAATTTAATTAATCCTTTTTGACATTAATTTGATATCTATTAGAGAAAGGAATTTGTTTCCTACTGTATTATGTTTGAAGAGGTGGTTAATTGATTGTCACATCTTTTGGGTTTCACAATACTCTATTGCAATTCTTTATTCAATGTGATTAATTAGTGAATTAATGGTATATTAATTTTATATTAATGGTATATTAATTTTTTACTTTACGTAAATTTCCATGCCAACAAGAATCCATCAATTGGATTATTTCTTTGATTGGATTTAGTTTTGCAAAAAAAAAGGATTTAATCAATTGAGATATTTTATTTTGCAATCGATTTAATTTTTTTTGCATATCGTTTATATGACAATCGGTTTTCATGAATATTAAAAAGGCATAATTTGCAAATCACTAAATTAGCATTATTTTTATAAATCTATTGATGATCGATTAAATCAATTTATTCTAAATGTTGGTGACTTATTTCAATCACACACCAACAAACCTATTAATGGTGATTTAATTTGGTATAAATGAAAAGTATTGAAATCGGCTAATTAGTTAATTATTTTGGCAAAATTATCTTGCAAATTATGAAATCGTTTTGCAAAGAAGTCAAAATCGGTTTGCAAGCCTTATTTATTTATTTACTTATTTTTGCTCTAATTTGGAACAAACTTGTGAATGGTCCAACTTAAGTATGCAAGTTAAATGGCGAACTTCAATGATCGATGATTGAACCAACGGGATATCATTTGATTAAACATTGAAGCTTTAGTTATGCCATCTTATGTAATTATCTCTATTAGCATAATTTACATAAATATTTCATTTCTGGCCCAAAGGTGTTATGTTATATTTATGTGCTTTACCTTATTGTGTATGTATGTTCATCATGATACATGAATTTTGGTCAAAGCCAAAGCGAAGCCAAAGTTCATGTAGAACATGGAGACAGTCTATATTTATGTGTGTTCATAATATATGAATTTTGGTCAAAGCCAAAGCGAAGCCAGAGTTCATGTAGAACACTAAAGACGGTCTATTATTTTATATCGTTCATTATGCGTGAATTTTGGTCAAAGCCAAAGCGAAGCCAAAATTCAGGTAGAACATTAAGTTGGTTTTATTTATTTATGTTCATAATACATGAAATTTGGTCAAAGCCAAAGCGAAGCCAAAGTTCATGTAGAACAATAAGTCAGTCTATTATGTATGTTCATAATGTATAAATTTTGGTCAAAGCCAAAGTGAAGCCAAATTTATTTAGAACATCAAGACAATCTGTTATTTATGTACGTTCATAATGTCTGAATTTTGGTCAAAGCCAAAGCGAAGACAAAATTCAGGTAGAACCTTATATTAGTCTGTTATTTTGGTGTTATAGTAGACTATATCATCAATATAATAATTTGTGTCTGCCTTAGATTACCCCATAATGTAAATCACTCCAAGTTTCTTCCTAAGTTTGTATCTCATCTGTTTTATCCACTCTAATTCCAAAACCTAAAATGTTTTGCTTACTAAAGAGTTTCTACAAAATTTCCTCTTGTTGGATTGTTGATTATTTCTTAAGATATGATAATTCTACTGCTCTTTTCTGATAAAAGTTTTACAGAAGAAAACTAGAGCATGACTAGTGGGATAAGTCAAACATTATATCTCTTGTGATAATCAAGAACCCACTTAGTTATTGCTATCATGTGAGCTATTCTAGATTCTAAATTTCCTAAGACTAATTTATTTTCTTTGGAAGAATCAAAATAACTCCTAAGACGCATGCATTACTCTAGATTCTTACTATAAAGTTAGTGGCATATGTGAATACATCATCATGTACAATACCATGACCCATAATTTAAAGGTTTACACATGGAAATCAGTACACGTTTCCGGTGCATTACATATAACTTTTCCACTAATACCATAAGTTGCCTTAAGAATCATCTATACCACTCAAGAGTACCAAAGGAAATTGAGTGTGTTGATTAGCAGCATATATACAGGAAAAGGAATGCATGAAACTGGAAAATTAGATGTTGTTTATCACACCGCCACTAAACCTAAAAGGAGGATACTTTTAAGATTTGGAGACAGTGTACAAGTTCTACTTCCAGCTATAAGTTTCTTCAAAGGAAAGTGTCACTGCATACTTATGTCATTAAACTAGGCATGAGCATCACGACTACCCATAATTCAATGGGACAGCTGGCTAAGATAAGTAGTTAGATATTTATGATATTTAAGTCTGCTAATGATAATATTCCAATTAACACATGATGGGTTAAGTCTAGTTCCATACGGTTACTTACCAGAAATCAACAAATAATTAATATGAGAGTTAGTGGCAAAATTTTATGTTAAGACTATAAGAACCATAATAAATTGTTTTATAATTGGGTTTTATGATACCTTATATATTCTGTAGATTATTCAGAATTTAGTATCAATATAAAAGCTACGTTATGACAGTTGTGAGGTTTGCATGGTTAAAACAAAGTCACTCTTACCTTAAACTCTTATATTGTTGGTCATCTCAATCTGGATAGAAACCTTATAAGATAGAACTAGATGATGCTACACTTTTCCACAACCTTTTGTTATCATGAAAATGAAAATTTAACAAAAGAAAAATGAGACTTACAAATTCCATCCATTAAGACCAAATTTCATGAGAAATCATGACTAGTTTAATGAAGGATGAAATATTATCAAATCTCATTCTTAGAGACTTATGAGCATGTGTATAAGCCTTAATATTTAATGGCTAAGGGAATAAATTAAGTTCCATTAGAAATTATATTTCATTGGAACTTATCCCAAAATGGAATATTCAGACATTATTCATTTATCAAGGCATTAAAGAAATTAGTTCATATTGTTGGTGCACTAAATGTCTGCTGACTATGTCTTATCAAGTCTTATGTCTAGATAGGTTAAACGGGTGCATAAACGAGATTAAATTAGAGTTAGTATAGGTTGAAATAGCCCTGGCCGCTTGAATGTTGTCTGGCCGTTTGAAATACACCTTACCGTTTGAGGAAGCCTGATCGTTTGAGGCGTGTCCGTTTGAACAAGACATGTCAAGTTCAAACGGTAGGGCTGGCATGATAAATAGTGGTGTGTTCGTTTCAAACGGCAACAAACGAATGTTTGTGTGTGTGAGCGAAGGTGCTGTCGGATTTCTGTTAAAATCATTGTAAAAGCTCGCGATCAGTAATAGAAAGAAGAACTGAAAGGAATAAGCTGTTTTTGACTTAGTTTACTTTGATTCCGCCTTTGTAAACTGAGATGAACTACCTTTGCTGACGTTTAAGGTCACCGAAACGGTCCAACAAGTGGTATCAGAGCTCAGGACGAGGAGTTCATACCTAATACAGCTTGAAATCATCGGATTATCTCACTTCTACCTTTCTTTTCTGATTTGAACTAGTTGTCACGGTTAAAATGACTTGAAACGTTCACACATCAAACGAAACACATTGATAACGAATCCTTGAAAGTTTGGACTCAAAATTCAACATAAAAATAGTAAAAATGGACTAAAAACTACCTTCCGTTTGAAGGAATCGTTTGAAAAGGCACAGTCCGTTTGAACGTATCGTTTGAAACTGTTTATATCGTTTGAAAACAAACTGATCGTTTGAACAATCGTTTGAAAATGAAGACCGTTTGAAATTGTCGTTTGAATTTGAACGATATCATTTGAAGTGTAACCGTTTGAATCCTATCGTTTGAAGGTGGTTGTTTGAACATCTATCGTTTGAGAATATTGTTGTTTCAAACAGAACAGTCCATTCCATTTGAAGAGAGACTATCGTTTGAAAAGACTACCGTTTGAAACCATTTCGTTTGAACAGGTATTTCAAGTCATGGCGAACGATGAACCTATTCCGTGGAAAGATGAACGTACTGAAGAGCAGAAGTATTGCTATCGGAAAATGCTTGCCGAATACAAAATTCTTAGGATTTCTCGCATTTATCGGGATGCAAAAAGAGAGGGAAGATGGGATTCGAAAAGGGAGTGTTATCTTGATGAGTATGGAAACATTGCCATCGACGACAAAACACTAGATATTGAAGCCATCATCAAGGAATACAAAGAAGATGATGAGTATTGGCAACATAAATGGTGGGGAACTCCAACTGGGAAAATGATAGAAGAAGAAAAAGAAAAAGAGAGAAAAGAAAAAGAGAGAAAAGAAAAAGAAGAGGAAGAGAAAAGAAGAAAATGCTTGAATTGTGAAAAATCAGAAGCAGACAGTGTGAAACTCTTGAAGGATTTGGAGAGTTTGACATTGGAAAACTCTGAAGATCGAGAAGAAGGCTGATGAAGAACAGATTTTGAGTTTGCGTTTAAATTGCAAAAAATTGAGATCTGACAATGACAAACTTTTAAAGATTGTTGATAGTTTGTCATTAGAAAACAAAAATCTGAAAGAAAATGAAACAAGATTTCAAGAACAGTTAAAAGGTTTGGAAAATGAAAAATCTGTTCTTGAAAATCTTAAAATTGAAAGTGAAAATTCTATCAAGTTCTATCTTGAAAGAATTTCTCAGCTTGAAAAAGAAGCTGAGAATTCAAGAAACAAGATTGATGAACTTGAAAAGAAATTGAAAGGTTTTGTGACTACATCAGATAGTTTGAATTTTCCCTGTCCAAAACCAATCAATTATGTTCCAATAAGTGACAATGTCACAAATTTTGACAAAGTCAAAATTGAAGATTGTGATGACAAATCTGATGATGAAAAAGAAAAAGAAGAAAAAAGAAAAACATTTTTGAAATTAAATGAAATGTTTAAAAATACTGTTTTACATTCTACTGAGAAAGGTGAATGCTCAACGCAAAAACCTGTAAAGAAGAGTGTGGAACAGAAATAAAAAGATAAAAAATCGAAAAATTTTCAAAAAGAAAATAAAAGCTCATCAGATCAATCATCCAATCACAATAAAAAATTACAAAATTTTAAAAATCAAAATTCAAAAATAGTTGGTAACAAGTGGTGCAGGTTTGACCACAGTGCTTCAAAGCCAAATTCAGTTTTTCGGAGGAGTGATGACTACCACAAAGCCAGACAATGCTATGATCTGAGCATTTGGGGTGAAAGTCGTACATGGTATGATAACAGAGTGTGTTACTCTTGTGGTTATCAAGGACACATTGCTGTTAACTGCCAAAGTCAGAGATTTGAAACGAGAAGGTGCTTTAACTGCAACATCAGAGGTCATATTGCCAGAGATTGCCCGAGGAGATCGATGGGAAGATCGAGGGCTGAATCTCAAACTAAGGCAAAGAAACCAGTCAAAGTCAAGCCCAAAGAACAGAAGGTTCAACAACCTAAAGTTTAGGAAACAAAAGTAAAACTTTCTCAGGGGCAAAAAGACAGACTGCGAAAGAAGAGGAAGAAGGCCAGAGAGTATCTGGAAAGGATTTTGTCCTCGGGTTCTTCGGTTGGTAAGAATAAGAGTTCTGATGAATCGACTCCATCGACTGCAAAGTCAAGCAAGCCGAATTCATCAGATACAAATCTGAGGACAAAAGAGGAAAAGGAGAAAAAGAAGGGTGTCGGCGATGAATCTGACAGATCAAAGTCAGACAAGCCACACTCAGGCAATGATTCTGGTATGTCGAAACCAGAAGAGCCAGTTGTTGAGGAAAAAATTGTCAAACCCAAGGCTGGTCAGGCTTGGGTGGATCTTTTCAAATGAAAAACCCTGACTTGCCGGAGTTCCCAGGTTGGTAAGTGTGGAACAGGTATCGGCATCTTTCTTGAGAAATTCACAGGTTGGTAACTGTGATATTTCGAATTACAAAAGACTAATCAAGGACATTAAGTTGTACTTGATTTCTCTTTCCGACAAGTGATTAAAGGAAAAACAATGTGATGAAAGAACCCCGAATTTGTGAAATGACACACAAAACTAATTTTTCGGAAAAAAAACCATTTTGATTAAAATAAACTTAAGTGTTTTGAAATCTAAATGGGAAAATAGTTTGTTGTCAGGGGGAGTTCTAATTGTTTCGTTACGAGGATGGCGAATTGAAGTGATTCGATATCAGCTTGTCATTTTATTTGTACAGTTTGTTTTCAAATTTTCCTTGAAAATCAAAATTGAAACATATTTTGATTTTAGGGGGAGAAAAATTTAAAAATTAGAAAATTTGAAAATTCCAAAAACATTGAAAAAGCAAAAATGAGTTTTGTTGAGAAAAGAGGAAATGATAGTACATCAGTGGACTATCACAGCATGCTAAGGAAATGAATTGTCAAAAGTTATAAATGGTCTCACTGATGATGTGACGATAGGTTTTCGTACATTTAGTAGATTTATTCGGGATATAAACCTCAAATTTCAAACTTGCGAAATTCGTGGGGAACACTACTTGGATATATAGGTAACCCCTGAAATCTCGTTTGAAAGGTCTCGTATTCTGATATACTAGGTTTTTATACTATTTGATGTCTGGGGTATTATTCCGTGACTTCTGCTGAATGGAAGTTCTGACCTAGTCCTTGGATAATACTTTGCCTCATATGCTTGAAACATAGCATAAAGCCCAGCTGATTAGACAATAAAATTGATAATCATCTGTTGTAGCTGAAAAGATCCTCTAAAGGGGACATACTGCAAAGTCGAAACTGATATCTCTCTGCTGAACGGAAGTTCTGACCTGAGATCCCTCAGTTCTCGCATTTAACCCCTAAATTATGTACAGATATCATTGTAGTATACTCACCTGTAAGACTGAATATTGAGATTCTGAATACGGGAGTATATTCAAGAGTGGGACACATGAATGAGTTAAGTTCCTAAAACATCTAAATCGTATCCTGAATAGATTGAAAATTGTGTGAAAATTTAAGAGGACAACTATATCGTCAATCTACGTGAATCGTTTAGAACTTAAAATGATTAAAGCTTAACGGTGCTAGTGATTTGTCTCATGAACTGATATGATCCTCTTACACAAACTCACAAAAATATTATCTGTATATATTTGTTTACTGCATTTCATTCAAAAACAAAAATCCAAAAAGATTTTCGGAGTGTTTTAGCATAAAATTTTGAAAAGTCAAAAAGATTTTCGACAGCTGATAGTGAAGAGCTGATATTCAAAATTCGAGTGCTAAACACGATGAACAGGATTGGGAGAATATGTTGAAAACTTTAAATGACATATATAAATGGTTTGAAAGATTGTGTATTTGGTTAATCAAGATCATTCATTTGAACTTGATGTAACTAATATGTTTGTTGTAAATGATATCTACCAGTAAGTTTACTAAATTCAATTGTTATAAATGTGTTAAACTTATGTTGAGGTAGAGGATGTGCAGGTTAAACAGGTTTTGAACTTCATCATTCACGGAAGCTAATTGTCAAAGCTTGAACCAGAACAAGACCTCAGATCCCAGCATACTGAGAGGGGGATTCTGTGAAAGGGGGAGTCTGGATCAACATCCAAAGGGAAGACTGAAGATGGAGCTCGGAAAAGATTTTGAACCTATAAAGATTGAGTTGTTACAATGGGGAGAAAAAGTTGTGAAGAGACAAAGACTAAAGACTTGATGCCGAAGACTTCGTCAACATCCAAGGGGGAGTCTGTTGGTGCACTAAATGTCTGCTGACTACGTCTTATCAAGTCTTATGTCTAGATAGGTTAAACGGGTGCATAAACGAGATTAAATTAGAATTAGTATAGGTTGAAATAGCCCTGGCCGTTTGAATGTTGTCTGGCCGTTTGAAATAGACCTTACCGTTTGAGGAAGCCTGATCGTTTGAGGCGTGTCCGTTTGAACAAGACATGTCAAGTTCAAATGGTAGGGCTGGCACGATAAATAGTGGTGTGTTCATTTCAATCGGTAACAAACGAATGTTTGTATGTGGGAGCGAAGGTGCTGTCGGATTTCTGTTAAAATCATTGTAAAAGCTCGCGATCAGTAATAGAAAGAAGAACTGAAAGGAATAAGCTGTTTTTGACTTAGTTTACTTTGATTCCGCCTTTGTAAACTGAGATGAACTACCTTTGCTGACGTTTAAGGTCACCGAAACGGTCCAACACATATATACTATGATTCCTTCTAAATATGTCCCTCAAAATTTTCATAAACATCTGGACATTAAGGAATCAAGTTTAACATATATGACATGTTCCACAGCACGTAAATCATTGAAACTTATCTTGTAGCATTTCTAGAGATGTAAAAGGTTAGTGGGAGCATTAAATGTCTTTATCTTAACTTGCGAGAGTTGCAAGAGGTAGGGGAGTGAAAACTTGTTACTACCTCAATTTGCACCTCTTGTACAAGACATTGCTCCTTCACAACTTTTCTCTTTAAGAATATACTGCTACTCTAACAAAAGTTTCATTGTTGCTTAAACGTGGGCACACTCAGATTTCTTGCCAAACTTGTAATCCTCAAACAGAGATACTACAATGAGTAACTTCTTTAATTTGTTTCTCTATTAGAATTTATTGGTCTTCTAATGTTGACCATAATCATGCTAAATTGTTAAAGATTTCTAAGTCAGTGGGAGTAATAAAAGTCCTTATCAGGACTTGCCAGAAGTGCAAGAGGCCGGGGGAAGAGACCTATTAAATTTTATTCCGATTACACCTCTTGCACACCATAATGCACCAACTCTTACACACTTAGAATCTTGAAAATGATAGCAACTTAATCAAGAGTTAATCCATAAAACTGAAACTCATAATATAACCCAATAATCAACTACAGAGGTCATCTAGGTACTTTGATGATTATGTATCCTCCTTGGTTGAAGTTGAAATGGATATTGGAAAGTTTACTGGTCCTACTTCCTCTAATTAAGCCATTAGCATCAATCAATTTTCTAAATGGAATAAGAATTGTTATTAGCAAATTTGATTTTAACGTTTGGGATTTGGTTGAATTACCTAAGGGTGTTCATCACTAAACAAAATCTGAATGCAAACGTTAAGACGCTAAAAATATAATTGATTGTTAAAGGGTATGCTCAGAAGAGAATTATTTATCAAAGAATCACCTTATCTTTCTTACAAGATGTTTCTTTGAGGACCATTGTTGTTCTAGTGGCTCATAATCATTTAGAGCTACATTATATGAACATTAAAACAAATTTCCTTAAACAAAGACTTACATGTTCATAAAACAACCTGAAAGTTCTAAACTGTAGGTCAAGAACACTTTGTATGTCAATTAATTCCATGTATGGGTTTAAGGCAAACATCAAAATGTTATGAAATCTTAATGCATTATATTCATCAAGAATTAAGTGGATTTATGTATCTACCTCAAGATGAATGGGAGCAACTAATGTAAACTTATCCTTATATAGATAGCACTTTTTGGATAAGTATATGTTACACAAGTCAAATAATTTCTCACATATATTTTGATATAACGAATCTTGGAAATACCACTTACGTGAGAGATATCAAAATATACCGAGATAGACCTAATGGGACATTAGTTTCGTCCCATAAGCCTTACTCTAAACCGTGCTCTTACATGTGTAACAAACAATATAGCTCTCCTTTAGAGGATAAAATAATAAATGAGATTATTTCCTTATGCTTCATTAATTAGAAGCTTTACGAAGGTTCAAGTCTATACTCGTGTAGATATTGCTCACATTGATGAACATTAGACCACTCTAGATTATTGTGAAGCATTTTACGATATCTTTAAGAAACGAGAAAGACTATAAAGAAGAGGTTGATTATTCTTACCTTGATTTTGTAATACTCAAAAGAACCTAAAAGTCAATTTGGGGTAATCCTTATGTTTGCTGACAAATTTATCTTATGGAGGAGTCATAAGAAACTGTTAACAACAACCTAAATTATAATGACATAATATGTTGTTAATTAACAACGCAATTGTCACTAAATGTTGTTGAAATTTTACCAGTAGACTCATAAACTTATTAACTCCATATAAATACTATATTGAAGACTTACTGTGAAAAGTCAGCTACCTTATTTCCTCGAACAGTAACAGTTCGAGAGGTGCTGCATTAAACTTCGATACAAAATTATTGTTCGTTTATGAACAAGAAGAGGAAACTAATTATTTGTATCGAATACATTACATTCGTGATATGCTTGCGGATCCAATAACTAAGGTCTACACCCAAAGTCTTTTTAAGAGCTCATAATAAAGACGGGTTTTACTAAAGGCCTTACATAATAGCATATCGTACATATGAATGATTAGTTATTATTTTTCCTCAATTATACAATTTGTTTGTCTATAAATACGTATGTGCACCTAATGACGTATAGACAAGAATTATACAAATTATATTTAAAGGGCTTACCTTAGTCATTTTGGTCTTAAATTTACGTATGTTTTGATTTGGGGTTGTAACATGATTAATGGGGGTCTTGAGTTGAGAATAACTCAATGACTGTATTTTTCTTTTGCAATTTCAATTTGAAACATTGATTAATGCTTTAACTTGGCCAAACTTACTTATACTTATCACAAATGATCACTCGGCCAAGTGGGAGAATGTTAGAAATAACCCGTTGATGTGGCCTTACGGATCATTTTGTAACATTACCAATATGACATAACTAATCCCTGACAATTACTTGATGGTAGTAATTGTAATTATTGATTAGTTTAAGGGGCAATTATGATTTCCCTTTAGGTACCTTTAATAGAGAATGTAAAGAGGTTTCATAGCCTACCATCACTTATGATCATTATATATTGATCATTGGTATTGATAAAAAGGTATGAAAAACTCCTTAAGAACACCAACACTAAAATTCTCTCTAAGGTGATCCATCAACCCAAGGTACCATAACGGGAATCATGGCCTTATCTTCGTCTTCAAAGATGACCACTCCCACAAGTAAAGGTCTCTAACTTGGTATCTATATTTACGTTATGATTGAATAAACATGATTAGGTTCTATATTTTGACCCATGTTTATAGATATAATCAACAAATAGATCAAATTTGATGTAATTTTTGATGATGAAACAAAATTAAGAGGCAATTAGGTAAAAAAAATGAATCGATTTTGTGGAGGACAAAGAAATTAAGAGGTAATTAGGTCAAAACAGATGCAATTTTTGTTTGAATGCTAAGAGCAGGCGGGGTGGTCCGTTATGGCCACCCCATAATGAGTGATAGCACATAGAACACCGCCGCCTCCACTTCCATAACGAGTGATAGGGTATAACTCGTTATATATATAACGCGTTGAACTTGAGGAGTGATAGGGTATGACTTGTACATTTTGTATTAATACTTGTACATTGGAATCCCATCATTAGTGATACCACCCCCACTACAATTCTATCACTAGTGATAGAATATTGGGTGATGACATGGCATGATTTGATTGGATATTGGGAGTGATATAAATCTATCACTAGTGACCACCCCCTCCCCCTAATACTAAGACTGAATTAGGTTAATCGAACTGACCTCATCTTTAAGCATGTGAAGCAAGGTAGTTTTGCTGGCATTATCGAGGTATATACCGATTGAAATTACATGAGAGAAGAAGAAGTGGAGTAGGGTAGAGGTGGAGCGTATTGATTATGTGTCGTGGAATGAAACCCTAACAGGAATGAAACGCGGTCACTTAAATAGAAAATTAGTTGCAACCGAATCAGAAGAAACTACGCGAATTGCATTTAGGTTGAAAATAGTTTGTCTAAATTTGCTTTCACACTTTTCGGTGGCAAGTTTTGGTGGCTATTGCCTGATATTCTAGTAGTGTTTATACATTTTCCCATTTTTTTCTCGTGAATTTAAAGCGAATCACTCGATTCGTTCTATCGTTGATCAGTGTTTCTAGCATTCAAATTTCGTCAATTGTTGAAGAAATCGGCTTCGATCTGTGCAAGAAATCTAAAAAATTTCGTCAATCATTGCGTTTTACGATTTGGGGTTTCGAATTGTGTTTTATAAGAACTCATTTTTTTTTTGTTTTTAGTCTACTGCATTTTCGAAAAACACTTTTTTGTGCTTTTTGTCCATTGTGTTTTTTGTGTTTTTAATCCAGTGCGTTTTAGAAAAAAAAATACATTTCTTTTCTGTTTTTAGTCAATTGTGTTTTTGAAATAACACATTCTTTTGTATTTTTAATCCATTGCGTTTTATAAAAAAAAAATAAAAAAAAAACACTTTCTTTGTGTTTTTTGTTCTTGTATTTGAAAAAGTCATTTTTTGTGTTTTTTTATCCAATGCGTTTTCCGCATATGGGTTTTCGATTTTATTAAAAAAATATAGCAATAGCATAGTCGTTTTAAAGATAAAAAGCTCGTTTTTATGGTGCATTTTGATAAAAAATAATGCCGTATAAAGATTTATTAACGTTTTAAAAACGTGGGAATTAGAGGAGAGAGAAACTATTGTTGGTACATTTATGTGTCTATAACTTTGTCTTGTTTACATTGTATGATATTTAGTCTTTTGTTATCGAGTCTGTAAGTTCCGTCAAATCTACCTAGTCGGATATCCTCCTATCCTACTTGGTATGATGTTTGTCTCTGTATTTGTAATGTATGTTAAACACATGCTTGTGTGCATAGTGTTTACATATAGTTAGTCTTATCTCATGTCTTCTGTTAACTTAGTCATATATTCTGTCCATGTTTAATGTTTGATGAAGAATCAATATGCGTCGAACCCATGCTTGGCAAACCTTCAATCTTCGTCATTGTTTGTGTGTGATGAAGGTTCTATCTTCGTCACACATGAAGCTTCGCCAATCAAGGTTCGTCTGAGGACAGTATATATAGCTTGGTGTGTTTAATAGTAAAGGTATGAGAGCATAGAGAGACTACTGAGAGTTTATCGTTCAAGCATTGTGTGTATATGTTTGATGTTGTTCTCGTCCTTTTAATCTAAAGTGAATCTTTGGTTATCTGTTGTGTTGCTTGCATTACTTTGTTTGGTTTGCACCGTCACGTGGATTCCGCACTCGTGACTGTGTTTGTGATAAACATGATTAGGTTTCGTATTAGATCCTCTGAGAAAAACGGACCTACAAGTGGTATCAGAGCTATGGCTCTTATCCTTGTTTAAAACCAAACATTGTTGTGTTTTTAAAACAAGTTATTTTAACTGTTTTTCAGATTGTTGTTCTTGAAAAATTATATTTCTTAAAAAGTCTTTAAAATCAGTGAAAATCTTCATTTTTTGCTATAAGTTTTATCAAAAACCTTGTTACATTGCATGTCTATATGATAAAAATGGGTTTTTCTTGAAAGTTTAAGCAAAATTTATGCTTCAGAATATTCAAGTTTTTCTTGATATTCAAAGTGTTCTTCAAAGTGTTCTTAGAGCCATTCATAACAATCCTGAGATTTGATCTAGATTTGTGTTTTGATAAATATTTTGTGTTTAAAATATAATTGTTTGACAAATTGGTACCTGTAATGATGGTTTGATCAATCAACTCCTGTCACAGCAACTTGTTTAGCTTTGAAAAATCGTCACCTACTTGTCTGTAAGAATCGATTGCTTTTGCAAAAATATCTTATCCTCTATCAACGAAGTTTCCCTTAGACGAACAATCAAAGGTTCGTCAAAAATTGTTTCAGACGAAGATTCAAACACTCTCCATTCTTCATCAAAAGATGTGTTAGCCGAAGAATTAAACTTCGTCATTCATTCTTTGTCACTGATACTTCGTCGCCCATACTTCGTCACAAGGATTCACAGAAGCTTCGTCCATACTTCGTCATTTGAGGCTTCGTTGTTTTAACTGTCATTTGTTAACAGAAGCTTTGCAAAACTGTCTTAACCATTTCTTTTCAAGTGTTTGATCAGGTACACTTATACATACATCAATCATGAGTACTAGCCCCTCGGATTGGAACAGTAGCTCAAGTACTGCTCAAGATCCGACCTCTGCAGTGACGTGGATCAAGAATATGATGCCACAACAACAAACAATTTCTGCAAGTCAGTGGGCATGCGTAGCAAATCAAAATCAATGTATTCAAAATTTGCTAATGAGCGAAAGTGAAACGGGTAGCAACAATCGACCGCCAAAGCTGAATCATATGAATGAATATCCATCTTGGAAATGTCGTTTTCATACTTACGTTCTAGGGCAAAATACCGAGCTACGGATATGTTTCACTACACCATACAACACAACTCTTGAAGAAGCAGGTTCAAATCCAGCCACATTGGCAACTATGACTGAAGCAGAGAAGAAAGCGTATGATCTTGAAAAGAAGGCGTTTGCTATCTTGACACAAGCTCTCAACAAAGACATATATCGTCAATTCTCTTATTGTAATACAACAAAAGCCTTGTGGGACATCCTAGTTACAAGAGGAGAAGGGAATGCGGCGACAAGGAAGACTCGACACGACTTGTTGAAAAAGGAGTTTGACACATTTTTGTTTATAGAAAAAGAAACTTTAAATGAAATGGCAACTCGTTTTTATCATTTAATAAGTGAAATGTTTTCTTACGAGGTTACTGCAACTCCACAGGAAATGGTGTCAAAGTTTGCTGATGCTCTACCACCGAAGTGGAGCCCTTTTATTGAGTTATTAAGGCATACATGTGTATTAGATACTATCAGTATCTATGAATTCGTTCAAAATCTGGAAAATAAAAATGAAGAAGAAATCCGGAAGGCGAAACGAATCTCAATCCCTTAGAATCCAGAAATGTACTTTGGAAGGATTAACCCTGTTGCAAGCTCAAGTCAGCAACCAAAACTTCAAACGGCGTTCATATCAAATTCAAGCCCGTTTCCTCAAGTGACTAATGTAAATCCCTTTGGATTTGTACCAGAGCAACCTCAATCTAAACCTCAATTTGATCCTAGCGCCTGGTTCCCTAAACCACAAGCTGTTACCCCCTCACCTCAACCACAATTTGATTTGAGTGCCTGGTTCCCTCAACCTCAACCTCAACCTCAAGTTACTCAACCTCAATCTCAACCTCAATTTGACCCTAGCGCTTGGTTCCCGAAACCACAAGTTGTTACCCCTTCACCTCAACCTCAACAAGCATTCTATGGTAACAATTTCACTCAACCGCAAAATTCCAATACAACCAGACTTGATACTTCAAACCTTCCCAAAGTCAATGTAGAAGTTGCTAAGGAACACATGGAACTTCTTAGCACAATGGTCAATGCTTATTGTGGGTGGGTTGCAGGTCAGATTAAAAACATAAATCTGACCAATGAAGATTATCAACAGATTGATAGGGATGAAATTGTCGCAACCCCCGTCCCCTAGCAACCCAGGAACGGGCGGCCGCGGCCAGTTTTTGGTGGTATCTTGTGTTTATCCATTTTGGCAGCGGAATTTACATCAGGGCCATAGTTAGGAAATATTTGATCAGAGTAAAATACCACGCATTTACTATATTTTACATTTGGGAATAATCCCAAGTTTTAAATACACACATTTTCATAGGGATAATGTAACACCCCCAAAATACCACCTGCGGAAACCCCGCAAGGCGTGTTACACATCAGAGTCTGAGCCACCAATCACATTGAACCAATAGTAAATACTTAAATAAAACATGTCATTAATGGCCAAAGTTAAATGTCAAACACAATATTAATTCACAAAAAGTTATGTAGCGGAAGCATATGATAAGTCGTTTAGCAATTGTTTCAAAATAAACTCAAAACCAATGTATCAATTATAAGTAATCCAATAGCTTCGATCCATGACCACTCCAGCACTCCCAGATAGCAAGTCCATGTTCCAAGATTAACGACCTACAAGCATGCAAACAAGTGTGTCAGACTACGCTGGTGAGTTCAAGGTTTCGTTAACGTGTTGTGTTACCAGATATATGTTAATGCGATTCAATGTTGTGTTACGATGTTGCTCATGTTAGTTACCCTAGGGAATATGCCCTTACGTAACCGAGGAGTGTGCCTCTTAGCAACCCACTATGTTGTTCATGCTAGTTACCCTAGGGAAATCGCCCTTACGTAACCGAGGAGTGTGCCTCTTAACAACCATAGTGAAACCCAGATAATTAGTTCACCCCCGTCCTTACGGCCCGGTGTGAGGTTTCCCACCTAATAGCGCTATCAACTAATTACCCGCATTGCCCTCCGGGCAATAACCAAAACCGATTAAGTTGTTTACCCAATGTTTCCCTTCCAAATGTTTACCAGTTGTCCCAAACCACCGGGACGCATGCTTGAGAAAATGCATTGAACTCACCTTGGTTTGCTCGGCAGATTATACCAAAAGTTACTTGAATTAAAAGTAGTCAATCACGTCCTAACATGATTATCATATAAGTCAGGTTTGGTTCAGGTAAAGCACGTATGTTTCACATAGTTTAACATATTGCTAACACGTATCAGTCATGGCAACATAGTACACATATAGCATGTTTTAAATGTTATAAGTTTATCATACGGATGAAGCCCACATAAGTCTCGGCCCAACACGTTGTGCGATCAGCACATCCTTGTGCGATCCACAGCGTGTTGTGCGACATGAAAGAGCCCGGCCCAAACAATAATTAAGCCCACATAAGTAAATAGTCCAATAAGCATATCGGCCTACAAGGTATAGTAACTTGTGCGATCCGTTTAAGCTTGTGCGACTGGACAAGCTTGTGCGAGTGGACACTTGGGCTGTCCGGCCCGTCAGTTTGTGCGTTTGTGATTTGGGCTGGCTCGGTCCAATGTATAACATTTATAAATGACATTGTGCGATTAGGGACCCCTTGTGCGACTAGACTCCTTGTGCGAGTGACTAGTCTTGTGTGAGGGGTCTCTTGTGCGATTGATCTTATCCTACCCGGAATCGTGCAAATCAGTTACCTAATGATCAACAGTTTCCTTTTTACACCCATCCATCAACATATTCGGTTTCCAAATCAAATCAAATCAATTAACAATCAAACAAGCAATCTAGCATCCAATTCACATGAACCCTAGAATAATCATGACATGAATAATACTTAATCATATTCATCTACGGTTTTCAATCACTTCATAATCCTTCCTATGTTATCATACAACAGTCCGGTTCCGTGTACATGAAGCTTGATTAATAAACATTCAATTCTAGTTCATCATGTTATCAATCGGTTATCAAAGTTATATCGATCCATACATCCTACACATGTGAGCCGACTACATGAACCACAACCTTAACAGTTTACACTATAATCACATAAAGCATCTATAATTCATTATGTAAAACTACATAGATTACAACATCATTAACTCAAGCAATACATCAAACACTAACCGATTGAGATAGAATCAAGCCAAGAGAAAGTGATCCGAATGAAGGGCACAATCTTCGATCACCAAGAGTTGTTGTCGTCGGGTGTTGAGAGAGAATAAGCACTAGGGTTTTGTGTGTACAAGTGTTGTAACAAAAATGGGAGAACAACCCTAGAGGTGGGTGTTTGTACGTGCAAGAGAAGTGGGTCGGCCCTCACTTGGGCTGCCCCTTGTCCGATTACTAGTGTAAAGCCCAATCGGCTTGTGCGGTTGTGAGTAGTGTTGTGCGATCGGATCATTTATAAGCATACAAACATTTAACCATCACAAGACACATTCACATCACATTAAATAATATCATGTTACATTAAATCTTCCCATATAATCGCAACACGTTCACATACGTTACACAAGGTAGGTCCGAATTTATGAGTTGTCACAGTATCCCCAACTAAAAAGAAATTTCGTCCCGAAATTTGGTACGCACTCACTGAAAGAAAAGCTAGGTAGGTTAGGTTAAAGCTAGGTAAGTCATATCGTCTGCTGGTTTTCCTGGGGTGTCACATCATCCCCCACTTGAATGGGAATTTCGTCCCGAAATTCACTAGTTGTATCAACATTAAGTTTGCTAGGTTCTGCCTGGTCTGTGGGGAACAAATGTGGATACTTAAGTTTCATCTGGTCCTCGCATTCCCACGTGAACTCTGGACCACGTCTTGAGTTCCAACGAACTCTCACAATCGGTATGCGGCTGTGCTTACGAACTTTAACTTCCCGATCCATAATTTCAATTGGTTCTTCGACAAACTGCAATTTGTCGTCTATCTTCAGCTCTTGAAATGGTACTACTAGTGTTTCATCAACCAAACACTTCTTTAGCTGTGATACGTGAAACACATCATGGACATTACCCAACTCAGCAGGTAATTCCAACCTGTAGGCCACCTTTCCAATTCGTTCCAGAATTTTGAACGGTCCTACATAACGAGGGTTTAGTTTGCCGCGTTTCCCAAAACGCACCACACCCTTCCAGGGTGAAACTTTTAACATAACGCGGTCATTAACTTCAAATTCCAACGGTTTACTACGCTTGTCAGCGTAGCTTTTCTGGCGGTCGCGAGCTGCGGCCATGCGGTTTCGGATCTGCACAATGCTTTCTGATGCCTCAAGCACAAACTCGGGGCCTGTGATTTGACTATCCCCCACCTCATGCCAACAGAGAGGTGAACGACATTTCCGTCCGTACAGTGCCTCGAACGGAGCTGCCTTAATACTTGAATGGTAGCTGTTGTTGTAGGAGAATTCTATCAACGGTAGGTGTTTCTCCCATCCTTTTCCAAAGTCGAGTACGCATGCCCGAAGCATATCTTCGAGGGTTTGGATGGTGCGCTCGCTTTGACCATCCGTCTGCGGGTGATAAGCGGTACTCATGTCGAGTTGGGAACCGAACGATTTATGCATTGACTGCCATAACTCTGAAGTGAAACGCGGATCTCGGTCTGAAATGATAGAAGTTGGCACCCCATGCCTAGAAACCACCTCCTTAAGATACACTGCTGCCAGCTGAGAAAATTTGTCTGTTTCCTTGATTGCTAGGAAGTGTGCTGATTTCGTGAGGCGATCAACAATCACCCAAATAGTGTCATTCCCAGCCTGAGTTCTTGGTAGTCCTGTCACGAAATCCATAGCGATCTGTTCCCACTTCCATGTGGGTATCTCTGGTTGCTGCAGTAGACCTGAGGGCTTTTGATGTTCTGCTTTGACTTTAGCACAAGTCAAACATTTGCTGACGTAGGTTGCTATATGAGCCTTCATGCTGGGCCACCAGTAGGTAGTTTTCAGGTCGTGGTACATCTTATCTGATCCCGGATGTACAGAGTAGCGTGACTTATGTGCCTCTTCCATTACAAGTTCTCGTAAGTTGCCAAAGAATGGGACCCAAATGCATCCAGTTACGTAGTAAGCACCGTCTCCCTTTCGTTCTAGTCGTTGTCTCGAGCCGCGCAAAGCTTCAGCTCGAACGTTCTCTGGTTTCAACGCTTCTAACTGAGCGTCTCGTATCTGGGAAGGAAGGTTGGACTGGATCGTGAGTTGCAATGCTCGTACACGCCTAGGTGCATTATCCTTTCTGCTGAGGGCGTCAGCTACAACGTTCGCCTTGCCCGGATGATACTTGATGGCACATTCATAATCGTTCAATAATTCCACCCATCGTCGCTGTCGCATATTCAATTCTTTCTGGTCGAAGATGTGCTGGAGACTCCTATGGTCGGTGTAGATGGTGCATTTGGTACCGTACAGATAGTGCCTCCAAATCTTCAACGCAAATACCACCGCTCCTAACTCCAAGTCGTGTGTCGTGTAGTTCTTCTCGTGCACCTTCAGCTGACGAGAAGCATAAGCTATCACCTTCTCGCGTTGCATCAACACGCAACCGAGACCCTGAATTGACGCGTCACAATATACCACAAAATCTTCGGTGCCCTCTGGCAAAGACAAGATTGGTGCACTGCAAAGTCTCTGTTTCAGAACTTGGAAAGCCTCTTCCTGCTTCGTTCCCCAAGAGTACGTCGTGTTCTTCTGTGTCAGCGAGGTGAGGGGTCGCGCGATTTTCGAGAAATCCTTAATGAACCTTCGATAATACCCTGCGAGACCAAGAAATTGTCGCACCTCAGACGGAGTCTTTGGTGCCGCCCAATTCTTAACTGCATCCACCTTCGCAGGATCCACATGTATCCCTTTCTCGTTAACAACGTGCCCAAGGAAGTGCACTTCTCGGATCCAAAAGTCGCACTTAGAAAATTTCGCATACAACTGTTCCCTTCTCAAAAGTTCCAAGATGAGGCGTAGGTGACGCTCGTGATCTTCTTTGTTCTTGGAATAGACTAAGATGTCGTCAATAAACACTATAACAAACTCGTCAAGATATGGCTTACATACGCGGTTCATGAGATCCATAAAAACCGCTGGTGCATTGGTCAATCCAAACGGCATGACCAAAAACTCATAGTGTCCATAGTGCGTTCGAAAAGCCGTCTTGGGAACATCCTCTTCCCTAACCCTTACCTGGTGATACCCCGATCTTAAGTCGATCTTGGAATAGAAGCTTGACCCTTGCAGCTGGTCAAACAAGTCGTCGATGCGTGGTAACGGATAGCGGTTCTTAATGGTCACCTTGTTGAGCTCTCGATAGTCGATGCACATGCGGAATGACCCGTCTTTCTTCTTTACGAACAGAACTGGGGCTCCCCAAGGCGAAGAACTGGGTCGAATGAAACCCCTATCCAATAACTCCTGTAGCTGATTAGACAGTTCCTGTAATTCTCCAGGTGCTAACCGGTAAGGAGCTCGAGCAATTGGAGCCGCTCCCGGTGCAAGATCAATCTGAAATTCTACTTGACGGTGAGGAGGTAACCCTGGTAGCTCCTCTGGAAATACATCAGCGAATTCTCGCACCACTGGTAGATCCTCAATCTTACTCTCTTCAGACTGAGCGTTGGTAACTAACGCTAACATTGCTGGATACCCCTTTTGTAGATACTGCCGCGCACGCATGGCCGTGATAATCCCAACCATCGTCCCACTACGATGCCCTTGAACTAACAGTGACTCCCCATAAGGGAGAGGAATACGCACAACTTTCTCCTCACACAAATTTTCTGCTTGGTGCTTAGACAACCAATCCATACCTACCACTATGTCAAAACTACCGAGCGTAACGGGAAGGAGGTCAATGTCAAACACCTGACCCACGAGATCTAGTTTGCACCCGAAAAGGACATTCGAGGCTTCTATCGTTTTACCATCTTCTAGTTCTACTACTTGTTTAACTTCTAAAGGTGTTGGGGTTATCCCTAATCGTTGACTAAACTCTAGAGACACATAACTCCAATCGGCACCCGAATCAAATAATACAGAAGCAATACGATTGTTAACAGGAAACGTACCAGTTACAACGTTGCCGTCATTCCTGGCATCCCCTGCTCCAAGCTGGAACACTCTGCCGCGAGCACCATTTCCCCCATTATTGCCGTTGTTGTTATTGTTGTTCCCAGCATTGTTATCATTCAGGCGGTTGTTGTCGTTGACGTTCTGGTTTAACTGAGGGCAATCCCGCTTAAAGTGGCCCTCGTCACCACACTGATAGCACCCCTTCCTGAAACCTTGGTTCTGCTGGGGTGGTTGCCCCTGTTGTCTCTGGTTTTGCTGGTTCTGTTGCTGCTGGTGTTTGGGTTGTGAGGTCCTACAATCCCTGGCCTCATGGCCTGGCTTACCACACTTGTTACACGTCCGACCACACGGCCCCCAATGATGATAGCCACACCTATTACACCGTGGCTTTCTCCCTGCATACGAACCCTGGCTGTGGCCACTTCCCCGGCCTTGATTGACAGAAGACGACTGGCTGATGTTGCGGTTGCTGTTGTCTGGCCTTTTCTGAGTCTGGCCAGCACTGGATGCTTTGTCATAATCACTCCACTTCCGCTTGTTATCATTAGCGGACGCAGTGGCAGTGGGTGTAGCAGCAATAGTGGCCGAAATACGCGGGGGTAACGAATTGCTTTCTACCTCTTGGTCCACAATCTTATGAGTCAGACGAACGATCTGTGTCAAATCATTGAGATGGGCTGCAGTGACCAAACTCTTCACACGCGGAGGCAACCCTTTGATGAATAATTCAATTCTCCGAGACATAGGCCGGGACAAGTTCGGGCATATGTCGGCCAGCTCATACGATCGCTTCACATACGCTTCGACTTCAGATCCAACCATCTTCAAGTTGTAGTACTCGTTTTCCAACTTCTGGACTTCATCCCGAGGACAGTACTCCTCCCTGATCAGTTCTTTAAAGTCTTCCCAGGTTGTCGCATTCGCAGCTTCGATGCCCAACAACTGTACCTGGGCATTCCACCACGTTAGGGCACCATCCGCCAAGGTACCCGCAGCATATTTCACCCTGTCCCCAGCGGGACAGTTACAGATAGCAAACACAGACTCTGCTTTTTCGAACCATCTTAGGAGTCCCACAGCCCCTTCAGTCCTGGTGAAGGTCTGTGGCTTACAGTCCATAAACATTTTGAACGTACACGCAGGCTGATTAGGTTGAGGTTGCGCTTGCTGACCTAAAGGACGGAAGGAAACACATTATAGGAATGAAAAGACGTGTACGTGGTATAAGAGTAAAGAGTACTTGGTACATTCCGTACCAACTTGATAGGCTGCTAAAGCCTCAGCCATGCGGGTATTGATTAGGTCAGTCAACTCAGCCTGAGTCATGTTAATGTTGCCACGTCCGTGTCCTCGTCCACTCATGTTTCTATAGTTGGGAATAAACCGATTTAGAAATCGAAACGAGATAGGAGTCAAGTATCATACTGATATTCACGTACTACTAAGTTCACACATAGTAAGGCAGAACCCTTCTCACGCTCGATAAGCCTCACTGGGACTTGCATGCACCCCGCGTTATTATTAAGTGTGCACCCATAATAATAAGGCAATTTGCATGCTTATCTCAGTGCCTCTTAGCTTGCGCTCAAAGTTTCCCCCGTTCAAACAACACAACAGATGGTATCACAGGTCTATGGTTCACATGAGTCGAAGGGTAGTGTCACACTATCAAGTCACTATGGTGTTTAATGTTTCAGTTCATATACGTTGTGAGTGTGTGACTGCTAAGCAAGTAATGTATAAAGTGAGATAGAGACGAACCTTGCAATCTGGAGCTGAGTGTCATGATCGATTTTCGAAGTTGTTCGGTTATAGTCTGGTTTTACAAAACGTTTTAAAACCTAGTTCACTATAACCAGTGGCTCTGATACCAAACTGTAACACCCCCAAATACCACCTGCGGAAACCCCGCGAGGCGTGTTACACATTAGAGTCTGAGCCACCAATCACATTGAACCAATAGTAAATATTTAAATAAAACATGTCATTAATGGCCAAAGTTAAATGTCAAACACAATATTAATTCACAAAAAGTTATGTAGCGGAAGCATATGATAAGTCGTTTAGCAATTGTTTCAAAATAAACTCAAAACCAATGTATCAATTATAAGTAATCCAATAGCTTCGATCCATGACCACTCCAGCACTCCCAGATAGCAAGTCCATGTTCCAAGATTAACGACCTACAAGCATGCAAACAAGTGTGTCAGACTACGCTGGTGAGTTCAAGGTTTCGTTAACGTGTTGTGTTACCAGATATATGTTAATGCGATTCAATGTTGTGTTACGATGTTGCTCATGTTAGTTACCCTAGGGAATATGCCCTTACGTAACCGAGGAGTGTGCCTCTTAGCAACCCACTATGTTGTTCATGCTAGTTACCCTAGGGAAATCGCCCTTACGTAACCGAGGAGTGTGCCTCTTAACAACCATAGTGAAACCCAGATAATTAGTTCACCCCCGTCCTTACGGCCCGGTGTGAGGTTTCCCACCTAATAGCGCTATCAACTAATTACCCCCATTGCCCTCCGGGCAATAACCAAAACCGATTAAGTTGTTTACCCAATGTTTCCCTTCCAAATGTTTACCAGTTGTCCCAAACCACCGGGACGCATGCTTGAGAAAATGCTTTGAACTCACCTTGGTTTGCTCGGCAGATTATACCAAAAGTTACTTGAATTAAAAGTAGTCAATCACGTCCTAACATGATTATCATATAAGTCAGGTTTGGTTCAGGTAAAGCACGTATGTTTCACATAGTTTAACATATTGCTAACACGTATCAGTCATGGCAACATAGTACACATATAGCATGTTTTAAATGTTATAAGTTTATCATACGGATGAAGCCCACATAAGTCTCGGCCCAACACGTTGTGCGATCAGCACATCCTTGTGCGATCCACAGCGTGTTGTGCGACATGAAAGAGCCCGGCCCAAACAATAATTAAGCCCACATAAGTAAATAGTCCAATAAGCATATCGGCCTACAAGGCATAGTAACTTGTGCGATCCGTTTAAGCTTGTGCGACTGGACAAGCTTGTGCGAGTGGACACTTGGGCTGTCCGGCCCGTCAGTTTGTGCGTTTGTGATTTGGGCTGGCTCGGTCCAATGGATAACATTTATAAATGACATTGTGCGATTAGGGACCCCTTGTGCGACTAGACTCCTTGTGCGAGTGACTAGTCTTGTGTGAGGGGTCTCTTGTGCGATTGATCTTATCCTACCCGAAATCGTGCAAATCAGTTACCTAATGATCAACAGTTTCCTTTTTACACCCATCCATCAACATATTCGGTTTCCAAATCAAATCAAATCAATTAACAATCAAACAAGCAATCTAGCATCCAATTCACATGAACCCTAGAATAATCATGACATGAATAATACTTAATCATATTCATCTACGGTTTTCAATCACTTCATAATCCTTCCTATGTGATCATACAACAGTCCGGTTCCGTGTACATGAAGCTTGATTAATAAACATTCAATTCTAGTTCATCATGTTATCAATCGGTTATCAAAGTTATATCGATCCATACATCCTACACATGTGAGCCGACTACATGAACCACAACCTTAACAGTTTACACTATAATCACACAAAGCATCTATAATTCATTATGTAAAACTACATAGATTACAACATCATTAACTCAAGCAATACATCAAACACTAACCGATTGAGATAGAATCAAGCCAAGAGAAAGTGATCCGAATGAAGGGCACAATCTTCGATCACCAAGAGTTGTTGCCGTCGGGTGTTGAGAGAGAATAAGCACTAGGGTTTTGTGTGTACAAGTGTTGTAACAAAAATGGGAGAACAACCCTAGAGGTGGGTGTTTGTACGTGCAAGAGAAGTGGGCCGGCCCTCACTTGGGCTGCCCCTTGTCCGATTACTAGTGTAAAGCCCAATCGGCTTGTGCGGTTGTGAGTAGTGTTGTGCGATCGGATCATTTATAAGCATACAAACATTTAACCATCACAAGACACATTCACATCACATTAAATAATATCATGTTACATTAAATCTTCCCATATAATCGCAACACGTTCACATACCTTACACAAGGTAGGTCCGAATTTATGAGTTGTCACAGATTTTATTTAATAAAAACATCTATTTATTTTAGGTAACTTTATAGCCACTTTTCTAAGCCTTCAGTGCTGTCCAGCTGGCTTCTAATTTGGCTTTCACATTTGTTACCTGAAACGCGTTTAAAAACATTTTGTCAGTGGGAAATACTGCTGAGTGAATCTCAGTTTAATCAAATTTAATAAAACCATTGTACAGTATTGAGGGCGGTCGCGCAATTACATTTGTTTCCAAGTCATACCAATTACCACCCACGGTACTGTCATCTCGACTGATGGTCATGTTACTCCTTGCAAGGCAGTAACAAAT